>NC_135823.1:72522202-72855709 GCF_964213995.1 Mustelus asterias
GGGCGCGGTGGGGCGGGGTGGGGCGGGACGGGGTGCGGTGGGGCGGGGCACGGTGGGGCGGGGCACGGTGGGGCGGGTGAATCCTGAGAGCCCTCATGCCCATCGGGAAACCCAATGTTTGGCCCATTCACCGGAGCATCGGAATTCCCGCTGGCTGTGTGAGGGGGCGGAGAATCAGCCCCTCACCCCCAAGATGAATGAAACTCAATGCAGAGAAATGTGAAGTGATAAGAATGAGGCTAAAAGGCGGGGGGGGGGGGGGGGGGGGGTGGTGGGGGGGGGGGGGGGGAGCTGGGGACTCTTATGGACAAATGTTTGAAGGTGGCTTGATAAATTGTTAAAAAGTATTTGAGAACCTTGGCCTTATAAATGATGCACAGACGACAAAATCATCAGCTTTCTCTGAATCAGTTTGTGTCCAATTCTGAAGACTGCATATTGAGATAGATTTTGAGGCTTGGGACAAGGACATTTGTTGACATGGTTGTCGGAATGAGGGTCTTCAGTTACGTACAGGGAGTTGAGAGATTGGGACTGCTTCCTTACAGCACAGGGAGTTTATGGGAGCTCTGATAAAGATGGTGAGAATTGTGAAGGGTGTTGATTGTCCTTTCAGCAGGGGTTGGGACGAATTGGAAAGTTCTTTCCGGTGACTAGTGGTGTGCCTCAGGGGTCAGTACTGGGACCACTACTTCTCACAATATACATTAACGATTTGGAGGAAGGAACTGAAGGCACTGTTGCTAAGTTTGCAGATGATACAAAGATATGTAGAGGTAGTATTGAGGAAGCAGGGGGGCTGCAGAAGGACTTGGACAGGTTAGGAGAGTGGGCAAAGAAGTGGTAGATAGAACATAGAACATAGAACATAGAACATTACAGCGCAGAACAGGCCCTTCGGCCCACGATGTTGCACCGACCAGTTAAAAAAAAAAAAAAAAAAAAAATGGAATACAATGTGGAAAAGTGTGAGGTTATGCATTTTGGAAGGAGGAATGGAGGCATTGACTATTTTTAAATGGGAAAATGCTCAGGAAATCAGAAACACAAAGGGACTTGAGAATCCTTGTTCAAGATTCTCTTAAGGTTAACATGCAGGTTATGTCGGCAGTTAGGAAGGCAAATGCAATGTTAGCATTCATGTCGAGAAGGTTAGAATACAAGAGCAGGGATGTACTTCTGAGGCTGTATAAAGAACATAAGAACATAGGAACTAGGAGCATAAGAACATAAGAACATAAGAAATAGGAGCAGGAGTAGGCCATCTGGCCCTTCGAGCCTGCCCCGCCATTCAACAAGATCATGGCTGATCTGAAGCGAATCAGTTCCACTTACCCGCCTGCTCCCCATATCCCCTAATTCCCTTATCGATCAGAAAACTATCTACCCGTGATTTAAACATATTCAACGAGGAAGCCTCCACCACTTCAATGGGCAGAGGATTCCAGAGATTCACTACCCTCTGAGAGAAGAAGTTCCCCCTCAACTCTGTTCTGAACCGGCCCCCCTTATTTTGAGGCTGTGCCCTCTAGTTCTGGTTTTCCTTCTAAGTGGAAAGAATCTCTCCACCTCTACCCTATCCAGCCCCTTCATTATCTTATGTGTCTCTATAAGATCACCCCTCATCCTTCTAAACTCCAACGAGTACAGACCCAATCTGTTCAATCTCTCCTCATAAGCTACACCCCTCATCTCCGGTATCAACCTGGTGAACCTTCTCTGCACTCCCTCCAAGGCCAATATATCCTTTCGTAAATAAGGGGACCAAAACTGCACACAGTACTCCAGTTGCGGCCTCACCAGTGCCTTGTACAGTTGCAGCAAGACCTCCCTGCTTTTATATTCTATCTCCCTCGCGATAAAGGCCAACATTCCATTCGCCTTCTTGATCACCTGCTGCACCTGCAGACTGAGTTTTTGCGATTCGTGCACAAGGACCCCCAGGTCCCTCTGCACAGTCGCACGATGTAATTTTTCTCCATTTAAATAATATTCCAATTTACTATTATTTCTTCCAAAGTGGATAACCTCACATTTGCTAACGTTATATTCCATCTGCCAGATCCTCGCCCACTCGCTCAGCCTATCCAAATCTCTCCGCAGACTTTCCGCATCCTCCACGCAATTCGCTTTCCCACTCACCTTCGTGTCATCAGCAAACTTGAATACCCTAGATTCAGTCCCCTCCTCCAGATCATCTATGTAAATGGTAAACAATTGAGGCCCCAGCACCGATCCCTGCGGCACGCCACTGGTCACCAACTGCCAACCAGAAAAGCACCCATTTATCCCAACTCTCTGCTTCCTGTTAGATAGCCAATCCCCAATCCACGCCAACACCTTACCCCTAACTCCGTGTACCCCAATCTTCTGCAGCAACCTTTTGTGAGGCACCTTATCGAACGCCTTCTGGAAATCTAAAAACACCACATCCACCGGTTCCCCTCTGTCAACCGCAGGAGTAGACCATCTGGCCCCTCGAGCCTGCTCCGCCATTCAATAAGATCATGGCTGATCTTTTTGTGGACTCAGCTCCACTTACCCACCCGCTCACCATAACCCTTAATTCCTTTATTGTTCAAAAATTTATCTATCCTTGCCTTAAAAACATTCAATGAGGAAGCCTCAACTGCTCAACTGGGCAGGGAATTCCACAGATTCACAACCCTTTGTGTGAAGAAGTTCCTCCTCAGCTCAGTCCTAAATCTGCTTCCCCTTATTTTGAGGCTATGCCCCCTAGTTCTAGTTTCACCCGCCAGTGAAAACAACTTCCCTGCTTCTATCTTATCTATTCCCTTCATAATCTTATATGATTCTATAAGATCTCCCCCTCATTCTTCTGAATTTCAATGAGTATAGCCCAGTCTACTCAGTCTCACTTCATAAGCCAACCCTCTCAACTCCGGAATCAACCTAGTGAATCTCCTCTGCACCCCCTCCAGTGCCAGTATATCCTGATCAGACCCCATTTGGAGTGTTGTGAGCAGTTTTGGGCCCCATATCTAAGGAAGGATGTGCTGGCCTTGGAAAGGGTCTGGAGGAGGTTCACAAGAATGATCCCTGGAATGAAGAGCTTGTCGTATGAAGAACGGTTGAGGACTCTGGGTCTGTACTTGTTGGAGTTTAGAAGGATGAGGGGGGATCTTATTGAAACTTACAGGATACTGCGAGGCCTGGATAGAGTGGACGTGGAAAGGATGTTTCCACTAGTAGGAAAAACTAGAACCAGAGGGCACAACCTCAGGCTAAAGGGATGATCCTTTAAAACAGAGATGAGGAGGAATTTCTTCAGCCAGAGAGTGGTGAATCTGTGGAACTCTTTGCCGCAGAAGGCTGTGGAGACCAAGTCATTGAGTGTCTTTAAGACAGAGAGAGGTTCTTGATTAATGAGGGGATCAGGGGTTATGGGGAAAAGGCAGGAGAATGGGGATGAGAAAAATATCAGCCATGATTGAATGATAGGACAGACTCGATGGGCCAAGTGGCCTAATTCTGCTCCTATGTCTTATGGTCTTATGGTTTTTCAAAGGGGCAGAATGGTGTCCAGCATTATCAGATTCTGGGCCGGATTCTCCGAACTTATCCACAGTTGGGATTTTCTGGTCCCGTTGCAGTGAATGGAGATTTGGCTGAGTGCCGAATTCTCCGTTATTGCTGGCAGCAGAGCGTGAATAGCCAGAGAATTCCAGCCTCTATGTTCCATTTGGAACAAATAAAATTATTACCTGTAGACTGTCTTTGACATTAGACAGGATTCAGAAACTCCTGGCCAATGTGTGGGTTGCTCTGACATCCAGTCACACTTCACAACGCTGTCCGGAACACTTTACACATGCCAACAGACTTTGAATGGACCTATCTTGCACCAAGTTGATCTTTCTCTACATCCTAGCTATGACTGTAACACTACATTCTGCACTCTCTCGTTTTCCTTTTGATTTGATGTGATTTGATTTATTATTGTCACATGTATTAACATACAATGAAATGTATTGTTTCTTGTGCACTTTACAGACAAAGCATACCGTTCATAGAGAAGGAAACGAGAGAGTGCAGAATGTAGTGTTACAGTCATAGCTAGGGTGTAGAGAAAGATCAACTTGGTGCAAGATAGGTCCATTCAAAAGTCTGACAGCAGCAGGGAAGAAGCTGATCTTGAGTCGGTTGGTGCGTGACCTCAGACTTTTGTATCTTTTTCCCGAAGGAAGAAGGTGGAAGAGAGAATGTCCGGGGTGCGTGGGGTCCTTAATTATGCTGGCTGCTTTGCCGAGGCAGCGGGAAGTGTAGACAGAGTCAATGGATGGGAGGCTGGTTTGTGTGATGGATTGGGCTACACTCACAATCTTTTGTAGTTCCTTCTCTATGAACGGTATGCTTTGTCTGTATAGCGTGCAAAAAAAATACTTTTCACTGTATGTTAATATATGTGACAATAATAAATCAAATCAAATCAAAAATCTTTACATGTGGAGAGAGCCTGTCAGGACGGTGTAAATGATTTGATTATAAAGGGAGTTAGTATTTGATCCACGCCTATCATTTTGACTGTCTGGGAGATTGGCTTTTCTCTTATATTTAAGATGAGGTTACGAGGGTGTGATGATGCTCAGGCAATTCCACTTTGTATTTATATTTAAATAGCAGCTTGCCAAAATATATCAAATATGTAAAGCATGGGATTACACAGCCAGAAGCGTGCCTGTGCTTTAGAATAGCATTCTGGATTCACATGAATAGGAGCAGACGTGGGCCATTCAGCCCCTTGAGCCTGTTCCACTGTTGTAATGAGATTCTGGTTGATCAATATCCTAATTCCATCAACATCCACCACCCCCCCGCCCCCCCCCGCCCCCCCCCCCGACCCCTCTTATTGCAGACCCTCAACTAGCAAAACTCTATCGATCTTCAATTTCAAATGATTAATTGGAATCCTCTATTTCTTTGTGTGAGAGAGAGTTTCACATTTTACCATCCTACCATGCGGCACGGTAGCACAGTGGTTAGCACTGCTGCTTCATAGCTCCTGGGACCTGGGTTCGATTCCCGGTTCGGGTCACTGTCTGTGTGGAGTTTGCACATTCTCCTCGTGTCTGCGTGGGTTTCCTCCGGGTGCTCCGGTTTCCTCCCACAGTCCAAAGATGTGCGGGTTAGGTTGATTGGCTATGCTAAAATTGCCCCTTAGTGTCCTGAGATGTGTAGGTTAGAGGGGTTAGCAGGTGGATATGGGGGTAGGGCCTGGGTGGGATTGTGGTCGGTGCAGACTCGATGGGCCGAATGGCCTCCTTCTGCACTGTAGGGTTTCTATGATTCTTCTATTCTTTTTGTGAGGCAGTGTCTCTGAATTTCTCTGCTGAATGGCCTGGCTCTGATTTTACGCTTATATTTAGTTGTCCTCCACATTGGTGGCACGGTGGCACAGTGGTTAGCATTGCTGCCTCACAGCGCCAGGGACCTGGGTTTAATTCCGGCCTCAGGTCACTGTCTGTGCGGAGTTTGTACATTCTCCCCGTGTCTGCGTGGGTTTCCTCTGGGTGCTCCGGTTTCCTCCCACAGTCCAAAGATGTGCGGGTTAGGTTGATTGGCCATGCTAAATTGACCCTTAGTGCCAGGGGGATTAGCAGGGTAAATTCAGGGAGTTATCGGGACAGGGTCTGAGTGGGATTGTTGTCGGTGCAGGTGTGGGGGGCCGAATGGCCTCCTTCTGCACTGTAGGGATTCTATGGTTGCCAGTTTAGTATTGGCATAAAGTTCAAACCACCTTTTTACTGCACATCCATTCCTGCCTCCTTGCCACTGCTTGGATTGGAACTCTCTGACCCAGAAGAAGCTCTTTGTATTGGAGCTTACAGCTTCACTCTGTTAGATTTGGAATGTATTGAGAACATGGGTGGCAGTGGCAGACATGAGTGTAATTGTGAAACTGCTTTGCAATGTAAACCCACTCTACAGCACCCGCTTCCCACCAGGACAAGAGTGAGTTTCCATCATTAGTTTATGTGGAGACTGATGAAGATGAATAAAAGAGTTTTGAGTGAGGCTTTTGATTCATGTGCCTACCCAGTCTTCGGGACAATGCAACTGCTTTTGATCTGGTTGATTGCTTCTTTTGATATGACAGCAACAGCCCTGTTGTAACATTACCAAAACCTTCCGGGGGGTTGTTGGTGAGCTTCCAGTTACTGGTAGGGATTCCATCAAACACCCATTGTGAAAACCTAACCATCCCCAAATTGGGAAATGAGGCAGCACCTCTGAAATAGGAATGTAAGCAGCATCTGCGACCTGTAACTTGTAGCCATAATGTGGAGATGCCGGCGTTGGACTGGGGTAGGCACAGCAAGAAGTCTCACAACGCCAGGTTTATGTGGAACCACAAGCTTTCAGAGTGCTTTCAGCCTTTATCAGGTGAGTGGAGAGTTGGGTTCAACTGGGTCCTGGCTGAAGACAATTCACATTTCTTTAACCTGTGCTTAACCCTCTCTCCACTCACATTGTCTGTACCTGTAAAGACTTGATTACCTGTAACGACTCACATTCCAGCCATTATCTTTTAATTGAGTCTGTGCCTATATATGCCCTGTTTGTGAACCCAACTCTCCACTCATCTGATGAAGGAGCAGCGTTCCGAAAGCTCGTGATTCCAAATGAAACTGTTGGACTTTAACCTGGCATTGTGAGACTTCTTACTGTAATTTGTAAGTATCGTGAGGCAGCGCATTGCCACACTCCGTAGTGAAAGAAATTGAACTGTGAAATACTTCACTAATTTTATGAATAAAATATAATTTTTGAAGAGAAAAGTGGATCACATTTGGATTGCTGGACACAGATTCCACGCAGGGCGATTCGGAAAGTCCACGCCTCAATATTGTATAATTCTCCTTTCCTGTCAACATTTTATTTATTAAAAAATTATTTTATTGCATGTTATACAATAAATAGAAATCTATGCTGAATAATCAACATTGGATAACATAGATCATTATTTTAAAAACACATTATTCATCATCAGGATGGAGCGTAGTTGTTACTGTTCAAAAACCTCCCTTATTTTCCCAATAAAGATTTAACTGTTTTGGTAAATGTACGTAAAGATATTCTCTTTCTAAAAAAGGAGCAGGACTTTTTCCCCTAGGGGCTGTTCCATATCTAGGGATAGTTATGTGGTGTATATGTGGCACAATGGTTAGCACTGCTGCTTCACAGCGTCAGGGACCCAGATTCAATACTGGCCTTGGGTCACTGTCTGTGTGGAGTTTGCACATTCTCCCCATGTCTGCGTGGGTTTCCTCTGGGTGCTCCGGTTTCCTCCCACACTCCAAAGATGTGCGGGTTAGGTGGATTAGCCACACTAAAATGCCTCTTAGTGTCCTGAGATGTGTCGATTAGGGGGATTAGTGGGGTAAATATGTGGGGTTATGGGAATAGGGCCTGGAATTTAAACTTAACCAACAAAGAGTTTTGTCATTATTTAGCTTTTCAATACTAAAGTAAAAATCTGTTGTCTTGGATATTAGATCAGGTTTACAGTTGTTTGACAAAACCACTTAAACCTTATTAATGTAATAAGGGGCGGGACTTTATGCCTTCGCTCATCCCAAAACCGTAAAATCCCACCCAAGGTCAACAGACCGTTCCAGGGTCCGCCCCTCACCCGCTCCGCTTCCTGTGGCGGGCGGAATGGTAAAACCCTGGCCTACATTTCTAACTGGATTAAATTAAACACTCCACCGTGGAGATGAGGAGGAATTTCCTCTCTCAGAGGGGAGTGAATCTGTGGAATTCTTTCCTGCAGAGGGCTGTAGAGACTGGGTCGTTAAGTATGTTCAAAGCTGAGATAGACAGGTTTTTAATCAGTAAGGGAATTGAGGGTTATGGGGATAAGGCGGGAAAGTGGAGTTGAGGATTATACCAGATCAGTCATGAACTCATTGAGTGATGGAGCAGATTCGATGGGCTGAATGGCCTACATCTTATGGTCTTATGATAACAAAATCAGTAATCGTGAGTATCAGTAATTGTTGTAAAAACCCATCTGGTTCACCAATGTCCTTTAGGGAAGGAAATCTGCTGTTCTTACCCAGTCTGACCTACATGTGACTCCAGCCACACAGCAATGTGGTAGCTCTTAAACGCCCTCTCAAATGGTGGAACGGGCGACTCAGTGGACGGGCAATGAGGGATGGGCAGCAAATGCTGGCTTTGCCAGCAATGCCCACATCCCCTGAAAGAATAAAAACATCAATTAGTGAAATGCATATAGTGTCATAGAGTCATAGAGGTTTACAGCATGGAAACAGGCCCTTCGGCCCAACTTGTTCATGCCGCCCTTTTTTTTAACCACTAAGCTAATCCCAATTGCCCGCATTTGACCCATATCCCTCAATACCCATCTTACCCATGTAACTGTCTAAATGCTTTTTAAAAGACAAAATTGTACCCGCCTCTACTACTACCTCTGACAGTTTGTTCCAGACACTCACCACCCTCTGTGTGAAAAAATTGCCCCTCTGGACACTTTTGTATCTCTCCCCTCTCATCTTAAACCTATGCCCTCTAGTTTTAGACTCCCCTACCTTTGGGAAAAGATATTGAGTATCTGGCTGATCTGTGCCCCTCATTATTTCATAGACCTCTATAAGGTCACCCCTCAGCCTCCTATGCTCCAGAGAAAAAAGTCCCAGTCTATTTAGCCTCTCCTTATAACTCAAACCATCAAGTCCCGGTAGCATCCTAGTAAATCTTTTCTGCACTCTTTCTAGTTTAATAATATCCTTTCTATATAACCTGTGCTTTGTTTTTAAATAACATTCTTGTGTTTAAACTGCATGCATTTACATTCTATTTTACAATTATTAATATGTAACACAAATATCTTTGGCCCAGTTTTTATGCTGGACAAGTTGTAGGGTTTTGAATGTGTTAAAATCTTGTCTTGTATTAGTGGGAATTGTAACTGCTTACAGCTTTGTAGAGTTGCATAAACGTTAGTCTCTGGTGAAAATAACATTGTGTATCATGGACTGTCTGAAATGCCGCACATTAAAATCAATGTGTATAATTTCCGTTTGGATTTTTATTTTTAGATTCTTCAAAGCTGAGCCCCACTGAACGATTTTCTCTTTGAGAATATTTCCACTGGCTGTAATTGGCTGTTGCTGAGAATCAGCTGATGGAAGTTCTGCCCCTTTGCTGCTGTCCACGATGAACTCAGTTTGGGTCATGGGAAAAATCCAACTTGAGCCTTGATGTCAAAGGAATATTTTCTGCTGCCGGATTCCCTCTGGGTCCCTCGCACAACATTTAACATTCCTGTATTGTCCCATTTGGAATCCAGGGGCGAGGAGTTGGACCAAACTGTGCGAGATCTTGTCCAGCTCTGGTTTCTCAGAATTCCTTCCTCTTTTCTGGTTCCTTTTGCTGGTCTTTACTCTGAAAGTCAGGCTCACAATTCCACATGCAGCAAGGGGGAGTTCCGTCAGGAGTGAGGAACTTCGGGATTTGGTGCCAGTTTCAAATATAAAAAAATTTAAACCAAATAATTGAAGGGAGCGCGCAAATAAATTTTATTTAAAAATGTGTGCATTGGACCGGAATCTCGGAAACCCTCCAGGTATATTCTGCAGGAGTGAGGGACTTTCTTAATGGGGATCATTTCAAACTAAGACCATAAGATGCAGGAGTTGAAGCAGGCCATTCGGCCCATCGAGTCTGCTCTGCCATTCAATGAGAGGCTGTGATAGAAGAAGTTAGGAATTAATTGGAGCATAACATGAAAATATTTATATTTACCCATTTTGTTTAATTCTCTCAAAATACAGTTCTGCTACTTTTGTTTCTCTTCCACTTTTTTGTTAAATGCTGCAGCTGACAACAGATCCTTGACACGATGTAGTTTAAGAGGTTGAGAATTTGCTTCGGGTAAGGTCTGCCACTGTACTGAGGGACCTTAGTTTTGACAATCTGAATATGCAGAAGCAGAGGAATCCTAGTGAGAGAGATACAGGAAGCCTTCATTTCAGAAGTATTATTCTATCCTTCATTTACAGGATGTGGGTGTCGCTGGCTAGCCTAGCAATTATTGCCCATCCTTCATTACCTTTGAGAAGGTGGCGGTGAACTGCTTTCTTGAACTGTTGTACTGTAGTCTAGGTACACCCACAGTGCTGTTAGGGAGGTAGGTGGACCCAGAGTTAGGGAGGGAGTTCCGAGATTTTGATGCAGAGACAGGTTAGGGTTGGAACAGTGATATATTTCCAAATCAGCATGGTGAGTGACTTGGAAAGGAACCTCCAGGTGGTGGTGTTCCGGTGTGTCTGCTGCCCTGGTCGGTGTCGATGTCTTGGGTACCAAATGACTGGGCAGGGAATTTTTCCAGTAATGTTTGTAGAAATTAGCAATGCCAAATAAAATCAATCAGGTGATTGGTGCAATAGGAACAGGAGTGGGCAATTCAACTCCTCAATTACATCATTCGATTGGATCATTGCCAAGACTCACTTTCCCAGACTCAGATTCACTTCCCTTCAGTAAAGAACATTCTGAGTATTGGAAGTTTCACAACTTCCGCTGTTCTTTAAGGGAGTGAATTGCAGATTCCCACAGGCCTTTGTGTGATGGTTTAATCCTGGAGATTTTGCATTGTGTAATCTCAATGGCCAATCAATTCTCCCCGAGTCATTGTGCCTAAAGCTGAATTCAGAATTCCACTTGTGTCTCTTCTTGCAGCCTTGAGAGAAAGGCCAACTTTTCATCAGCCTTTGTGTCTGTACAACAGCATTTACTGATTTCACTGGCAGTGCTTGGATGGGCACCATAAGTCTGCAGGGCAGTGCCGAGGGTGCGGCCGTGCGTTGTGCGGGGGTGGTTGTTCAGGGGTGGGGCATGCAGGGCGAGGGGCATGCCGGGGTGGTTCGTGAAGTGAATCATGACGAGGAGGGGATGGGGTGAATCATGTCGAGAGTCTGCCAGGAGACTCAGTGAGGGTACTGATGCGCCAATTCCGGTGACCTGCATTGGTATGGAGGTGAGACAATGTCCACGGGGGGGGGGGGGGGGGGGGGGTAGGGGTTTTGGGGCTGTGGGGGTTGGGGGGAGGTCTCCTGATTCACGAGGATGTGAGGGTGCCCTGCACAATGGCGCTCTGAAGCCGGCTTCACCGGTGCTTCACCAAGGCTCTGCCACATCCCCACCCCTCCCCCTCCCCAACAGAGCAACAGAGCAACAGAATGCCGTACTGAGTTCAGCCAAAAGACCCATCTGGAGGACTCCCTTTTTCACACTGTTATGTTACTTAAAGTTTAAAGTTTCTTTATTAGTCACAAGTAGGCTTACATTAACACTGCAATGAAGTTACTGTGAAAATCCCTCAGTTGCCACACTCCGGTGCCTGTTCGGGCCAATGCACCCTAACCAGCACGTCTTTCGGACTGTGGGAGGAAACCGGAGCACCCGGAGGAAACCCACGCAGACACGGGGAGAACGTGCAGACTCCACACAGACAGTGACCCAAGCCGGGAATTGAGTGCTAACCAGCGTGCCACCCATTCGAATTTGTTTGGGAAAATTCCACCTCTTATTCTTAAACAGTGACCCCATGTTCTAGATTCTCGCACAAGAGGAAGCATCCTCTCCACATCCACAGCTCTAATATTACACCTGTGCTGAAGTGCATTCTTCTGGCACATATTTTATCATTGTTTAGGGGTTATTTTCATTTTTGGGGGGTGAGGTTGAATATCTTCAGGCTCATTCCCCATAAATGTTACCCCAGGACCTCACAGTCCTCCCCAAGACCTCATAGTCCTCCCAATGACCTCATAGTCCTCCCAATGACCTCATAGTCCTCCCAATGACCTCTTAGTCCTCCCCACGACCTCTTAGTCCTCCCCACGACCTCTTAGTCCTCCCCACGACCTCTTAGTCCTCCCCACGACCTCTTAGTCCTCCCCAGGATCTCATAGTCCTCCGCAGAACCTCCGTCCTCCCCAGAACCACTTAGTCCTCCCCAGGACCTCTTAATCGTCCCCAGAACCTCTTAGTCCTCCCCATGACCTCTTGGTCCTGCCCAGGACCTCTTAATTCTCCACCATAATGGAGTACAACCGTATGGCCATCAGAAATGACATAGCTGTCTCTGAGATGGTTTCGCTGTTGTGAGTTACTGGCTGCCTCACATTCCCACGGGCAAGAAAAGTATGTTTAGACTCAAAACCAAAAATATAAAACTGCTCCACAAAACAATTCATGGCTGTAGTAATTTTATTTCAAATGATATTACAACTAACAGCTCAGATAGTGACAATGAGTTAAGTGAGTACATCCTGTTACAAATACATTCACCTAATTATGGTCAAAGACAGAGAAATTACTGAATCATACATGTAAATGTCTGTAAGTGACTTAACTTATTGGTGATAGAATATATTACACATAATGGTTGTTAATACAAGTTATTAGTATAGGTGTAATCAGTACAAAGTATTTTTCATCATCGATTTGGTTTTAATGTAACACTCCTCATCTTGTCAAACATCCTCTCATTACCCCAGGTTACTCACATGTTCCTCCAATGAGCAGCAAATAATGATACATAAAGGCAGAAAGATACGACTGATTGGCTAAACTGCTGGCCCTCATTTCTCTAATAATGTCAAGTTAACATTCTTAATTCAGAAAAAAAAGTTAAAATTCTAGAATCATTGTTTTCGAAAGCAGGTCAGAGTTTACGTGACTCCAATTCGATGTTAACTGTGCATTTAAATTTTCATTGTCCATTATTCTGCCCATGTATGAAGTCAGAAAAGAATGTGACTGGCCTATAGCAGTTCAATAAAAGAATCTTTCTTGAACTTTACAGACAGAAGAAAATAAATCCCTTTTTTCTTAACGGAACCTGTATTTCTTTGGAGTGTTGAACGGAGAGGATTCACTCTGTCTCGATGCGAGCCTTAACATGACGGGTGTAAACTGAATTTCAGAATCCCTGATATCCACTTTGTTTTTGGCCAGAATAAAGGAGGTGTCAAAACTAATCTTACCTTTCAACTGATGAGTCTGTTTTAATATTATACTCACCTAACCGCCCTTTAGAAAAAACAACTAACCAGTTTTATTGTAACTCAGGCAATCAAATAATTAAACCAATTGAAAATCCCCTTTTCCTCAAGGTTAAACTCAAAACAGCAGCAATAAGATAGATGGAAGTGATTGTGATAACAATGGATCTGTTGTTTAACCCCTTAACCGCTGGTAACACGCAGACTTGCTTAAACCCTTTGTAAAACTAATGTGATTTCATTTCACTCATTTAATCTGAGTCATTTACGTTCACTTTGCTAATGTTCCAGAAATTCTAAATGATCAAAACCTTTGATACATATTCACCAAAGTAAAGAATAAATTTACAGAAATGTTCAGTAGAAATGAAACCATCGCTTTCCCGAGAAACAGTAAAGGAGTTGCAACAATGCTTTGAGCAATGCCAGGTTAAAAATATATAGTTATGCGAAACCGGAATACATTCTGAGCATGCTAATTTAAAATTCCAGCCCTGTTAACCAGGCAATGCTGCCACTGCAATCCATGGCTGTCACTGTAAATATTATCACACAGAGGGAGATACATATTTCTGACTAACTGAAATTGCTTTAAGACTTTAACCTCCGTTACTGAGCATCCCCAGCAGGTGACTGGGTTCCATTCCAAGCTGCTGGGCGATTCTTTGAACATCAAAGCCCATGTTCATCAGGAGCTGGATCATGTTAACTTCCTGGCCTGTGACCTGGTCACGAAGAGCGGGGCAGGTGGGGTTACAGTGTGGCAACCGGCACTGATCAATCAAATGGAAGGAGCAGTTTCTCACAGGCGCTCTGGAACTTTTATTGTCCTGAAGACTTCGGTCCCAACACTGTAAAGCTCGGTTCAAGGAAATTCCCCTCACCTGAAAATCCAACCAGTTGCTAAAACAACAATATTGAAGAATGGTTATACAAGTACACATTGTTGGAGTAATAAAGAGTCTAGCTTGGCTCTACATAGAAACATAGAAGATAGGAGCAGGAGGAGGCCATTCGGCCCTTTGAGCCTGCTCCACCATTCATTACGAACATGGCTGATTGTCCAACTCAATGGCCTCTAATCCCGTTCGCTCCAAGTGCTATATCCAGCAGCCTCTCGAATACATTAAATATTTTGGTATCAACTGCTTCCTGTGGTAACGAATTCCACAGGCTCACCACTCCTTGGGTGAAGAAATGTCTCCTCATCTCCGTCCTAAATGGTCTACCCTGTATCCTCAGACTGTGACCCCTGGTTCAGGACTCCCCCACCATCGGGAATATCATTTGTGGTTTTAACAGTTTTATTGGTGTGGCCAAATAAAACTCTCTTGAAAGTTTCGAGCAAACTTTCAACTTCAGTACAGCGTTGGACCAAGTGTGTCCACCAATGGTGAAGAATCGGCACGGGTTTCTGTGCTTTTGGGGTATGTCTGAATCCAATCATATCATTCAAAGTAGTTTGAAAATATAACCATTTCATTTACTATACAGCAGTTTTGAAGATTTCCTTTATTATTCTTGGTAAAATGGTCAAGACTGAATTGAGAGTTTAGGATTTAAACAAACTGATTAATTTTAGATTCATATGAGTACACGAATGTCTTCAATTTTTACACAAATTGTCCAATGTAACCTTAGCAAAAATCCTGAAGAAATGTCCTAAAAAGTCATTGATCCAGTCATTTCCCCCAATTTTTCAGTCAGGTTATGGTGGGAGATTGGCACAACTCCATGCAAATTCGATCAACAAGAAATCACAGGAATGGTACATGTTATCAACCAGATCAGAAAAAAGTTAAACATCAATAAATCCCTTCATTAAAATAGCCGACGTTAATATTAATTAACCAGAACTGAGTTTACAATTCAATCCAACACCCATCCCAGAAAATATATATTTAACCGCACAGTGCAGAATAAATACTTTATGAAATTCTATTATTTTCAAAATGTGCATCTCCTTCCAGCTTTACAAGGAATTTTTTAATTGTTTTGGTGGTTCCTGATGACAGAACGGGAATGTATCAGAATAACATCGAGTTGACAATGTAAATTTAAGAGTAAAAGATTTCAAACAGCGAAATCTAATGCCCCGATTTCCTGTTCTGCTCACACGGAACCTGTCACGAAGCCTTATCACTGGACCATCAGCAAATTGAACACGTGTCTAATACAAGACTGTTAAGGTACAACAGTGTGCCATTCAGCCCCTCCAGCCTGTTTCACCATTCCTTCGGGTCATGGTGAAATTATACCTCTATTTCCCACCCTTAAGCCACATCTCTTGATACTCTACAAAATTAAAGCAAAATAGTGTGGATGCTGGAAAGCTTTCTTTTTGCAATTGGTTCAGCAGCAACAGCCGACTGGAGTCAGACTTCCATGTTTCACTCCCTTGTGAGTGAAAAGTGTTCCCTCATTTAGTTCTGAAAAGTCGAGCTCTTAATTTAAGATTGTGGACCCCACTAGAGGAATGAGCTTTTCTCCATTTAGCTTAGCGAATCCTTTTAGCGTTTCAAACACCTTAATTAGATAACTCCTTAACATTCTAAACAAAGGAAATAAAACCCATGTCACTGCAGCCTCTGTCTCTGTCCTCTGGCTCCACCCACAGATTGCCCCCTTGGTTCCTAATGGGCCCTACTCTTTCCCTGGTTATCCCCTTCCCATTGATATTCTATAAGTATATCTTGGGATTTTCCCTATTTTTACCAGCCAGAGCGCTCTCATATCCCCTCTTTGCATTCTTAATTGCTTTCTTAAGCTCCACCCAGCACTTTCTATACCTCACTAATGCCTCCACTGATTTGCTTCCCTTGTACTTTTTAACCCCTTTCTTTTCCTTCTCATTGTATCCTGAATGTCTCTGGTCATCCACGGTTCTCGGGGCTTGTTATTCCTACCCATCACCCTGGAGGGAACATGTTGGACTTGCACCCTCCCCATTTCCTTTTTGAATGCCCCCCACTGCTCTTCTGTGGATTTTCCCGTTAGTAGCTGTTCCCAGTCTGTCCTGGCCAGATCCTGTCTTATTTTACTAAAATCCACTCTCCCCCAATCCAAAACTTTTTTTTGCAGCTTGTCTATTTCCTTGTCCATAACTAGCTTAAATTGTACCATGTTGTGATCGCTATCACTAAAATCCTCCCCCACCATCACCTCAACCACCTGCCCGGCTTCATTCCCCAGAATCAGGTCCAGCACAGCTCCCTCCTGTGTTGGACCCTCCACATATTGATTTAAAAAGTTCTCCTGTACACATTTCAAGAAATCTACTCCATCCAAGCCTTTAACACTGTGTATATTCCCAGTTAATGCTGGGAAAGTTGAAATCACCGAATATGATAACCCTATTGTTATTGATTTTACACCCCCCCCACAAACTGAGCACAGATTTGCTCCTCAATATCTCGCTGGCTATCTGGGGATCGATAATAAACACCTAACAATGTGGCTGCCCCTTTTTTATTCCTAAGCTCTACCCACAAAGCTTCATTTGATGCCCCCTCCAAGATATCATCTCTCCTCACAGCAGTAACTGACTCCTTAACTAATAATGCAACGCCTCCTCCTCGTTTACCTCCTCCGTATCTCACCTGAAGATTCTATATCCCGGAATGTTGAGTTACCAATCATGTCTTTCCTTTAACCGTGTCTCTGTGATGGCGGCTATATCACACTGCCACGTGTCAATCATCGCTCTCAATTCATCCCTTTTACCTGCAATACACCTGATGTTAAAGTAAAGGCCCTCCAGCCTGGCCTTACTCCCTTGAAACTTAATACAGCTGCACTCCCTCTGACTGGTTTGTTTTGCTGGATAATTCCACGCTCTTTTTTTTTTTTCCCCCATATTGGCCCTGGGGTTTTTCACTCTGGGTTTTCGCCTCTCCCTGGAGATCACATGGTCTGGAATGGGGGGGTGGGGGTGAGTTAATAGGTTGTAATGAACAAAGCATCGTAGCTGTGAGGGACAGCTCGGTGGATAGGATATTGGTATGTAGATAGGCTGGAAAATTGGGCGGGGATCTGTGGTGGACCTCAGTTGTGCCTTTGTCCTATATGGACCACCGTTGTGTGTGTTTGTCATACCTGGACACATCCCCTTCCAGTTTGGTGCCTCCCCTCAGCACCTAGTATAAAGGTGGCTGTCTCCTCCCCCTTGTTCAGTCCAGGTCGGTTAATTGTTGGGATCTGCTCCTGATTCTGTTGTGAATAAAAGCCTACACTTATATTGGCATATCGGTAGTCTTTCGCCTTATTGATAGTGCATCAGGATCCTGGATTCAGGATTCAATCCTGGACCGGGGAGCGGGCTTGGAGGGCCGAGGGGCCTGTTCCTGTGCTGTATTGTTCTTTGTTCTTTGTTCTTTGTTCTTATTCTGCTAACAGTCTGTGTCCCCTCCCCCTGCCAAATTAGTTTAAACTCCTCCCAACAGCCCGAGCAAAACGTCCCTCAGGGATGTTCTTCCCGTTCTGGTTCAGATGTCGGCCGTCCCGTTTGCCCATCATTATTTTGTGACACTAAGGAGGAGAAAGGACATCACCAATTTTGATCGTATCAGGCAGGAACTTTCAGAAGTTAACTGGGGGCATCAGTGGGAAGGCAAAGGGACAGCTGGTCAGTGACACGCTTTCAAAAAAGTGTTAACCAGGGTTCAGGGTCAGCACATTCCTCTTGGAGTGAAGGGCAAGGCTGGGAGAAGCAGGGAACCCTGGATGACTCGGGATATTGAGGCCCTGGTCAAAACGAAGAAGGAGGCACATGACATGCATAGGCAGCTGGGATCAAGTGGATCCCTTGAAGAGTATAGGGGGTGTAGGAATAGAGTTAAGAGAGAAATCAAGAGGGCAAAAACGGGACACAGGATTGCATTGGCAGATAAGGCAAAGGAGAATCCAAAGAGCTTCTACAAATACATAAAGGGAGAGAGTAGGGCCTCTTAAGGAACAACAAGGTCATCTATGTACGGATCCACAAGAGATGGGTGAGGTCTTAAATGAATATTTCTCATCAGTATTTACTGTTGAGAAAAGCATGGATGTTAGGGAACTTGGGGAAATAAATAGTGATGTCGTGAGGAGTGAACATATAACAGAAAAGGAGGTACTGGAGGTGCATCAAGGTACATAAATCCCCGGGACCTGATGAAGTGTATCCCAGGACATTGTGAGAGGCTAGGGAGGAAATTGCGGGTCCCCTAGCAGAGATATTTGAATCATCAACAGCCACAGATGAGGTGCCTGAAGATTGGAGGGTGGCAAATGTTGTGCCTTTGTTTAAGAAGGGCTGCAGGGAAAAGCCTGGGAATTACAGGCCAGTGAGCCTCACATCTGTAGTGGGTAAGTTCGAAGGTTACTGAGAGACAGGATCTACAGGCATTTAGAGAGGCCAGTTCGCTTGTTGTTGACTCTCCTACTAGCCATTCCGTCTTTGCCTTCACAAACACTTTTCCCTTGCATCCCTATTTCCTGAATGGAAAAGACTTCTTCCAACCTTCCTGTCAAACCCACCCTGACTCATTAACTAATAAAAGCAAAATACAGCGGATGCTGGAATCTGAAACCAAATGAGAAAATGCTGGAAAATCTCAGCAGGACGGGCAGCATCTGTAAGGAGAGAAAAGAGCTGAGGTTTCGATCGGTTGGAGAAGGATATAGATCAGTTGGAGATTTGGGCGGAGAGATGGCAGATGGAGTTTAATCCGGACAAATGTGAGGTAATGCATTTTGGAAGGTCTAATACAGATAGGAAATATACAGTAAATGGCAGAACCTTTAAGAGTATTGATAGGCAGAGAGATCTGACACAGGTCACTGAAAGTGGCAACACAGGTGGAGAAGGTAGTCAAGAAGGCATATGGCATGCTTGCCTTCATCGGCCGGGGCATTGAGTTTAAAAATTGGCAAGTTAAATTGCAGCTTTATAGAACCTTAGTTAGGCCGCACTTGGAATATCGTATTGAATTCTGGTTGCCACACTACCAGAAGGATGTGGAGGCTTTGGAGAGGGTACAGAAAAGATTTACCAGGATGTTGCCTGGTATGGAGGGCATTAGCTATGAGGAGAGGTTGCAGAAACTTGATTTGTTCTCACTGGAACGACGGAGGTTGAGGGGAGACCTGATAGAAGTCTACAAGATTGAGGGGCCTGGACAGAGTGGATAGTCAGAAGCTTTTTCCCAGGGTGGAAGAGTCGATTACTAGGGGGCACAGGTTTAAGGTGCGAGGGGCAAGGTTTAAAGGAGATGTACGAGGCAGATTTTTTGCACAGAGGGTGGTGGGTGCTGGAACTCGTTGCCGGGGGAGGTAGTGGAAGCGGATACGATAGTGACTTTTAAGGGGCATCTTGACAAATACATGAATAGGATGGGAATAGAGGGATATGGTCCCTGGAAGGGTAGAGGGTTTTAGTTCAGTCAGTAGCATAGTCGGTGCAGGCTTGGAGGGCCGAAGGGCCTGTTCCTGTGTTGTAATTTTCTTTGTTCTTCTTTTTTCTTTGTTCTTTGAGTCCAGATGACCCTTTGTCAAAAGCTAACCCATTTCCTCCCCTGCTGTGTGTTCACCTTTAGTGAAATGCTGAGAAGTTTTACTCGTTGCGATTAACAGAATTCATTTTTCAAAAAGCATTTTTGATACCAAAAGTCCCTTGTGTTGTTCATCATTAAAGACCGTCTGAAAATCTCTAACATTGATACCGAATGTTCAGAACTCATAAATGTCTAGGTCCGTAACCAATAACAACAGGAGAAATAATTGTTTGTATCATTTTGTTTACAAACAAATGAACTAAGGTTATCTCAGTAAAACTTTGCAAAATTTGGATTAATCCATTTCCTATCATTTGTTACCTTATTTTAGCGAGACAATGATTAGTTTAACTGGAACTTTGCCCTCAATATAAAAGATGATTTAAATATAGCTGTGGCAATGTGCTAATCTCTTGTCTAACAGCGCTGTGAAGGCTGTGACTGACACAGTGCAGATGTGCTCTGACAGAAGCTGCTCTCTGTATGTGATTTAATCCTCACAGAAAAATACAAATCCAGTTGTACTTTTAGGTAACAGTTTTCAGATTGTTTAACATTTTAATATCTTACCTCTTTGAGATCATGGTGTGTGAGAGACAAGCTGGGGCAAAGACAGCTCTGAAATAAAGATAATTAGAATTATGCACAAACTCTTAGACGGTGAACATCTGTATAGTGCACACATTTACAAAACACTCGAACTATACAGCTCCTTTCTCAGGCATCTCAGGCCGTTGAAATGAAAGGATTTATGAGCATTGCGTACAGATTGAGTGATTTACAACACTCTTGTAAGACCCAGAAATGTGCTAACTCACGGTTTAAATGCTTCCACACACTGAGAACTTAAATTATTTCAAGTCCTGGCAACAGTTTATAACTATTTAAAAATAAATTGCTCGCTGTTCTAATGAATACTTTACAGTCTTCCATGCCAGATTGCCTGGGTGTTGTCAATATCGACATCAGGCTGTGAGCATGTAATCCAGGCTGACAATTCACAGCAACATTTAAACCTTATTGCTCAAGGAAACATTCTTCAGATGCAAATGTTAAACTGACTCTATCTGCCTGTCGTCGTGCTGCAAGTGGACAGTTACTATTCCTGAGCTCCCACATAAAGAACAGCACAGTGCTTTCCCAATTTCCCACACAACACTCTTCCTGGAATTTGAAATTTAGAACCAATCCCAGATACAAAGCGATTGATCACAGATCAGTTATTGGGAAGGAAACTCCAGCACCACATACAGCGAGAGATCGATCCACTGTCAGTTTAAAGTTTAAAGTTTATTTATTAGTGTCACAAGTAAGGCTTACATTAACACTGCAATGAAGTTACTGTGAAAATCCCCTAGTTGCCACACTCCAGTGCCTGTTCGGGTACACTGAGGGAGAATTTAGCATGGCCAATGCACCCTAACCAGCACGTCTTTCAGACTGTGAGAGGAAACCGGAGCACCCGGAGGAAACCCACGCAGACACGGGGAGAATGTGCAGACTCCACACAGACAGTGACCCAAGCCGGGAATTGAACCCGGGTCCCTGGCACTGTGAGGCAGCAGAGCTAACCACTGTGGCACCGTGTCACCTGCCTGTTTTGCAGCACTGCCCAAGATGAATTTTGACATTTCCATTCCACAAGAACTCCAACATTTTCCAGAGACATCTTTCTCAAAGAAAGTTTGAGTTTTGTTTTCCCTGGGATTAAGGCTGTGGGGGAACATGATCATTGAAAAGAACTTAATTGTCCCAATATGTCATCTGTGTTGATGCTTGCTCAGGTTTTTCAGTGTGCGTGTGATTAAGCTGTCACTCACTTACTCAGCTAGTGCTACGTGAATGTTTTTACATGTTCCATGGATGTGTTCAGGTGTGTATCAGGAGTGTGCATCCCTTTGCTGCAGGAACAGAGAGGAAGAGGTTTCCTCGCTGCCTGAATTAATGTAATGTGAGGCAGCGTCACTGAAACTTACAACAGTCTCCCACCTACCCCCCACCACATCCCTCCGTCCACACACCCCCCCTCAACCTCTTCCAGAAGTGGCCAGGGAGCAGTGGGTAACTCTTGTTTCACTGAAGGGCAGACTGTAGCCAGCTTCAGGGACGTGGAGACAGACTATACACTTCTCTTCTTCACTGTTCCAATCACTCAGGTGACCCGGCCAGAAGCGAAACAAATGCAATCCACAGGAGGTTCCTCTATGCTTCGTTACGGTGAGAGGGAAACCCTCACTCCTCAAAGCAGCTGCCCACCTCTTGTGATTGAAAAGAAAGGCAGCTTTGATATCCCCGTGATGTATATTTTAGGAGTAGAATGATTATTGATTATTGCTCAGACTGGAATGAGTTACAATAAAAGAGAAGGTTCTGCTGGAGTCAAAGAGACTTGAAGTTCCCGGAGGCTCCGCAAGGTATACTAGCTCGAGGAAATACTCACTGTATACTACAGTGTACAGTGTGATTCTATAATATATACTAGATGGAGGAAATACTGTATATTAAAATGTACACTGAGGTTCTACAGTATATACTACTTTGAGAAAATGGCCATTGATTTAAAGGTCAATGGGATGTCAATGATGTCAGAGGAAACTCGTACAGATACGCAGAGTTGCAAGGAGGAGATCAGATATCCCTTGCCACCATCATGAAGCATTTCTCTGACTGCGAGTCCCGCTCATAATCTATCACCTCCTTCTCCACCTCCAAAGCAACAAGGGCCACTTGCTCAGGGATATCCATTGGCAGGTCATTTTGGACACAGAAATTATGCTTCTCACAGTGCGCACCAGATTGGTGAGACACACACGCTGGGGCATATCCATCAATACAGCAACTTCACCTTCCATTCCTCTGTGCTACAGCTCCAGTGGGAGGTCCTTTGCTGTTGCACACTTCAGCTACTCATTATCTAGAGTAACAAGGTGCCGGTTTTGTCCAAGAAGAACAGAATAATTCAGGAGAAAAACATCAAAACAACACCTGAGTAAAAGGCTAACTCAAAATTCAGAATCAGCATCAATTGCAGTGGCTACAGGAGCAGGTCAGAGGCAGGAATCCTGCGGCGAGTTACTCACCTCCTGACTCTCCAAAGCCTGTCCACCCTCGACAAAGCACAAGTCAGGATGGTGATGGAATACTCTCCACTTGCCTGGATGGGTGCAGCTCCAACAACACTCAAGAAACTCGACACCATCCAGGACAAAGCAGCCCTTGATTGGCACCCCTTCCACCACCTTCAACATTCACTCCCTCAACATTGCCTGCAGTGGTTCAGGATGTGGGGATGCCAGTGTTGGACTGGGGTGAACACAGTAAGAAGTCTCACAACACCAGGTTAAAGTCCAACAGGTTTATTTGGTAGCAAATACCATAAGCTTTCGGAGCGCTGCTCCTTCGTCAGATGGAGTGGAAATGTGCTCTCAAACAGTGCACAGCGGCACAACATCAAGTTACAGAATACTGATTAGAATGCAAATCCCTAAAACCAGCCAGGTCTTAAAGGTACAGACAATGTGTGTGGAGGGAGCATTAAACAAGGAAGGCAGCTCACCACGACTTTCTCAAGGACAATTAGGGATGAGCGTTAAATGCTGGTCTAGCCAGCAATGCCACATCCCATAAATTAATTTGAAAGTATTATATTTTGCTGCTTTACTTACGAGACGTCCCGCAGAGAATTCCTCAGGTCTCTGCCCAGATTCTGGATATAGTTCCATTGGTTTTCTGTGAGGGAGTGGCTTCCAAGTTGGATATTCTCCATTTTCAACTGTTCTTCATCAAACAGCCACTGCACCACAAACACTGGCGCTGAAACAGGAACACTGCAGGTTACACTGAGCCTCCAACCCACACAGAAATACAGAAATCTAACATGTTCAAAGCTCCATTTACATTTTAGGGACGAATACATCCTGTAGCCAAAGAAACATTGCCATTCATCTCCACGCCTGAACTGTTGTCGGCACCTTTCAGGAACGACTCCATTCCACAACCTGCACAGAGAGCTCTCATTAGCCCATTGTAAAACTGCAGAATAATGATAACATTTAACAACACAAGACGACAGGAAGCTGCTATTGAACCATTTTTAAAATTCATAAAAAGACCACACTTCCCTAAACACAAACAACTGACCCGTTCAAATGTATTTTTTATTTTCATCGTAACCTAGGGGATTTTCACAGTAACTTCATTGCATTGTTAATGTAACACTATTTGTGACGCGGATAAAAATAATAAACATTAAAGTTCCACAACTTTTTCCGCTGTTGCCATTTTGAGAACAATATCTCAATGATCTCCTTCAGGATGCACAACATTACAAACAAAAACAAACTCCGACACATCAGGAGGTCCTTGGCCATCAGTGGGGTGGCTGACAGGCCCCAAATCACACACCCCACCCCACACACATCCCACTCCCCCTTCCCTCCCCCACACACCCCACATCCCCCTCCCCACACCCCCCTCCCCCACACATCCCACTCCGCCCTCCCCCACACCCCCCTCCCCCACACATCCCACTCCGCCCTCCCCCACACCCCCCTCCCCCACACATCCCACTCCGCCCTCCCCCACACCCCACTTCCCCCTCCCCCACACACACCCCTCACACACCCCAGTTCCCCCTCCCCCACACCCCACTCCCCCTCCCCCACACACCCCACTTCCCCCTTCCCCACATCCCACTCCCCCCTCCCCCACACACACCCCCACACACCCCACTGCCCCTCCCCCACACCCCCCCCACACACCCCACTCCCCCCTCCCCCACACACCCCTTCCCCACACACCCCTTCCCCACACACCCCTTCCCCCACACACCCCACTCCCTCCTCCCCCATACACCCCTTCCCCCTCCCCCACACACCCCAATCCCCCCTCCCCCACACACCCCAATCCCCCCTCCCCCACACACCCCAATCCCCCACACACACCCCTTCCCCACACACCCCACTCTCCCACACACCCCACTCCCCCCCCCACACATCCCACTCCCCCTTCCCCTCCCCCACACATCCCACTCCCCCTTCCCTCTCCCACACCCCCCCACGCATCCCACCCCCCCACACACCCCACTCCCCCTTCCCTCCCCCACCTCAATTTTCAACTCCTGGGTGACTGATTTGAACTGTTTGCCTCCGTCTCTTTGTTTTGTCTTCTGAGAAAGGGAAATGGGAGATATTGGCCGGACAATATCCAGCCCATAAATAGCCTGATATGTGGCTGGGTCTGGGCTACAATATTCACAGTTTGCAATTCCACATTGTGGATGTGTGGACTTCTCTCTTTTTGGTTCCTTCTCTTTATGGAGCTATTGTCATGCAGGAAATGACGCGGTGAACTGGGAAATTAAAAATAACAAACTCTGGGAAGTAATCTGCTGCATTCACAGCAATAAACTGAATCCCCACCTTGAGTTTTTACAGGTTTTGAAAGATAATGAATTCGTTTGTTTACCTGAGTCCCTTTTTAATGACATGGTTTGGACTGCAGGAAGTTACATCTGGGCATTCAGTCTGTCGTGGTTGTTTATTGTCCAGGAACCAGCCGGAATCCACCAAACCCCGGACCTGCACATCAGCACCCAGCTGTGCCAGCAGATTAGATACCCGTTCAATATTCAGCAACACTCCAGTCCCACCAGCACTGCACAGATTACAAACCGTAAAGTTAGAAAAACCTCAAGGACTTCCAAGGACATTTCTTACAAGTTTCATCATTTATTCAATCTTAATTTTTTAATGTATTCTTACTGCTGCTGCAAATACTTATTTTATTAAAATACTCAGCTCTCCATCTCATGGAGAATCCAATACATCATTATATCAGATAACAGGTTAAATATTTAATTACATAATTATATCAAACTGGAATCACATTCCCAATCTTGGCGACAACAATCTTTTTTTTTGTTCCAAAATTAAAAGCTTCAAGCCACCAACCTGACTCCGAGTTAGTAAAATGTTTCACTTAATTTAAAACGCAAAAGTCGCAAAGAGAATTTCACCAATCACAGGTTGATGCCACAGAGGCAAAGAATTGATTGGCTCAAGTGTCAGTGAAGTTGTGTATTAAAGCTAAACCAGACGGCCTGTGAAACACAGCTCACAATCTACTTCACACTGAGAGGGGAAGGAACAATTGACAAATGGCAGGCTGGTTATCCATGATGGTGCCTACTTGTTTTGAGAATGGTGAGGAATAATCTCTCAGAAGTCAAACCCTAAGGAGAGTGGAAAGGTAGACAGTCTTCTGGCAAAGCGGCACAGTGGCACAGTGGTTAGCACTGCTGCCTCACAGTGCCACGGACCCGGGTTCGATTCCTGGCTTGGGTCACTGTCTGTGTGGAGTTTCCACATTCTTTCCGTGTCTGTGTGGGTTTCCTCCAGGTGCTCCGGTTTCCTCCCACAGTCTGAAAGACGTGCTGGTTAGGGTGCATTGACCCGAACAGGCGCCGGACTGTGGTGACTCGGGGAATTTCACAGTAACTTCATTGCAGTGTTAATGTAAGTCTTACTTGTGACTAATAAATGAACTTTAAAAAGAAACGGAAATAGGTCAAGGGAATGTGTTCCCTCACAACAGAGACAAGAGGAAAATTGAGAAATCAGAACAGTTTAATAGTGGAAAAGGAAACTGCGAGATATGGAACTGATCCAGAAGCTGGAAACTAGGCTGCAGGAGATCATGTTTCACAGTTTCGGTTTGTTTGAAAAGAAACCTAGGGCCTGATTTTACCATTTTGATTCTAAGTGCTGAATCTGGGAGTGTTTCAGATCCGACAGGGAAACCTGTTCTCAAGCGCCCCCATACGCACTCTGCCTGAAAAAAGAATCGCGGGTCTGAACCGCGCTGTGGGCGGGGCTTGTCACGCCCAAAACGCTCAAAGCTCTGAACTGCGCATGCGCAGTGAGGAAAAAAATTTGAAAATCGCGCCCGTGTCACATCACTCCCGGGCCACAGAAAGCGGAGAAAGCTGCCCTTTGCGAAACAGACCTTTGCTGAGCATGTCTGTTTCGTGCCGAATCTGGACGGGCGAACGTGATGGTAAAGCGGAAACACTGGTAAAGTTGGGCGGGCAGCTCATTAATTCAATTTAAATGCATGCAAATTCATTTAAATCGCCGTTGCGCCCGTTTTGGGTGCGATTCGGATCGCGGCCATTTTCAGGCCTTGGTAAAGTGGGCATTTGTGTGGCCGTGGGCGCGAATCGCGTTAATGGCCTCATGCCCGACTTTACCAAGTTTTCGCGCCTGAAAACGGGCACGCGCAATGGTAAAATCGGGCCCTTAATGTCAAAAACAAAGTAATTCAATGGTAAGAGAGCGTTGTTAATGAATCTCTTTCTCACTTTTGAAGAAGGGAAGTGAAATTGAAGGTGAGGTTTCCTTATACTTGTTGCTCTTGTGACGGTCCCCTGGAGTAATGGTTAGCAATCTGGACTTTGAATCCAGCAATCCGAGTTCAAATCTCGGTGGGACCTCAACATGTTCTGTGGGTGGCATGGTGGCACAGTGGTTAGCACTGCTCCCTCACAGGGCCAGGGATCTGGCTTCAATTCCTGGTTCGGATCACTGTCTGTGGGGAGTCTGCATGTTTTTCCTTGTGTCTGCATGGCTTTCCTCCGGGAGCTCCGGTTTTCTCCCACACTCCAAAAATGTGTGGGTTAGGTATATTGGCCATGGTAAATTCGCCCTCAGTGTACCCGAACAGGCGCCGGAGTGTGGTGACTAGGGGATTTTCACAGTAACTTCATTGCAGTGTTAATGTGACTAATAAATAAACTTTACTTTTACTTGACTCTGTTTGCTACTTGCTGTTTGTACAATAATTCAGTTTAACAATGTGTAACTATTCCCATCTCATTGAAGAGGGGAAAGTGAATGGGAAGATGAGTGCATAGAAACATAGAAGATAGGAGCAGGAGGAGGCCATTCGGCCCTTCGAGCCTGCTCCGCCATTCATCACCATCATGGCTGATCATCCAACTCAATAGCCTAATCCTGCTTTCTCCCCATAACCTTTGATCCCATTCACCCCAAGTGCTATATCCAGCCGCCTCTCGAATACATTCAATATTTTGGCATCAACTACTTCCTGTGGTAATGAATTCCACAGGCTCACCACGCTTTGGGTGAAGAAATGTCTCCTCACCTCTGTCCTAAATGATCTACCCTGAATCCTCAGACTGTGACCCCTGGGTTTGGACACCCCCACCATTGGGAACATCCTTCCTGCATCTACCCTGTCTAGTGCTGTCAGAATGGGGCGCCACGGTAGCACAGTGGTTAGCACTGCTGCTTCACAGCTCCAGGGACATGGGTTCGATTCCCGGCTTGGGTCACTGTCTGTGTGGAGTTTGCACATTCTCCTCGTGTCTGCGTGGGTTTCCTCCGGGTGCTCCGGTTTCCTCCCACAGTCCAAAGATGTGCGGGTTAGGTTAATTGGCCATGCTAAATTGCCCCTTAGTGTCCCGGGATGCGTAGGCTAGAGGGATTAGCGGGTAAATATGTAGGGATGTGGGGGTAGGGCCTGGGTGGGATCTTGGTCGGTGCAGACTCGATGGGCCGAATGGCCTCTTTCTGCACTGTAGGGTTTCTATGATTTCTATGAATTTTATAAATCTCTATGAGATCACCACTTCATTCGTCGGAACACATGGGATACAGGGAATTAAATTTAATTTCAGTGATGGTGTGAAAAGGATTATAGGAGTTTCACTGGCAAACCTCACAGCCAATTTTACATTCCATTCAATTCCTCTTGGAAGGTGGAAATGCGACCAATCTGAACCCTGTCAAAATGTCGTTTTACCTCCAATATATCCAGTCCAGATCACAAGAGGCCCTGTCATTATACCCAGTGTTGTACCATTAGGTAATTAAATGTTGGGAAGTACAGACATATCCCTGAATATAAGATGGTTGTGCTGCCGATAGGAATGGTTGGTGTAGTTGTACCAAAGTCAAAGCTGGAATTAGTGATGGTCCCAGTGACCAATCAGCTAAAGTTTGTATTTTGTTAATGATATATACTTTTCTATAAATGTAGCTTGATTCAGTTTTTCCCACAACACTGTACAGAGCGTCGTACAGGAGCTTCCAGCAAGATGTAATTAAAGTGTATTGGGTATGGTGTAGCCCGGCAGGTTAGAACACAATCCTTTTATCTCAGAGATATGAGGGCGACTGCCTGGTAACACAACACATCAGGGTCCAGCTGCTGCACTGTAAAGTACGAGGACACGGGGTGATTCCACGTGGAGAGTTCCTGATTTAACTGCTCTGTCCTGGGGATGGAACAAACAGAAACAAGGATTCTCCACGGGAGGGAAGGGAATCAAGAATCTGATTCCTCTCATGATGAACAGCATTGACTGAAGAAAAAAATAAAAGCAAATTACTGCAGAAACCAAAAGAGAAAACGCTGGAAAATCTCGGCAGGTCTGGCAGCATCAGTAAGGAGAGAAAAGAGCTGACGTTTCAAGTCCAGATGACCCTCTGTCGAAGCCCCAGCTCGAATCATCAGCTCTTTTTTCTCCTTACATTGACTGAAGATTCGGAGTTAGCCTGGCCTTTCCGTTCTGACACGAGCATTTCATAATCTGCTCACCACAGTGCTATCAGCTTCCGTAGGAAACACTCTTTCCAATATAATCACATCAGATAGTTTTCACTGTCACTCAACTGCCTCAGAACAAGGTGCTGAACTATAAGCAGTTCCTAATGTCATTTTATATGCACCAAATGGTCAAAACATTTCAAAAAGATTGTGTTTACTATCTTTTAGACATTGGGTATCACAAATCTTCTTTCATTTCACTTTTGTGCTTAATAATAATAATTCTTTTATCCATTCATGGGACATGGGTGTCGCTGGCTGGGCCAGAATTTATTGCCCATCCCCAGTTGCCCACGGGCAGTTGAGAGTCAACCACATTGCTGTGACTTTGGAATCACATGTAGGCCGGACCAGGTAGGGACGGGAGATTTCCTTCCCGAAAGGGACATTAGTGAGCCAGGTGGGTTTTTCCGACAATCGACAATGGTTTCATGGTCGTCAGTAGATTCTTAATTCCAGAAATTTTTTATTGAATTCAAATTCCACCATCTGCCGTGGCGGGATTCGAACCCGGGTCCCCAGAACATTAGCTGAGTACTGGGTTAATAGTCGAGCGATAATACCACTAGACGATCACCTCCCCATAATGCATAATTAATTAGGAGTTAACCTAACATTCTCTCTTTGTATCTGCACTCCAATCTCTCCACCAACCTCGCCAACTTCTCTCATTGTCAAGGACTGTCCCCACAGTACTGATTGCTGTGCTGTCCAGCACTCTGCCAGACAACCAGAAAATTGAATCAAAGGGGATCTCTGCCTGTCTGGATGTTTGAGTCTCCTGTCTGTAAACGTACTCCACAGCCTCGCTATAACCGTTAGGGTCAATAATTTTGGAACAACACGGAAGCTAAGTGCTGGGAATGTCCAGTCCTGCCACCAGTGGGGGTGCAGTGGGACAGAAAAAAGACCATTGACTTTCGGTGGGACTGGACAATACCAGCAGCAAGCGGGATTGGTCAATCCCAGCAATGAGTGGGATTGGTCAATCCCGGCGGTGGACGGGACTGGACGATCCCAGTGGTGGACGGAACTGGACGATCCTAGCAGTGGACGGGACTGGGCAATCCCGGCGGTGGATGGGACTGGACGATCCCAGCGGTGGACGGGACTGGATGATCCCAGTGGTGGACTGGACTGGACGATCCCAGTGACGAGCGGAACAGGATGATCCCAGCCAAAGTCAGCATCAGATAAACACAAACGTACAATATAGGACCAGAGGTAGGGTATTCAGCCCCTCCAGCCTGTGATTCCAGTTCCGCATTACACCACTAGCACGGAAAATATTAGAATCTATTGTAAAGGATGTGATAAATAGACACTTGGACAATCATGTCTGATTGAACAGAGCCACGGGAATTTACGAATGAGAAATCAGGTTTGATGAAATTGCTGAAGTTTTTTGAGGATGTTACTCACAGAATCGATAAAGGAGAGTCGATGGACATTTAATTTTCAGAAGACTTTTGATAATGTCCCCAGAGGAGGTTGAAGAGCTTCAGGTTTTTAGGTGTCCAGATCACCAACAACCTGTCCTGGTCTTTCCATGCCGATGCTATAGTTAAGAAAGCCCCACCAACGCTTCTACTTTCTCAGAAGACTAAGGAAATTTGACATGTCAGCTACGACTCTCACCAACCTTTACAGATGCACCATAGAAAGCATTCTTTCTGGTTGTATCACAGCTTGGTATGGCTCCTGCTCTGCCCAGGATCGCACAAAACTACAAAAGCTTGTGAATGTAGCCCAGTCCATCACGCAAACCAGCCTCCCATCCATTGACTCTGTCTACACTTCCCGCTGCCTCGGCAAAGCAGCCAGCATAATTAAGGACCCCACACACCCCGGACATTCTCCCTTCCACCTTCTTCCTTCAGGAGAAAGATACAAAAGTCTGAGGTCACGTACCAACCGACTCAAGAACAGCTTCTTCCCTGCTGCGTATCCTATATTAAGTTGATCTTTCTCTACACCATATCTGTGACTGTAACACTATATTCTGCGCCCTCTCCTTTCCTTCTCCCTGATGTACTCTATGAACGGTATGCTTTGTCTGTACAGTGCGCAAGAAACAATACTTTTCACTCTATCCTAATATATGTGACAATAATAAATAAATTAAATCAAATCAAATTAGCAAAATTAAAGCTCATGGGATAGGAGGCATGAATTGAGGATTGGCTAACAGGTAGAAATCAGAGAGTAGGAATAAACGGGTCATTCTCACATTGGCAGGCCATGGCTAGTGGGGTACCACAAGGATCAGTACTTGGGCCCCAGCTGTTCACAATATAGTTCAATGATTTGGTGTGTGGATCAAATGTAATATTTCCAAGTTCACGGATGATACAAAGCTGAGCGGGAATGTGTGTTGTGAGAAGGATGTAAAGCGGCTACTGGAGGATTTGGACAGACTCAGTGAGTGGGCAAGAACTCAGCAGATAGAATATAATGTGGAAAAATGTGAGGTGATCCACTTTAACAACAGGAAGAGAAATGCAGAATATTTCCTAAATGGTAGGAGATTAGAAAGTGTCGATGTACAGAGGGACCTGGGTGTCCTTGTCCATGAGTCACTGAAGGCTAACATGCAGGTACAGCAAGCTATTAGGAAGGCTAATGGAATGTTAGCCTTTAACACAAGAGGATTTGAGTACAGAAATAGTGAGGTCTTGCTTCAATTGTACAGGAGCTTGGTTAGACCGCACCTGGAGCACTGTGTGCAGTTATAGTCCCCTTACATCAGAAAGGATATTACTGTCACAGACGGAGAGTAACAAAGGTTTCAAAATAAAGGGGAAGCCACTTAGGACCGAGATGAGGAGAAGTTTCTTTCTACAGAGGGTGGTGAGTCTTTGGAATTCTCTGCCCCAGAGGGCTGGGGAAGATCAGTCATTGAGTGTGTTTAATATAGAAATTGATCGATTCTGATTAACAATAATGTTAAGAATTATGGGGATAGTGTGGGAAAAAGGCATTGAAGTGGCCAATCAGCCATGATCATATTGAATGTTGGATCAGGCTTGATGGGCTGAATGGCCTACTCCTGTTCCTACGCTCCTACATAGCTGTGTCGAAAGATTTTTTTGCAAAAGTGCCCAAACTCAGGCTGCCAATCACATAAAGAAACAAAGTCTGTTCCAGTCAAGTCTGAGCAGATGGCTGGAATCTGTGGAGAATCCGGGAATAACAAATTAAAAATTCAAATCGAACACCTTAATGTGCAAATCATAACTTCCTCCTCATCCAATACAGGAGCAGTGATGAAAATTGATTTGTTCAATCATTTCTTCTGCAGTTAAATAAAGAGCAGCACCCGCAGGTGGAAACTCTCTCTAACTCACTCTCAGCACTGTTGGATTGATAATGATGAGTAAAACTTGCTTACCTGGTTCCAGTTAGCATGACAACCTTTGCCAGTTTAATCCCCTTGGGAACCAAATCTTTAATCACTTCCTTGAGGATCAATGAACCCATAAAAGCATAATCAACTGGAAAGAAAATGTCTACATTAAAGCACAGAACCACATTTACATCTGTTTCCCACAATAATACGTCGAAGAATAGCATTAAAATGTACCTTGGCGAGTTTTGGGTGCAGTTCCACTCCACACATCACTTGAACAGTACGGCACAAAGCTGTTCCATAAAAAATACAAATGAATGAACAGTTTATCAAGTTGCTTTCAGATTAACTCTTTCTGTCTCAAATATGAAACCCACATGGAGAAGCTCTTACAGACACCTGTTTAATATTCCACACCGTGTAGCTTAATCACCAATGTCAGATCATGTTTAAATGGATTGAATCAATCAGAGACCTCCAAACACCACAGGGTGTTCATAAAAATAAAAGATTATTCTTAAATATCCCCAATGTGTATTGTGTTTTATCTAAAATATTTACATTTGTGTGCAATATAATACAGGCCATCCCAAAGTGCTTTACTTTGTAAAGTGAATCATTGTTGTAATGGTGGAAATGTCTGAGTCAATCTTCACGCAGCAAGATCCCACAAACAGCAATATAGAGACATAGAGGTTTACAGCACGGAAACAGGCCCTTCGGCCCAACTTGTCCATGCTGCCCTTTTTTTTAAACCCCTAAGCTGGTCCCAATTGCCCACATTTGGCCCATATCCCTCTATACCCATCGTACCCATGTAACTGTCCAAATACTTTTTAAAAGACAAAATTGTACCCTCCTCTACTACTACCTCTGGCAGCTTGTTCCAGACACTCACCACCCTCTGTGTGAAAACATTGCCCCTCTGGACACTTGTATCTCTCCCCTCTCACCTTAAACCTATGCCCTCTAGTTTTACCTTTGGGGAAAGATGTTGACTATCACCTATTTCTGTGATATTGATTTTGGGATAAATCTTGTCGAGGACAGCAGGGGTAAGTCTGCTGCTCTGTTTGATAACAGTGTGCTGGAATATTTTATATCTACCGGAGAGGGCAGACAAGTCCCTGCTTTACTATCTCATCAGAAAGATGCACCTCCAACAGTTCAGCACCCCCTCAGTATTCCAGAGAGTGTCAGTTTTGGTGTTAAGCTTTGGGAGTTTCGGTGTTCAAGTCCTGGGAGTGGGATTTGAATCTGGAATCTTCTGCCTTTAAAGTTTAGTTTATTTATTAGTCACAAGTAGGCTTAGATTAACACTGCAATGAAGTTACTGTAAAATTCCCCTAGTTCGCCACACTCCGGCGCCTGTTTGGGTCAACAGGCGTTTCCTGTGGAAGGAAACCGGAGCACCCAGAGGAAACCCACGCAGACACGGGGAGAACGTGCAAACTCCACACAGACAGTGACCCAAACCGGGAATCGAACCCAGGTCCCTGGCGCTGAGAGACAGCAGTGCTAACCACTGTGCCACTGTGTCTTGGAGCTGAAGCCAAGGCGGCGATGCAGAGGATCTGGGACAGCATCAGAAACCCATCTCCAGTGGAATACTAAGATAACGGCAAAATACTAGAGCTCTGACGAAGAGTCATCCTGACTCGAAACGTTGGCTCGATTCTTTCTCCACAGATGCTGTCAGACCTCCTGAGATCTTCCAGCATTTTCTGTTTTTGTTCAAATGGGTAACTGATTGGAATTCCGATGTTTGTGGGGATTAGTTCTTCATTCATACAGAGAGGTGTGTCCTGCCCAATTGGAGGCAGTAGGGGCTGGAATGGAGGTGGGTCAGGTGAAATGTGAGACTTATTTAGACTGCCCACACTGCCGTCTCTGAGGTGGCTGATGGCCCTGGGGGAGAGAGGCCACTGCAGCAGGCGATGGTGGGGTGTTAGAGGGGAGACAACAGCCTGGGACAGAGGGTAGAACAGATCCTCGCTTCATCGATGCCAACCTGGATCTTTGGAAACAAGGGCACAGATGTTGGTGACCGTCTCCCTGGAGTCAGTCTCCTGGTTCTTGGTCATTCATAGGTAATTCTGTCTTCAGTAATAGATCCTGTGTTGTGGGTTTGGCCTCCAGTGTATTTCTGCCCCTCTCTCCCCGTCTGTACCTTCCTGATGCCCCTGTGTTTTGCCCTTTGAAGGATATTGCCCCTCATTGCCTAAAATCTGATGGACATGCCCCCACTGACAGCTGGAGCTGGCCTTCTGAGCATTGACTGAATTAGAAAGGTAATTCGAGGAAGTGATAAGCGGCTGATCCGAAACTGTCAGTTCACCCCTCCTTCCAAATTCAGAAGTTCCTCGTACATTCATTATCAAAATAAATCTCTTTGAAAACTGGCTGGTGACAGATTATTGATGAGTTCAGATTGTGGTTAAAAATGTGAAACTAATTTCCCTTCTTTCTTCACTGAAGTACAAATGGATCTGACTGGGTCTGAGATCATTCCTTCCCCTGGTCTATGGGTTCAGCTGGTGCAGGGTACGCACTGCGCACATTGCCATCACCAAGGGCAGTGTCCACCCACCCCCCCAGCCAGTGTGATGCTCGATGGGAGTGACGGTCAGGATGTCAGATACCCCCTGACCTCTCCCTGTTCCTGAGTGCGAACCGGTGCTGCCTAAAGTCAGATGGACAGAGTGTGAGCAAAGGCTGATGGGAAGGATGCCGGCACGTGTGTGTGGCGAGTGAGGTTATGGGCTGGATGAGGAGATGAGGTACACAGGGTGGATTGTACCTACGCTGAGGGAAGCCATTGGATCAGAACGAGGATGTGTCAGGCTCTCTATTATCAAGTGAAGAAAACCTCGATGGCTTCATGAGATCTGAGCCCTCTGCAGATCCCCAGGAACAGCCATGATGGTGACTGCCACTGCTCAAGAGGACATGTTGTAATCTGTGGCAGTAATATTTACACACGGATCTTCAAGAGGTTCCCACCCATGGAGAGGTGAGGATGAATGCAGGCCAGGATCCCAGAAATCAATGTCTTTGACAACAAGGAGACAGGGAGGATGCTGACAGGCCTGAATAGTTCTCTGCATGCTGGCTTTGGCACTCTTGGCCTGAGTGCTGCCTCTCAGTCAGGTTCCTGGATGCGAGACAGAGAATGTTGGACAATTGCTGCTATTGGATCTCATGAGGAGCTGGGCGATTTTGGAGACATGCGGTGGTGGGTGGGTCCAGTGAGAATCGTAGAGCAGCCATTGCCTCTTGCTGGTTTCCATTCCGACTGGGATGTGTGAGAGACACTGGAAAGGCAGGATCCATCTCCAGGACAACCTACTCCAACTGGCACACAGTTCAGGAAGGACATCTTCTCCCAAAGTCTCACCATTCTTCAGATGGCCAAACCACCTACCCGCACATCTTTGGACTGTGGGAGGAAACTGGAGCACCCGGAAGAAACCCATGAAGACACAGGGAGAACGTGCAGACTCCACACAGACAGTGACCCAAGCCGGGAATTGAACCCAGGTCCCTGGCGCTGTGAGGCAGCAGTGCTAACCACTGTGCTACCGTACCGCCCTTTGGATGGATTGCAGTGAGACTATTTGGCATGAGCTCGGTGTCCCCTGTACCAATCACCATGGTTAGTGTGACCCTCTGAGAGTTCTCTTACCCTGGCAGCTTGGCTGAGGAGATTCATCCGGTTCAGGGATTGGAGGGATGGCCTGTGCTGGAGGCTGTGGGCACTGACTGTGGTGGCGACTGCCTCTCATGCAAGTCTCCCTGCCCAGCCCCCTCCTCCCAGCAGCGAGGTACAGGATGTCCCTCCTGAGCTCCACGTGGTGGAGGAGGACGGCCAGGGGTTAGTCGCTAAACTTTGGCACCAGAAGTTCCAGTCCCCTTCCAGCCACCTCTATCACCCTTGTTAGAAAGTTACTGGCCGGGCACTTGGGTAAGATTCCATTCCATTCAGTTCACCAAGCGATACCTCGGGAGACCCCCAACAGGCCCGGGCCACGCAATACCCGCTCGAATTCCCAGTGCCCTCCTGGACCAGAAACACTCCCTGTCCCCACCCCCACTGGACTACAATCCCAGACAGGGAAACCCACACAGAGTACTGGGAAAACACAGCTGGTCTGGCAGCATCTGTGTCGGCAGAAACAGGGAGAATGTTTGGAGCCCAATATGAATCTTCTTCAGAACTGAGGAGAGGCAGAAATGTGACGGATTTGATGTGTTGACAAAGCTGGGAGGTCAGGAATAGGTTAAAGGGTGGGAAAGATCCAATTACAGGATGTCTTTCTGACTGAAATCTGCTGCTTAATTTTATTTAGTGAAGAAATATCAAAGCCATTGCAATCTCGTTCAGAATGTTCATTCCAGTGTGTGGCTCTCACAAGTTTGCTAAATTCACTGGATGCCTGTTATTTAGAAATTGAAATGCTTTTTAATGATTTGAGAATGGCTTTGTGAAGTCACATTGAAAACATGGTAATTAGATGTGGATGTTACAGCGATCGGGGGAATGAAAGGAGGTTGCTTTTTGAAAAATAAACAAAACACTCGGTAAAAATCTGATGAATAATGGGCAATTATCTTCAGCAGCTGAGTCTGAGCCAGTAATTTGCCGTGCGTTCAAGGGAAACCTGTGCAAGGATCAAAAGCAACTAATTGACCATTTCACTCATTTTGAACTCAGCGCCCAGTTACCGTGCCGTGTTTTTATTCAGCTGTGTAATTACCCTATGCATATTCAGTAATCCAGTATTGAAATTATTATTTTTCTGATGTATAATCTCCTGTTTGGGGCTCAATATTTCATTTAAGAAAATCGGTTTATTGTTACAAAGGTAACCGGCGCCCTGTTCAATGAAGCAGCTGGAATTATTGAACTCATTATTCACTTTGTGAAGTATATTTGACTAAGTTACTCCTCTCCTCTTTCACCCTCTTGGTGAAACCTCTTGTGCCGCCTATGTTGCCCCGTTAAGATAGGCTGGAACTCTTCTCTATAACTTGTGACCTGGAGTTTGCAAGACTAAGCAAGGGGAAAGTGTTCTGCCTCGATCCCCGGGGAAATCCCCCATGCTGCTGCCATCTCTCATTAAACTGAGGCAAAGTTTGATGACTCCATGGTTCTCATGCACTGGGTGCTGAGTAGAGGGAGGTTAGGTCAGAGGGTGAGCAATGTGTGTATCTCCTAACAACTGCCTCCATTGACACTGCCGAGAAAGGCTTTTTTGCCTTTAGTTTGAGAATTTCACACGTCAAGGTGGAAACTAACTGCAAAGATAACTAAACATGGGAGGGACGGGGAATATTTTGTCTTAAATATATAAAATAGAAGCACTTTTTAGTCATGGTTTTATTTCAAAGTAAAGTTTAAAGTTTATTTATTAGTGTCACAAGTAGGCTTACATTAACACTGCAATGAAGTTACTGTGAAAATCCCTTAGTCGCCACACTCCAGTGCCTGTTCAGGTTACACTGAGGGAGAATTTAGCATGGCCAATGCACCCTAACCAGCACATCTTTCAGGCTATGGGAGGAAACCGGAGGAAACCAAGGCAGACACGGAGAGAACGTGCAAACTCCACACAGACAGTGACCCAAACCAGGAATCGAACCCAGGTCGCCGGTGCTGTGAGGCAGCAATGCTAACCACTGTGCTACTGTGCTGCTGTGAGGCAGCAGTGCTAACCACTGTGCCATCGTGTCGCTGTGAGGCAGCAGTGCTAATCACAGTGCCACCTGGGTCCCTGGCGCTGTGAGGCAGCAGTGCTGACCACTGTGCCACCGTGCCGCCCCAACCATTCAACTGTTTGAGCAAAATAATTCCTCACTGGTTACATTTGAAGTTTTGCCAGTTTCACCTCGCTTCGTGTGAAACAAGTTCTTGACAAACAGAAAGTAAAAGAGGAACTTACACAGTGTTTGCATTCCACCAGTGTGGGTTTTCTTCCGGTTGGGCTGATAGGATGCCAGAACCTGCCATGGTGAATAAACAGTGTAAGCAAGCTCTTTCCCCAGAGCTATCAGAGCTGATATTTTCCCATTGACGATAATACTTCTTCCTTAATTTCAAAAATAAATTACTTCTAGAAGCTGTTTTAGATAAATCAGCATCAAAGGAAATAATGGATCAGGATTTGTTGCCAGTGTAACAGTCGGGTTAATGGGGCTCCACCTTATTTCTGTGTAAATTTCACAGCCCTTTAGGTGAAGGGAGAATCACAGTCAAACCTGGAAATCCAAGGGCCGCTCTCCGAGATGCCATTAGCTTTCTGAAAATCACATCTCCTGGTCTGATCTACTATTAAATGCAGCAAATGGTGTGACACTCCAGTATATCACAGAATCCCTACAGTGCAGAAGGAGACCATTCAGCCCATCTAGTCTGCATCAACTCTCCAACAGAGCATCTTACCCACGCCCTCTCTCCCGCCATATCCCTGTAACCCTGCACATTTAGCATGGCCAATCCCCTAACCTGCACACCTTTGATGTGTGGGAGGAAACCGGAGCACTCGGAAGAAACCCACACGGACACGGGGAGAACGTGCAAACTCCGCACAGACAGTGACCCAAGGCTGGAATTGAACCCGGGTCCCTGGCGCTGTGAGGCAGCAGTGCTAATCATTGTGCCACCATACGCATGGTTAATATGAATTAAACTTACCACAGACAGTTTGGGTTGTCTATTTCAGTCTTAATATCCTTTTTCTAAGTATGATAAGTCTCAACCATTGACAAAAAAAACCTCTCAGGCTCCGAGAATTAACTTTAATAAGTGTGGAGTCTCATTGCCCCAAATTCTAATTGTTGTTAAATATTATAAATGCAGATAATAAAGCAAGTGAATGGAATGTTGGTATTTACAGCTAAAGGAATAGAATATAAAGGTGAGGAAGTATTGCTGCAACTATACAAGGCATTGGTGAGGCCACAACTGGAGTATTGTGCACAGTTTTGGTCCCCTTATTTGAGGAAAGATGCAGTGACATTGGAGGCCGTTCAGAGGAGGTTCACTAGATTGATTCCAGAGATGAGGGGTTTGTCGTATGAAGAGAGATTGAACAGTTTAGGCCGATACTCTCTGGAATTTAGAAGAATGAGGGGAGATCAAATTGAGGTATACAAGATGATAAAAGGTCTGGATAAAGTAGACGTGGAGCAGATGCTTCCTCTTGTGGGGCATTCGAGGACGAGAGGTCATAGTCTTAGGATAAGGGGCAGCAAATTTAAAACAGAGTTGAGGAGAAACTACTTCTCCCAAAGGGTTGTGAATCTGTGGAATTCGCTACCCCAAAGTTGTGGATAGTCTGGAGGGATGTCAGAAGTTACAGAGGAACATAGATAGGATGCAAGACTGGGCGGACAAGTGGCAGATGGACTTCAACCCAGATAAATGCGTCGTGGTCCATTTTGGTAGGTCAAATGGGATGAAGGAGTACAATATAAAGGGAAAGACTCTTAGTACTGTAGAGGATCAGAAGGACCTTGGGGTCCGGGTCCATAGGACTCTAAAATCGGCCCCGCAGGTGGAGGAGGTGGTTAAGAAGGCGTATGGTGTGCTGGCCTTTATCAATCGAGGGATTGAGTTTAGGAGTCCGGGGATAATGATGCAGCTATATAAGACCCTCGTCAGACCCCACTTGGAGTACTGTGCTCAGTTCTGGTCGCCTCACTATAGGAAAGATGTGGAAAAGAGGTGCAGAGGAGATTTACAAGGATGTTGCCTGGATTGAGTGGCATGCCTTATGAGGATAGGCTGAGGGAGCTCAGTCTTTTCTCCTTGGAGAGACGAAGGATGAGAGGAGACCTAATAGAGGTATATAAGATGTTAAGAGGCATAGATCGGGTGGACTCTCAGAGGCTTTTTCCCAGGGTGGAAATGTCTGCTACAAGAGGACACAGGTTTAAGGTGCTGGGGGGTAGGTACAGGGGAGATGTTAGGGGTAAGTTTTTCATACAAAGGGTGGTGGGCGAGTGGAGTTGGCTGCCGTCAGTGGTGGTGGAGGCGAACTCAATAGGGTCTTTTAAGAGACTCCTGGATGAGTACATGGAGCGTAATAGGATGGAGGGTTATAGGTAGGTCTAGAAGGTAGGGATGTGTTCGGCACAACTTGTGGGCCGAAGGGCCTGTTTGTGCTGTAGTTTTTCTATGTTTCTATGTTTCTAAAGTGCGGTGGATGCTGGGACAGTGAGTAAATTTAAGGAGGAGTTAGACAGATTTTTAATTGGTAATGGGTTGAAGGGTTATGGGGAGAAGACAGGAAAATGGGGATGAGGAGCATATCAGCCATGATCGAATGGCAGAGCGGACTCGATGGGCCGAATGGCCTCATTCTGCTCCCAGATCTTATGAATTTATAAAGAAGGATTTACTTTTAAAACTTTCTCTTTCCTTTTCTTTCTCTCTTAATCCAGACTTTCCTTCCTTCCATTGACTTGTCTTTCTGCGCTCGATGTCCGACTATTGTGAATTCACTCTGTGCTTATTCAGAGTGATATATCAATCTGATTGGTTAAAGAGTGCCCCAGTTGCTTACCCTATTCACACAGGCTGTGCAGAGGGTGACAGGCTGGAGAAACCTCAGCTCACAGCAACGTACAGCACCAAGCTCTCAGAACTGAACCAGACCAGACCGAACAAATGGCGTGTTCCTGGGCTACAGTTAAATTCAGGTCCGTCAGAATATCTTTACCTTTGTGAACTTGTGGCCATTCAGAGGAACTCATGAGCCGTGGAATCGATCTGTACCTTGCATCACAGCTTTCCTTGTTATAACAACACCAGCCACCTATGTTCATTCACAAAAGAAATAGAAAATAAATAAGGCTCAACTCCTCACTTGACTAACAATATTTATCCAACACTGAAGATTATTTATTTATTAGTCACAAGTAGGCTTACATTAACACTGCAGTGAAGTCACTATGAAAATCCCCTAGTCGCCACACTCCAGCGCCTGTTCGGGTACACTGAGGGAGAATTTAGCATGGCCAATGCACCTAACCAGCACATCTTTTGGAATGTGGGAGGAAACCGGAGCACCCGGAGGAAACCCTCACAGACACGGGGAGAATGTGTAAACTCCACACAGACAGTGACCCAAGCCAGGAATTGACCCCCCGGTCCCTGGCACTGTGAGGCAGCAGTGTTAACCACCGTGCCACCGTGCCGCCCCCTGCATAATTTATCTAATACAAATGGAGCTTCATGAAAGCTTTTTTTATTCATTTGTGGGACATGGGCGTCGCTGGCTGGCCAGCATTTATTGCCCATCCCTAGTTGCCCAAGGGCAGATAAGGACAGCAGATTTCCTTTCCTAAAGGGACATTAATGAACCAGATGGGTTTTTCTGACAATTGGCAATGGTTTCATGGTCAAGAGTAAATTCTAAATTCCAGATATTTTTTATTGAATTCAAATTCCACCATCTGCCATTGGTGGGATTTGAACCCGGGTCCCCCAGAACATTAGCTGAGTTTCTGGATTAATAATAGTCTTTTTCCTTGGAGCGTAGGAGGCTTAAAGAGGTCTATAAAATAATGAGGGGCATAGATCAGCTAAATAGTCAATATCTTTTCCCAAAGGTAGGGGAGTCTAAAACTAGAGGGCATAGGTTTAAGGTGAGAAGGGAGAGAGACAAAAGTGTCCAGAGGGGCAATTTTTTCACACAGAGGATGGTGAGTGTCTGGAACAAGCTGCCAGAGGCAGTAGTAGAGCAGGAATTTTGTCTTTTAAAAAGCATTTAGACAGTTACATGGGTACGATGGGTATAGAAGGATATGGGAAAAATGCAGGCAATTGGCACTAGCTCAGTGACAAAAACTAGGTGACATGGACAAGTTGGGTCGAAGGGCCTGTTTCCATGCTGTAAACCTCTATGACTCTAACAATAATACCACTCGGCCATTGCTTCCTCGTAAATAATGAAAATTAAAGTAATGAAATTGAGTGGGATTTTGATTTGGTTAAAGAGTTTACCATTGATGTCAGCATATAAATCAACCTATGAAGCCTCGAAATAACTGTGAGACTAAGGTCGATCTGTACGCCGAGTATAAAACTGAAACACTAGCGTCGATGTGACAGGCCACCATTTTGAATTGTCTTCCACTCCTGATACAAAGAGGGATCATGACTCAAGCACACAAACATTTTCACACCACAGCTGGTTTCGCCTGCTTGCTTGCTTGCTCCCAGTTATAAGGTATGGGAAGTAAGGAATGCATTTGCAAGGTGCAACATTGAAGTTGGCAGCTAACATGAGCATGGCACATTGTGGCTGGAAGTGGGAGTTAACTTATACACTAGTGTATGCATCCACCTCACCTACACACTAAGGGCAATTTAGCACGGCTAATGCAACTAACCTGCACATCTTTGGACTGTGGGAGGAAACCGGAGCACCCGGAGGAAACCCACACAGACTCAGGGAGAACGTGCAAACTCCACACAGCCAGTGACCCAAGCTGGGAATTGAACCCAGGTCTCTGATGCTGTGAGGCAGCAGTGCTAACCCACAGTGCCACCCCAAAAACATTTTTTTGGGCCAGAAATATTGACTGGGTTATACACTGGGTTGTCTTATATGCTGCAGTTTACAATATATAGAAACTAGAAGCAGGAGTAGGCCATTCAGCCCTTCGAGCCTGCTCCACCATTCATTTTGATCATGGCTGATCATTGAATTCAATATCCTGTTATCCCCCTTCCCCCCGATATCCCTCGATCCCTTTAGCCCCAAGAGCTATATCTAATTTCTTTTTGAAATCAGACTACATTTTGGCCTCAACTACTTTCTGTGGTAGTGAATTCCATACATTCGCCACCCTCTGGGTGAAGAAATTTCTCCTCAGCTCAGTTCTAAAAGGGGTAAATCTTTTATCATTTCTATGATAAAAGGTTTACCCCTTATCTTCAAACTATGACCCCTAGTTCTGGACTCCCCCACCATCGGGAACATTCTTTCTGAATCTACCCTGTCTAACCCTGTTAGAAATTTGTAATGTTCTTATTCTGTTAAAATGGAAATGTTTTACTTCAATTTTAATAAAAATGACACTTATTTATCACTTACCTTGCTACTTTCTTATATAATTGAGTTTACCAGATTAAAGATAAAGTCCAGATAAATCCTAAGATAACTGGAGGCCAAGAGAAAGGGGCGAGGTATTAAATGAGTATTTTGCGTCAGTATTCACCAAAGAGAAGGACTTGGTGGATGACGAGTCTCGGAAAGGGTGTGTAGATAGTTTGAGTCACGTTGAGATCAAAAAGGAGGAGGTACTGGGGTACTTGAGAAACATTAAGGTGGACAAGTCCCCAGGGCCTGATGGGATATACCCCAAAATACTGAGAGAGGCAAGAGAGGAAATTGCTGGGGCCTTGAGAGAAATCTTTGTATCCTCACTGGCTACAGGGGAGGTCCCAGAGGATTGGAGAATAGCCAATGTTGTTCCTTTGTTCAAGAAGGGTAGCAAGAATAATCCAGGTAATTACAGGCCAGTGAGCCTTACATCTGTGGTAGGGAAATTACTGGAGAGGATTCTTCAAGACAGGATTTATTCCCACTTGGAAATAAGTGGACGTATTAGTGAGAGGCAACATGGTTTTGTGAAGGGGAGGTCGTGTCTCACGAACTTGAACAGGTTTTTTGAGGAAGTGACGAAGATGATTGATGAGGGTAGGGCAGTGGATGTTGTCCACATGGACTTCAGTAAGGCCTTTGACAAGGTCCCTAATGGCAGACTGGTGCAGAAGGCGAAGTCGCATGGGATCAGAGGTGAGCTGGCAAGGTGGATACAAAACTAGCTCGGTCAAAGAAGACAGAGGGTAGCAGTGGAAGGGTGTGTTTCTGAATGGAGGGCTGTGACAGGTGGTGTTCCTCAGGGATCAGTGCTGGGACCTTTGCTGTTTGTAATATATATAAATAATTTGGAGGAAAATGTAACTGGATTGATTAGTAAGTTTGCGGACGACACAAAGGTTGGTGGATTTGCGGATAGCAATGAGGACCATCAGAGGATACAGCAGGATATAGATCGGATGGAGACTTGGGTGGAGAGATGGCAGATGGAGTTTAATCCGGACAAATGTGGGGTAATGCATTTTGGAAGGTCTAATACAGATAGGAAATATACAGTAAATGGCAGAACCTTTAAGAGTATTGATAGGCAAAGGGATCTGGGTGTACAGGTACATAGGTCACTGAAAGTGGCAATGCAGGTGGAGAAGGTAGTCAAGGAGGCATACGGCATGCTTGCCTTCATCGGCCGGGGTATTGAGTTTAAAAATTGGCAAGTCATGTTGCAGCTTTATGGAACCTTAGTGAGGCCGCACTTAGAATATAGTGTTCAATTCTGGTCGCCACACTACCAGAAGGATGTGGAGGCTTTGAAGAGGGTACAGAAAAGATCTACTAGAATATTGCCTGGTATGGAGGGCATTAGCTATGAAGAGAGGTTGGAGAAACTTGGTTTGTTCTCACTGGAGCGACGGAGGTTGAGGGGAGACCTGATAGAAGTCTACAAGATTATGAGAGGCATGGACAGAGTGGATAGTCAGAAGCTTTTTCCCAGGGTGGAAGAGTCAATTACTCGGGGGCATCAGTTTAAGGTGCGAGGGGTAAGGTTTAAAGGAGATGTACGACGCAGATTTTTACAGAGAGTAGTGGGTGGCTGGAACTCGTTGCCGGGGGAGGTAGTGGAAGCGGATACAGTAGTGACTTTTAAGGGGCGTCTTGACAAGTACATGAATAGGATGGGAACAGAGGGATATGGTCCCCGGAAGGGTAGGGGGTTTTAGTTAGTTGGGCAGCATGGTCGGTGCAGGCTTGGAGGGCTGAAGGATCTGTTCTGGTGCTGTAATTTTCTTTGTTCTTTGTTCAAAGATTTTCTATCACCAACTTCTCAACAAAATGCAATCATTTTAGTCCACAATCACTTCTACAACTTTCGCTCTCGTAACATCCTCGCTTGACCAAGTTATTTTTTTCAGATTTTCTTTCTATTGGTTTTATCCCCATGTGTTTGACCTCACGGTGTCTCCGAATGCGTCACAGCTAATTTCAAAGAGTAGTCATTGTTGTAATGTCAAGAATGCGACAAAGAGTAATGAGGTCATGATCAGATTTGGTGGAGTTGTTTGAAGGATTAAAGGACATCACACTCGGGAGAACTCTTCCTCAAATAGCCTCGTGAGATTTGATTTTACATTCACCTGAGGGAGTCGACCTCAGCTTCACATCTCATACGAGAGACGGTGAGCTCTGAGAGGGCACAGAAGTGTCAGCATAGATTATCTGCTCAGGTCACTGAAACTTTCTGACCTGGGGATGAGCTGGTACCCATTGAACCATTACTGAAACATGTCAGCCTATCGTGATGCCTGATACCATTCAGGGACTTTAACCAGAACTTGCACGAGAATTTAAATATACTGCAGACATAAATAATGTTTCAAAACCGTCTGCATAGCATACCAGCACACTGAAACTCTGACTGGCTAGTAAACAGATTGAAACTGGGGTCTACACTGAGACTGCTACAACCTATTTGCAACTAATTTCAGAGGGCAAGTAACTGCCCTCTGAAATGGCCTAGCCAAGGGCAACTAGTGATGGGCAATAAATGCTGGCCAACCAGCAACGCCCATGTCCTACGAATGAATTAAAAAAAAGTTATCCAGTTCCACAATGCCAGTCGCAGAGCAGGAAGTGTACAACAACATAAGGTCAAAATTCTGAGTTGAAAGCTTCACAAAAACAAAGGGGCAATTTTAACCCAACCGTGAGACTGTAAAACCATTAAATGTAGGAGCAGAAATAGGCCATTCGGCCCATCGAGCCTACTCTGCCAATCAATGAGCTCATGACTGGTCTGATGTGATAATCCTCAACTCCACTTTCCCGCCTTATCCCCTCGATTCCCTTACTGATCAAAAACCTGTCTGTCTCAGCCTCAAACATACTGACCCAGCCTCTACAGCCATCGGCGGTAAAGAATTCCACTGTTCCATTACCCTCCACATCTCTGTCTGAAATGCACAACCCCTTAACTCACCAGGTGGAAAGCCCATAGGATGGGGTGAGATGTTGATATTACACCCTGTCCAATATCATTCAACGGGCAGGAAAATCAGGCAGGGTATGAACCCAACACTGTACCCAATTGCTCCAGTTTCTCGACATGCGAGTCAGGTTAAAATTGTCCCTTTCCAGTGAATTCACTGCATTCCTGTGGACATTATTAATGGATTATTGCCTGTATTAAAATAGCACGCGAGGTATAGCATTGCGCTAACTGCTTTTACATAGAGTTCATAGGTTGAAATTTCTAATGTTGTTTCAATAAAACATCGACCTAATAATTAACTATCGAAAAATTTCATAAATTCATTAAATGCATTATCTATGAACTCAGTTCAAACAAATTATAGAACATAGAACATAGAAAAGCTACAGCACAAACAGGCCCTTCGGCCCACAAGTTGCGCCGAACAATTTCCTTACCTTCTAGGCTCATCTATAACCCTCTATCTTACTAACCTCCATGAACCTATCCAAAAGTCTCTTAAAAGACTCAATCGAATCCGCTTCCACCATCACAACCGGCAGCCGATTCCACGCACCCACCACCCTCTGAGTGAAAAATGTACCCCTAACATCTCCTCTATACCTACTCCTCAGCACCCTAAACCTGTGGCCTCTCATGACAACCATTTCAGCCCTGGGTAAAAGCCTCTGAGAATCCACTCTATCAATACCCCTCAACATCTTATACACCTCTATCAGGTCACCTCTCATCCTTCGCCTCTCCAAGGAGAATAGACCTAGCTCTCTCAACCTATCCTCATAAGGCATACCACTTAATCCCGGCAACATCCTCGTAAATCTCCTCTGCACCCGTTCTATGGCTTCCACATCCTTTCTGTAATGAGGCGACCAGAACTGGGCACAGTACTCCAGGTGGGATCTGACCAGGGTCCTATACAGCTGCAGCATCATCTCCCGATTTCTAAACTCAATTCCTCTATTGATGAAGGCCAGTATTCCATACGCCTTCTTAACCACAGCCTCAACCTGCGACGCCGCTTTGAGCGTCCTATGAACCCGGACCCCAATATCCCTCTGTTCTTCCACACTGCCAAGCATCTTACCCTTAATATTATATTCTTCCATCCTATTCGACCTGCCAAAATGAACCACCACACACTGGGTTGAAGTCTATCTGCCACTTCTCCACCCAGTCTTGCATCTTATCTATGTCCCGTTGCAACTGCTGACATCCCTCTACACTATCCGCAACACCTCCAACCTTTGTGTCATCAGCAAACTTGCCAACCCATCCTTCCACTTCCTCATCCAGGTCATTTATAAAAATCACAAAGAGCAAGGGTCCCAGAACAGATCCCTGGGGCACCCCACTGGTGACCGACCTCCATTCTGAAAAAGACCCATCTACAACCACTTTTTGCCTTCTGTGGGCAAGCCAGTTCTGAATCCACAAAGCAACGTCCCCTTGTATCCCATGCCCCTTCACTTTCTCCATAAGCCTTGCATGGGGCACCTTATCAAACGCCTTGCTGAAATCCATATAAACTACATCTACCGCTCTTCCCCCATCTAAGTGTCTAGTCACATCTTCAAAAAACTCAATCAGACTCGTAAGGCATGATCTGCCTCGGACAAAGCCGTGCTGGCTATTTCTGATCGTACTATTCCTTTCCAAATGTTCATAAATCCTGCCTCTCAGGATTATTTTCCAGTTAATGTGGTGATTTTAATAATTCCATTCACACATAAAGAGTCTACATCCATTAGTTTGCTATATTTCACATACCTTCTAAAAATATTAACCAGCGCTTGCTCCCTTTGGACTCCCTTATGTAATATCTGTGAATTAACAAGTCATAAATGCAACAAAAGTCAATATAAAATCCATAATACACAATCACAGCAGCCATATGTTGTGTTAATTTGATTCTAATTTAAAAATGTCAGTTTGAATATTTTAATCTTTAAGTAGACACAATCAAACTGGAGACATGTGTACTTTTTCTACATTTAACATATTTAAAATGTATTTTATACCCTGCTGGAGTTCCATCATTGCATGTTACTGTTGTACTCTTCAGAAAGTTAAGTTTCATCTCATCAGTAGAGGCTGATTTGGAGCATTGATACAGGGTCTGGGCGAGAGTCCTGACATGAGACACTAGGTTGTTGCTGTTATCTTGCGACGCAGTGAGATTACCATGCGGTGGGTCTTCATTATTGACTGTTTGTGTTGCTTCACCAGCTGGATTCGGAGCCCTTCGACTTGGGTTAGAATTTCTGGATATACCCTTTGAATTTGACCTGTTCTGGGACATTGCTGCTCCCAGCAAGGCGATGAACAAGACAAAGCTGAAGAGGTTCATGGCACAATGTGAGCTGCAAAAAATGACACACTTGTTAAGCAGTGAACTTTGTCAACTTGAAAAAGAAAGTTTCAAATAATGCATACCTTTGTAAGTGTGCGGAAGGAAGTCGTTGCAATGGTGATCTTAGTTAGATTCGGAAGCCTTTTGGTCTCAATACTCTTTGAAAGACAGTGAATGAGTGAGGATTAGTCTTGATGCCAACCTAGTGCAAAGAAAGAAATATTGGATCTACTCAAATCTCGGATGTGAATTTGATTTTATATTGTTGCCATCTGGATCAAATTTCTCTTTCTTAAAGCTTGCTTTGAGCTGGTGCCAAGAAGGTGAAGATGACATGGATTGGACATAAAGGCATGAATGTGAAGGCTATAAATCTCGCCTTTGTTCTGACACCTACAATCCCGCTGCTTCTAACTTCCTTCTTTTACTCTTCCGGAGAAGCTCGGTTGTGGGGCTGTTTAAATCAGATTCCGTTCTTATATGGAATTCACTTTGCAGAATCCACAAAAACAAACTAGCAAATAGAAAGATCACAGAAAACATTCTCAACACAAAGATTTCTATAAATCTGCTCTGTCACTTTCTGCTTCTACTCAAACTCATTGATTCTTTAGAGCGCTCAGCTGTAATTAAAATTTTAAAAATAAAATCAACTACCTGCTTGTCATTATGCTAAATGACACAAGTTGAAGAAAGCATTGTGTGTTTTACAATTTTTTCACAGTATTTCAGACCAATGCTTTGGAAGCAACGCAATCCACTTTCAAAATAAATTCAGCAAGACAACTTCACAAAGATTCTTTCTACTTCTTGTCAGAAGCAAATTAAGAAATATCCTAAAGTAAGTTGAAATAATCGCAATACTTGGACAATGTGGTAAGGCTACATTGGAACAATTGATTCAATAAATATGGCAAAATTCTACATAAAAACCTAGCTGGGAATAGCTCATTCTGTTAAAAAGCTCAGAAGTTATTAATAATCACAACATCATTTGGCAATATTAGGTGTGGCACAACATAGATTACTGAAGCAGGTTTCGTGGCTTTACCTTTGAATTCAGATGCAGAGTTCCTCTCCAGAGAGCCTGAAGTAAATAGCCATCAGCACCAAGTTTCTGTTGAACACTTTGAAGGAAAACAGTGGCTATTTGAACCTGTCCTGCATATCATTCAGATAGCAGGAGGATGACGTATTGATCATTAAAGGAGATCACGAGTGCTGTGCTCTAACCAAACACTCATCAATGAAATGCTGGACATTCACATTTGTCAGCCCTACTAGTTGAGCCAGTGCTAAGATCCATCATTAGAACCAGTCCCCCATTACATCAAAGATTGACAGGATCTGTCATTACAGGAAAGCAGGGTCTTTTAAGTGTTTATGGGGAGCGACACCAGACTCCAGTATCTTTCAAGCAATCATTTAATGTTGACAGATTGTTTTTTGATGCCAAAACGTGGCACAATTTCTCACTGAGTGCTAACCAGTTACTAACAACCTTGAAATTAGCATGGCTTTAAAGTTACTGAGATCTTCCTGTCAATCATTGTGTGGCTCAGGCATTTATCTGATTTTTATCATTGAAAGTCGGGAAACAAATGAATTTTCAAACATCTTTGGGAATTGTCTCTTTGCATTTTATTTACGCTGCCGTATTGTTATTGCTGAAGGAATGTTGCTGAATTAAGATTTTTCACAAGGTCCTGGGGAGGCTGGGAATAGCTCAGTCTGAAAGCTCAATGGAAAATTGCAATTCCATTGACCAGGGGACACATTTCCCGGAGCGGACGCTGGATCACCCACATCTCCAGTGTTTTACGTGAGGTTTTTTCGGGGAGGGCAATACATTAATGTATTGAGGCTGATGCAATCCAATCATTGACTGGATTTTGTAACTGCATCACCAATTGTGTCCTCATGGACAATGCTTCTGTCCCAAACGAGAACGTTCCTTTAATGCAACGAATTGTTTATAAATAAAATAAGTCTGAATATCGGAAGCTGTTATTGACAATTATCAAGGTTTAGCTAATTCACAGAGTTATGACTCCTCATCTATTGTGAATAACATCTTACTCTTTGAGTACTGGATTCCTGAGTCTGAGGAACTGACAGATAACACTCCCTGTTTAATGTCTGTTCAGGAATTGAGCTCAGAGATGGACAATTTGATCAATTTACTGGAAAATGTTACCAACACCTTTTAGAAGCACATCAAACGGGTTTAATTTCAACTGGATTAACTGCTCCAGTGGAATACCTCACAACAGAGAACAGACATTAATGTTTTATTATCTTAGAATAATTCTTGGTTTTATAAGATGAAAGATGTACATTTACTTTGTAACTTTCTTACTCCCTTATCATCTGTAACACGAAACAAGAGCTCGGTTTGTGTATGTGTGAAAATACTACCTTGTATCTGCTGCATTCAGTCCACAGGTGTTTGATGGAATTAATCATGGCTTTTGCTTTACCCATGTAAAAATCTCTTTGATTTTGTAAGGCAAGGGGCTAGATTTCCAACATTCCAGGCATTCTAGATCTCAAAGCCCATCGCAGGAACCACCCAAGGGGAATGGAGATACAAAATTGGACAATTTTTAAACCAGCCACAAGGTCCACTTGCTGGTTTGCTGCCTGGATGGAACGTGAAAATCAACGCAAAGATCTCTAAAACACATCAAGGCCAATTGAGTAACTAAGGGAAGTAACTAAAGTTAGTCTTTTATTTAATTTATAGTTTTCAGACAACTTGGCCTGGAGTTTCCACTGGATGTTTTAGTTATTTCAGCACAATTCACCTGAAATCTGCTTAACTAGGGCAAAAGATCGAGGAATTTCAGGAGTAAATGAGGTCCACTGCAAATTGGATTTCCATGGTCTTTTGTTTAAGTGAAACACTAGAAGCTGCCCGAACCCATGTGATTGATAACAGCCCCACATTGGTTCATTACCGTGGCTAGTTCCCATCAATTGTCTCTCTTTGTGGGTCTGAGAAAGGAACTTTATTCTAGGCATAGGCCTTAATAATCACGTGTTTACTTTGCTGCCTCACTCCGATGTGACATGAAGTGGTTCTGTATTGTTCTTCTGGAGTTTTTTATTTAAAACTGAGTTACTCACGCGAGTGGTGGACTAGAACCTTCGATCAAACATGCTTTGTTTTCAGGCTGATAAACCCAACTCACTGGATGAATAAAGCTGCACTGCATTACTCGTCTTCCACATACACAAGGAAAAAATGTTACTTTTGAAAAAGGCTACATTCTGAAATCCTGCCCGCTTACACTTGTTTATGATACTTTCTGAGTTTGGTAAATACAAATGACGATTACTTCATCAAAATGGACGCTTGCTGAAGATGGTGCAAGTTTCACCTGAACTGAAAATCTTAGCCCTTAAGCACCAATCCATCACACAAACCAGCCTCCCATCCATTGACTCTGTCTACACTTCCCGCTGCCTCGGCAAAGCAGCCAGCATAATTAAGGACCCCACGCACCCCGGACATTCTCTCTTCCACCTTCTTCAGTCGGGAAAAAGTTACAAAAGTCTGAGGACACGTACCAACCGACTCAAGAACAGCTTCTTTTTAAAGTTTATTTATTAGTCACAAGCAAGGCTTACATTAACACTGCAATGAAGTTACTGTGAAATTCCCCTAGTTGCCACAGTCCAGCACCTGTTCGGGTCAATGCACCCAACCAGCACATCTTTCAGACTGTGGGAGGAAACCAGAGCACCCGGAGGAAACCCTTGCAGACACGGGGAGAATGTGCAAACTCTACACAGGCAGTGACCAAAGCCAGGAATTGAGCCCGGGTCCCTGGTGCTGTGAAGCAGCAGTGTTAACCATTGTGCCACCTTGCTGCCCCTGCTGCCATCAGACTTTTGAATGAACCTACCTTGCATTAAGTTGATCTTTCTCTACACCCTAGCTATGACTGTAACACTACATTCTGCACCCTCTCCTTTCCTTCTCTATGAACAGTATGCTTTGTCTGTATAGCGCACAAGAAACAATACTTTTCACTGTATACTAATACATGTGACAATAATAAATCAAATCAAATCAATATCAAATCAAATAATCCTTCTGACGTTTAGCTTGAAACTGTAACCCCTAGCTTTTGAACCCTCTCCCAAGGGAAACAGATTCCTTCTGTCTACTCTACGTGTGACGATAATAAATCAAATCAAATCAAATTAAACCATCGCTTCAATAATATTCATTTTGCCGAGATCCAAAATGGTAAAAATTGTTTCCAGCAATTAGGGGCAAGGGCTTTGATCGAAGAATAAATATTGAATTGAAATTATCAAGCGATGTGAATGGATAGTACTTTGACAGCTGGAGATTTAATTTGTGATAATTCATGGAACCATGAATAGACGTTTTCCGAACATAAACTTTAAAGGGAAATTTCTGTAATAGTAATTTGCAACCTGACCACAGGAGGGCACACATCAACAGTGTGGTTTAAATAGCCTCATGTCCAGATCACAAGGACCATCTGAAGAAGCTCATCTCCACGATAAGGTGATCTGTACCAGCGCTGTTGCACTGGCAATGGTTCTGATGTTTTTCGAGGACATTTGATTAGAAAATCATCGCTTATCTCAACATTTTGAAAGAGGAAATCTCATATTGCCACTTTAGAAATATTACAATTCCTATGGGACAACTTCAAATAATAAAAATTGTTGAAACTCTATAAGATTATGCAAAAATGTAATTTATTTCCTCTTAGCTTGCTTAGTTTGACATTCTCTTTGTAGTTTTGAAGAATTGTACCATAATTATTTAATCAGTGTTATCATTTTAGGCACACTTAAACATGTCAGAGGCAGCACCTGGAATCCTGATTCCATTAACACGTGAAATTATTAGGATTTAAAAGATAGAATCCTTACTTCAGAATACCAACAATCATTTGGAACAAATATCAGATTTAATCTGAAAATATGTAAACAGATTCAGTTGCATTTTTTTGAACAATTCAGAAACTGGTACCTGGAATCATAGAATCCCTACCGTACAGAAAGAGGCCATTCAGCCCATTGAGCCAGCACTGACAACGATCCCACCCAGGCCCTATCCCCAAAACCCCATGTGTTTACCCTGCTCTGACACTAAGGGGTAAGTTAGCATGGCCAATTCATCCTACACATGATTGTCCATGTTAAATTGCCCCTTAGTGTCAACTTTGGGAGGAAACTGGAGCACCCGGAGGAAACCCACGCAGACACGGGGAGACTGTGCAAACTCCACACAGTCACCCAAGGCTGGAATCAAACCCAGGTCCCTGGCGCTGTGAAGCAGCAGTGCTAACCACTGTGCCACGTACCGCCCACCACTGTGCTACCATGCCGCCCTCTTTGATTCCATTCATTATTTTGTTAAAAGGATATTTCAAACACCTCAGGACACAAGGAACCACATAAAGTGATAAGTGGTCGGTTTGCATGAGTTTCTTTTATCATCATGAGAAGATATCTCAGAGTTCCCCTCCATACTTTGCTATTCGAACATAAGAACAAGCAGGAGGAGGCCATTCAGCCCCTCGAGCCTGCTCCCCCATTCATTACAATCATGGCTAATCTCATCTCAGCCTCAATCCCATCTTCCTGCCGACTCCCCATAACCCTTCATCCTGCCACTAATTAAAGGCCTATCTGTCTCCTCCTTCACATTGACAGAACTGTTCCTACCCTCTTCCTTCACACCACACATTGGGTGGGGTTTTACCGCCTCACTCGGGCAAGACCAGAAATCCCTGCCTGAGGTCCACAGAAATTTCCTGTTGTCGGACCCTCGCCCGCTTCGATTCCGTGACAGGAGAGCTGGTAGAGTTCCAGCCCTTGTGTCTGGTCCAGTACGTTTGGGCAAAGGGAGGATCATGGGGGGTGAGGGGGCTTGTTCTCTCCAAGAAATTAAAAAGATAATGCTCTCTCCATAGTTCTGCAAATGATGAAAAATTTCTCCCTCCTTGAACCCAAATGAACAAAAATGAAAATTTTCGTTAGAATTATAGAATCCATACAGCACAAAGAAAGGCCCTTCAGCCCATCATGGGCTGGTCAAAGACATACCACCCAAATATTCTAACCCCATTTCCCAGTGCTTGGCACACAGCCTCAGATTCCTTGACTTTGCCAGTGCCTATCTAAATACTTCTTAAATTGCATCCAGGTTATTAAAATTAATTTAAATGTGTGGCAAAGTTTTAATTTCAAAGAGAATGTTATTTCATTATTGCACGATGCAGCGCTAAGTATACCCCTGTCTCCATTCAAATACAAAACTGTCTTATTGTGACGGGAGATAAGGAATACCGTAGGTTGTGTTGCCTGCCTGGTGCTCGGGTCCAGGATGTATCATCTGGGTTGCAGAGGAATCTGGAGTGGGAGGGTGAAAACCCAGTTGTCGTGGTCCATGTAGGTGCCAATGACATAGACAAAACAGGAACGAAGGATCTGCAGAGGGAGTACGAAGAGCTAGGGAACAAATTAAAACGCAGAACCAACAAGGTGGTAATCTCTGGATTACTACCTGAGCCATGTGTGAATTGGTGCAGGGTTAATAGGATTAAGGAGACGAATGCGTGGCTTAAGGATTGGTGTGGGAGGAATGGGTTCGAATTCATGGGGCATTGGCACCAGTATTTGGGTAGATGGGACCTGTATAGATGGGATGGTCTCCGTTTGAACCGTGCTGGGACCAGAGTCCTAGCGAATCGTATCACTAGGGCTGTAGATAGGGCTTTAAACTAATTTATGGGGGGGAGGGTGCAGAGGTAAGAGGAATTATGAAATCAATGGTAGAGGAGAGGGAGCGAGTGCAAGTGAATGAGGGCATTCAAGTATTTAAAGGAGTAGAGGGCGAGGGAGAGGTTGATAGCGTTTCATCAAATCGGGTCCAGATAAAAGCTGGAATAAAGACACTTTGCCTGAATGCACGAAGCATTCGGAACAAAGTTAATGAGTTGATGGTGCAAATCAGCATTAATGGGTATGATCTAGTGGCCATTACAGAAACGTGGCTGCAGGGAGACCAGGACTGGGAGATGAATATCCAGGGGTATCAGGCATTTAGGAAGAATAGACAGGAAGGAAAAGGTGGTGGGGTAGCTCTGTTAATAAAAGATAATATCAGGGTACTAGTGAGGGATGACATAGGCTCTAAGGAACAAAACGTGGAATCGTTATGGGTAGAGATAAGGAATAGTAGGGGGAGAAAGACACTAGTAGGCGTGGTCTATAGGCCCCCAAATAATAATGTTGAGGTGGGGAGGGCTATAAACAAGCAAATAATGGATGCGTGCAAAAACGGAACGGCAATAATCATGGGGGACTTCAACCTGCATATTGATTGGCTGACTCAAGTCGGTAAGGGTGGAATGGAGGAAGAGTTCTTAGAATGCTGTCGGGATAGTTTCCTTGAACAGCATGTTACGGAGTGGACGAGGAAACTAGCTATTTTGGATCTGGTATTGTGTAACGAGGTAGGTAGAATTAAGGATCTTATTGTGAAGGACCCTCTTGGGTCTAGTGACCACAATATGGTCGAATTTCTGACTCAGATGGAAGAGGAGAAAGTTTGGTCCCAAACCAGTGTCCTCTGTTTGAACAGAGGGAAATATGATAGGATGAGGGATGAATTGGCTAAGGTAGACTGGGAGAGCAGGCTGGCAGGTAGGATAGTTGAGGAACAGTGGAGGATTTTTAAGGAGATCCTTTTCAGTTCTCAGCAAAAATATATTCCAGCAAAAAACAAGGATTGTAAGAAAAGGGAGAACCAGCCGTGGATAACGAAGGAAATAAAGGAGAGTATTAAAATAAAAACAGCTGCGTACAGAGTGGCCAAAAATAGTGGAGAAACAAGTGATTGGGAAAAATTTAAGAAACAACAAAGAGAGACTAAGAAAGCGATAAAGAAAGGAAGGATAGACTATGAAGCTAGGCTAGCAATTAATATAAAAAATGATAGTAAAAGTTTTTATAAATATATAAAAAGGAATAGAGTGGCTAGAGTGAATGTTGGACCCTTGGAGGACGAGAGGGGGGAGTTAATAGTGGGAAATGAGGATATGGCTGAGTCTTTAAATAAGTTTTTTGTGTCGGTCTTCACGGTGGAGGACACAAATAGTTTGCCAAATATTAACGATAGAGGGTTGGCAGCAGGAGAAATACTTAATACAATTAATGTTACCAGAGAGGCAGTGCTGGGTAGACTAATGGGACTGAAGGTGGACAAGTCCCCGGGTCCGGATGGAATGCATCCCAGGGTATTGAAAGAAATGTCAGAGGTAATAGTGGATGCGTTAGTGATTATTTATCAAAACTCGTTGCATTCTGGGGTAGTGCCGGTTGATTGGAAAACAGCTAATGTTACGCCGCTGTTTAAAAAAGGAAGGAGACAAAAGGCGGGTAACTATAGGTCGGTCAGCTTAACGTCTGTAGTAGGGAAAATGCTGGAATCCATTATTAAAGAGGAGATAGCAGGGCATCTGGATAGAAATGGTTCGATCAATCAGACGCAGCATGGATTCATGAGGGGAAAGTCGTGCTTGACGAACATGTTGGATTTTTATGAAGATGTGACTAGGGCGGTTGATGGAGGAGAACCGGTGGATGCGGTGTTTTTGGATTTCCAAAAGGCGTTTGATAAGGTGCCCCATAAAAGGCTGCTGAAGAAGATTAGGGCACACGGAGTTGGGGGTAGTGTGTTAAAGTGGATTGGGGACTGGCTATCCGACAGGAAGCAAAGAGTCGGAATAAATGGGTGTTTTTCCGGTTGGAGGAAGGTAACTAGTGGCGTGCCGCAGGGATCGGTACTCGGGCCGCAACTGTTTACCATTTATATAGATGATCTGGAGGAGGGGACGGAGTGTAGGGTAACGAAGTTTGCAGACGACACAAAGATAAGTGGAAAAGTGAATCGTGTGGAGGACGGAGAAGATCTGCAGAGAGATTTGGACAGGCTGAGTGAGTGGGCGAGGATATGGCAAATGGAGTATAACGTTGAGAAATGCGAGGTTATACACTTTGGAGGAAATAATAACAAATGGGATTACTATCTCAATGGAAACAAATTAAAACATGCTACCGTGCAAAGGGACCTGGGGGTCCTTGTGCATGAGACGCAAAAGCCCAGTCTGCAGGTACAACAGGTGATCAAGAAGGCAAATGGGATGTTGGCCTATATTGCGAAGGGGATAGAATATAAAAGCAGGGATGTCTTGATGCACCTGTACAGGGCATTGGTGAGGCCGCAGCTGGAATACTGTGTGCAGTATTGGTCCCCTTATATGAGGAAGGATATATTGGCATTGGAGGGAGTGCAGAGAAGGTTCACCAGGTTGATACCGGAGATGAGGGGTTTGGATTATGAGGAGAGGCTGAGGAGATTGGGTTTGTACTCGTTGGAGTTTAGAAGGATGAGGGGGGATCTTATGGAGACTTATAAGATAATGCGGGGGCTGGATAGGGTGGAGGCGGAGAGATTCTTTCCACTTAGTAAGGAAGTTAAAACTAGAGGACACAGCCTCAAAATAAAGGGGGGTCGGTTTAAGACAGAGTTGAGGAGGAACTTCTTCTCCCAGAGGGTGGTGAATCTCTGGAATTCTCTGCCCACTGAGGTGGTGGAGGCTACCTCGCTGAATATGTTTAAAGCGTGGATGGATGGATTCCTGATCGGTAAGGGAATTAAGGGTTATGGGGATCAGGCGGGTAAGTGGTACTGATCCACGTCAGATCAGCCATGATCTTATTGAATGGCGGGGCAGGCTCGAGGGGCTAGATGGCCTACTCCTGCTCCTATTTCTTATGTTCTTATGTTCTTAGATCAGGGAACAATAGGAATTACATTTCAAATTACTGTCGGGAAACATGGCAATGCTTTCATTTCAATCATTGTATCAGATAAATTGGAGACAGAGAGCCAATTAAAGACTTAATTTTAACATTGTTCCATATGGACTGGGCGCTGTGTAATGAGAAGGGAATCATTGCCAATCTAGCTGTACGAGGCCCCTTGGGGATGAGCGACCATAACATGATAGAATTTTTTATCAAGATGGAGAGTGAAGTAGTTGATTCGGAGACTAGGGTGCTGAATCATAATAAAGGAAACTATGAGGATGAGGCATGAATTGGCCTTGATAGATTGGGGAGAGTTACTTAAAGCAATGATAGTGGATAGGCAATGGCAAACATTCAAGGAAAGCATGGGGAACTGCAGCAACTGTTTATTCCTGTCTGGCACAAAAGCAAAATGGGTAAGAGGCCAATCCATGGCTTACAAAGGAAATTAGAGAGTGTATCCGATCTAAGATAAGCATACAGATTGGCCAAGAAAAATAATAGCTCTGAGGATTGGGAGCAGTTTAGAATTCAGCAAAGAAGGACCAAGGGATTGATTAAGAAGGGGAAAATGCAGTACAAAAGTAAGCTTGCAGGGAACATAAAGACTGACACTAAGAGTTTCTATAGCTACATGAAGAGAGAGGTTGATGAAGACAAATGTTGGTCTGGCAGATGGAGTATAACGTTGGCAAATGCGAGGTTATTCACTTTGGAAGAAATAATAGCAAATTGGATTATTATTTAAATGGAAAAAAAATTACAACATGCTACTGTGCAAAGGGACCTGGGGGTCCTTGTGCATGAGTCGCAAAAACTCAGTCTGCAAGTACAACAGGTGATCAAGAAGGCAAATGGGATGTTGGCATTTATCGCGAGGGGGATAGAATATAAAAGCAGAGAAGTCTTGCTGCATCTGTACAAGGCATTGGTGAGGCCGCAGCTGGAATACTGTGTGCAGTTTTGGTCCCCTTACTTGCGAAAGGATATATTGGCCTTGGAGGGAGTGCAGAGAAGGTTCACCAGGTTGATACCGGAGATGAGGGGTGTAGATTATGAGGAGAGATTGAGCAGATTAGGTTTGTACTCGTTGGAGTTTAGAAGGCTGAGGGGTGATCTTATAGAGGCATATAAGATAATGAAGGGGCTGGATAAGGTAGAAGTGGAGAGATTCTTTCCACTTAGAAAGGAAACCAGAACTAGAGGGCACAGCCTCAAAATAAAGGGGGGTCAGTTTAGGACAGAGTTGAGGAGGAACTTCTTCTCTCAGAGGATGGCGAATCTCTGGAATTCTCTGCCCACTGAAGTGGTGGAGGCTACCTCGTTGAATATGTTTAAGTCACAGGTAGATGGATTTCTGATCGGTAAGGGAATTAAGGGTTATGGGGAGCAGGCGGGTAAGTGGAACTGATTCACTTCAGATCAGCCATGATCTTATTGAATGGCGGGGCAGGCTCGAGGGGCTAGATGGCCTACTCCTGCTCCTATTTCTTATGTTCTTATGTTCTTAAGTCCCCGACAGACAGAAACAGGGGAATGTATAATAGGGGACAAAGAAATGGCCAAGCAACTGAATACATACTTTGGTTCTGTCTTCACAAATCAGATGCCAGAAATGTTGGAGAATGCAGGATTTAGTGAGAGGGAAGAACTGAGGGAGATCAATATTAGTAGAGAAATGGTGCTGGGAAAATTGATGGAATTGAAGGGGATAAATCCCCAGGGCCTGATAATCTACATCCCAGAGAACTTAAGGAAGTGGCTCTAGAAATAGTGGATGCATTGGTGGTCATCTTCCAGGATTCTATAGACTCTGGAACAGTCCCTGCAGATTGGAGGGTAGATAATGTCATTCCAATATTCAAAAAGGGAGGTAGAGAGAAAGCAGGGAATTATAGACCAGTAAGCTTAACATCAGTAGTGGAGAAAATTCTCAAATCTATTATCAAGGACTTTATAGCAGAGCACTTATAAAGCAGTGGCAGGATCAGACAGAGTCAGCATGGATTTATGAAGGGAAAATCATGCTTGACAAATCTGTTGGAATTCTTTGAAGATGTAACCAGTAAGAGTTGACAAAGAAGAACCAGTCGATGTAGTATATTTGGACTTTCAGAAAGCGTTTGACAAAGTCCCGCATAAGAGATTATCGTGCAAGATTAAAGTACATGGGATTGGAGGAAGTGTATTGAGATGGATAGAAAACTGGTTGGCAGAGAGGAAACAATGAGTATGAATTAATGGGTGCTTTTCAAATTGGCAGGTAGTAACTAGTGGGGTGTCACAGGGAGCGGTGCTGGGACCCCAGCTATTCACAATATATATTAATGATTTGGATGAGGGAACATAATGTAACATCTTGAAGTTTGCAGATGATACCAAGTTGGGTGGGAGGGTGAACTGTGACGAGGATGCAGAGATCCTTCAGAATGATCTGGACAGGTTGGGTGAGTGGGCTAATCAATGGCAGATGCAGTATAATTTGGATAAATGTGAGGTTATTCACTTTGGAAGCAAAAACAAGGCGGCAGATTACTACCTGAATGGTTGTAAATTGGGAGAGGGGAGTGTGTAGCGGGACCTGGGTGTCCTTGTGCACCAGTCACTGAAGGTAAGCATGCAGGTGCAGCAGGCGGTAAAGAAGGCAAATGGCATGTTGGCCTTCATTGCGAGAGGTTTCGAGTACAGGAGCAGGGATGTGTTGTTGCAATTATACAGGGCCTTGGTGAGGCCACACCTAGAGTATTGTGTACAGTTTTGGTCTCCTTTTCTGAGGAAGGATGTTCTTGCTCTCGAGGGAGTGCAGCGAAGGTTTACCAGGCTGATTCCGGGGATGGTGGGACTGATGTATGAGGAGAGATTGACTAGGTTAGGATTGTTTTCACTGGAGTTCAGACAAATGAGTGAGGATTTCATAGAGACTTATAAAATTCTAACAGGACTAGACAGGGTAGATGCAGGGAGGATGTTCCCGATGGTGGGGGAGTCCAGAACCAGGGTCACAGTCTGAGGATTCGGGATAGACCATTTAGGATGGAGGTGAGGAGACATTTCTTCACCCAAAGAATGGAGAGCCTGTGGAATTCATTACCACAGGAAGTAGTTGATGCCAAAACATTGAATGTATTCAAGAGGCAGCTGGATATAGCACTTGGGGTGAATGGGATCAAAGGTTATGGGGAGAAAGCAGGATTAGGCTATTAAGTTGGATGATCAGCCATGATCGTGATGAATGGCGGAGCAGGCTCGAAGGGCCGAATGGCCTCCTCCTGCTCCTATCTTCTATGTTTCTATACCTGGACCTGAACTTGAGTCTAATCCAGAGTGATGGAATGGGAAACATCTCATTGCTGCTGGAAGTATCCCATATCTCACGAACTTGTTCAGTACTTCCAGTGGAGGAAGAACCAATAATTCACCACAGATTGGCACAAAATTTCTGTCTGATTCAGGGACAGAAAATTGCCAACATAGAAAAAAACGAAGCTGATTCATTTGAGATCTTTCTGAAATTATTGGTACAAATCGAAAGATTTTACTCCACACCAGTTAGAAGGTGGCTGAATGGGAATTGAGTCACATTTTCTTTCTAAAACTCAGACACTGACCCATCAATCTATATTCGTGGCAGGTCCCAGATACGAGAGCAACAACTGTTTCAATCCTCCCCCTGACAGTTATCTTTCGAAGACTCTGTACACTGAACTACACTGAATGCAAGAAACTACAAAAGGTCATGAATGTAGCCCAGTCCATCACACAAACCAGCCTCCCATCCATTGACACTGTCTACACTTCCCGCTGCCTCGGCAAAGCAGCCAGCATAATTAAGGACCCCACGCACCCCGGACATTCTCTTTTCCACCTTCTTCCTTCAGGAAAAAGATACAAAAGTCTGAGGTCACGTACCAACCGACTCAAGAACAACTTCTTCCCTGCTGCCATCAGACTTTTGAATGGACCTACCTTGCATTAAGTTGATCTTTCTCTACACCCTAGCTATGACTGTAACACTACATTCCGCACTCTCTCCTTCTCTAGGAATGGTATGCTTTGTCTGTATAGCGCGCAAGAAACAATACTTTTCACTGTAAACTAATACATGTGACAATAATAAATCAAATCAAATCAAATCACTGCAGTCAACCTCAGTATTAATCAGCTCACCTAATTAACTCCTAAAAAACCTGTTCTGCTGGACTACAATCACATTATTATTTTTCGTAGAGATCGGAAAAGCTTAATTTGTTGAAAGTTTATTTATTGGTGTCACAAGTAGGCTTACATTAACACTGCAATGAAGTTACTGTGAAAATCCCCTGGTTGTCACACTCCGGCGCATGTTCGGGTACACTGAGGGAGAATTTAGCACGGCCAATCCACCTAACCAGCACATCTTTCGGACTGTGGGAGGAAACTGGAGCACCCGGAGGAAACCCATGCAGACACGGGGAGAATGTGCAGACTCCGCACAGACAGTGTCCCAAGCCGGGAATCGAACCCGGGTCCCTGGCGCTGTGAGCAGATGTATTTGAGAAGTAAATGCTCCCACAGCCTAACGTGGTTTTAAGAAGAATTTCCTTTGGACTTTTACTTTGTAACTTCATTAGTTTGTCTTTTTTCACAGCTCCAAAGATAAGGAGCTGGAAAGATAAAGACAAAAGATGGAATGCATGCTGGGATTTTATTTAATTCAGGCAAACCGGCCAGTGAATGGCGAATGCAGCATTGGCTGAACATGAATCGTTTCGATTTTAAGGAGGGTGAGAGATCAGGCATCTCTGACCTCACTTCAAGATTGACATATCTTTGTGAAAAGCACCTCCCCTGTAAATCCCAGAATCATTCCCCAGATTGGAGATGATGGCTGGGAGAAATCCAGACAAGGCACCTCGGTTTTCCAATGCTATGTATGAAGCCCTACTCCAGGGCAGAGAGGTGAAGGATGCTTTTCCCCAAGGAACGGGAATCTCTCCGGGATCCAGAATCCCTCAATCAGTGGGAAGTAGTTTGCCTTGGAGATAATTCCAGATCCCAGCCTCCAGTGCCAATGGGAATTCAATGATCTCAGCACAGTTGGCATGGAAAGGGTATTGTCATATGTTGTCTGTCCAGTAAGAGGCTGTGAGTCTTGTGTGATTCCCGGACACATATACAGGGTATAACTCAAGCTAAGAGCTAGCTCCGTGCTTCCTCATACACAGGTCTCTGTCTCATCCACGACTGTCTCTGGTCTCAGGTCATGTGTCTCTTTACATCACACTGTGGGAGGTACTCTTTCCCAATCCCACATTAACCCTTGCTATGCCAGATACCTTTATTCTCTTTACTCTCTGCTCATGCCCCCGATATCTCTGAGCCACACTCCCACCCCAGCTCCCCTTCATTCTCTATAGTCACTGATCCACACCTTTCACTACAGCTTCTTACCAAACTGACAATCCCAGTACCATGGTAACCCTCACTTCCACATACCTCACATCTTAGTGATAGGCAAATTCCACAAACATCTCCCAAGACTGTCACTATGGGGAGCGGTGGTGTTATGGTATTGTCAGTGAACGAGCAAACCAGAGACCCAGAGTAATGCTCTGGGTTCCAAACTCACCACAGCAGATGGTGGAATTTGAATTCAATAAATATCTGGAATTAAGAATCTACTGATGACCATTGTTGATTGTCAGAAAAACCCACCTGGTTCACTAATGTCCTTCAGGGAAGGAAATCTGCCGTCCTTACCCGGTCTGGCCTACCTGTGACTCCAGACCCACAGCAAAGTGGTTGACTCTCAACTGCCCTCTGAAATGGCCGAGTGAGACACTCAGGTCAAGGGCAATGAGGGATGGGCAACAAATGCTGGCCCAGCCGGCGACGCCCAAATCCCCATAAAAAATGTTTTAAAAGATCATATTCAAACTAATACAAGTAGGAAGAGACAGAAAAATAAAGCCAACACACTTGGTTTGGATTATTCATTACATCCAGCAGCTCTCATTATACAAGTAATGAAAGGATATATCAATGGATGGGGAAATATTAGGATATCAGGATAACAGGATACACCACAATTGTCAGAGCAGTGTACAACCGATCTCACACTATAACGGTGATAGAGCTTCTATTGGAAAGCAAATCATTAAAGTGGCAACTGCCATTGATTATTCAACAATAAAAAATACAGGTAAATACAGATAATTACAGGTAAATACAGGTAAATTCAGGTAAAATGGCAGTTATACCACCATGGATTTTTGCACCACACTTGGACATGCATCAAAGAAAGCTTCCCCCATCTCCAGCCACCTTAAAGGCACCAACGATACAATACAATGGGCGAAATCTTACCTGCCATTCACGCACCCACTGCAGCAAGGCTGCAAAAGTTGGCAGCCAGCTAAATCTCCATTCACTGCAGCGGGCTGGGAAAATCCAGGATAGTTCTGGTCGCCTCATTACAGGAAGGATGTGGAAAAAATTGAAAGGGTGCAGAGGAGATTTACAAGGATGTTGCCTGGATTGAGCAGCATGTCTTATGAGGATAGGCTGAGGGAGCTCGGTCTTTTCTCCTTGGAGAGACGTAGGATGAGAGGAGACCTAATAGAGGTGTATAAGATGTTGAGAGGCATAGATCGGGTGGACCCTCAGAGGCTTTTTCCCAAGGTGGAAATGGCTGCTACAAGAAGACACAGGTTTAAGGTGCTGGGGGGTAGGTACAGGGGAAATGTTAGGGGGAAGTTTTTCACACAGAGGGTGGTGGGCAAGTGGAATCGGCTGCCATCAGTGGTGGTGGAGGCAAACTCAATAGGGTCTTTTAAGAGACTCCTGGATGAGTACATGGGACTTAATAGGATGGAGGGTTATAGGTAGGCCTAAAAGGTAGGGATATGTTCGGCACAACTTGTGGGACCGAAGGGCCTGTTTTTTGTGCTGTAGTTTTTCTATGTTTCGTTCTATGTTTCTATAGGCCGATATTTTACCACCTCGCTCGGGCGAGGCTCATAAAATCCCGCCCGTGGCCAATGGAGAACTCCGTTCTGTGAGCCTCACCCATCCCGATTCCGGGGCGGACTTGCCGGTAAAATTCCGACCATTTAGTCTGTCTGCACCATAACAGAGGTTAATCAGAGATTCTATAACCCCGAAACTACTGAAATACCAATAATACACGAGCCCATAAGTTCCAGCGGGGTTTTCCTCACCCGCTGTGAGGACTTTATGCTCCTTACTCACTACCTCCATATTAAACCAGCTCTCCACCTCCCTGCAATGGCACTATCCATTATAACCATAATTGTGATAAAGGTTAACAGATAAAAAACTCCACCCTATAAATGCCAGGATTATATGATGAGAAGACGGATAAAAATCACATGGATCTCGTACCTTACACCCTAACACACTCCTCAGAAATGGGAAGGACACTACAGAATCCATTCCACTAAGGATACATGGAGGTTCCTGGATTCACCAGGATATCAGGACAACTGGATAACAGGATAACAGGCAAAAATTCACTCCCGTGCACACTCAGAGGATTGCCCCATCAATGCGATACATCATGTAATAGGATCAATGAAATTAAAGGAGATACATTCAGTGATTAACAAGGGTTAATGAAGAGCTGCAGAATGTGACTCTACACAGGATAGACAGTGAAATTTGCCTCTGAGCTCAGTTACAGGATTGCCGCATCAATATGTAAAAGCACAGTGCAGGATCAACACCAGGATATCATTACAGAGGGAACAGTCCAGGATTAATGAATCCTGATTTTTGCAGGATAACAGGATGGCAGGTGACAATGCCTCTGTGCTCAGATACCACACACTCCTGTCAGGATTACAGACAGTGGGCGGGAGTTTACAGCCTTGCTTGTCCCGAAACCATAAAATTCCGTCCGAGGTCAACGGACCTCCTTCCCATGCTCCGCCCCTCGCCCGCTCCAATTCCTGTGACAGGCGGGCCGGTAAAATTCCGGCAAATATCACTAAATCAGGAGTATAATCGCAAGATTAATTATGAAGTTTTCCTGTTATCCTGACATCTATCCTTCGATATCGATATCCTGACATCTATCCTTCAATATATCCTTTAATTACTTGTACAGTGAGAGGTGCTGGATAATATAACCATCCATTCATGATAGGTTTGTTGAGAAACATTCAGGATCCATCCAGAGTTTCACCAAAGCCTTTGCATCTCCGCCATGTCATTGTCCCGAAACCCGGTAAAGAGAAACCTCGACTCCAGCAGGTGACGACCCATCACGTTCAGCAGCCTCCAGCCTCTCTCAATGAACACTGAGGACAGGACAACGTTAAGACCAGTGGTCAGAGTCATTGACCAACCCCAGGCCTCAAAGACTGGAGACAATGTACTCCATGGAACCCGATACTCCCAGCATTGTGATACAGAACATCTCGGTGTTGGAAATCTACTTCCAGGGTTACTGATAGCTGTCGGCTCTCGGCTGTGACTTTGCGAGATGTTGATCAGAGGAGGTCGGAAAAGGGGGAAATCAGAGACTGAGTCACCACACACGACTCTGACATGTTAACTGAATTGGGAGAGGATTAGGAACATGTCACTTGGCCAATTGTTTGATCCAGGTATCTCAGTGGTACAGCATGTGGTATAGAAAGACTCAAAAGATAAAGAAATGAAACACTTAAAAAGCATAAAATATTTAACAATTAGAATTTATTTGAAGATAATTGAAGGTCCTTTGATTTTAATTATTTCAATTTTAATTGCAAAATAAAGTTGCGTTGTACCTTGCACCAAAAGCAATCAGTCAATTTTTACAGTTCATACAGAGATAAATCAGTGTGTTGCCTTGCAGAGTGTGAGGGACCTGTCTGACAGAGCCACACTGAGCACACTCACAGTTACCTCTCATGTGCTGCCAAATCCCAACTTGATCTTCATGACTTCCAGTAAGCAAGTATACAATCATCTAACCAGGAACAAATCAAATAAGCACGCACCATCATAGAGATCAGAGCCTCCAAATATTTCACACTGTCATAAATTAGCCTTTCATTTTTTTTAAGTCTGATTTTAGATTTCACACAAACATCTCATCCATCTTTCGCCAGCGCTGTCTTGCAATGTGTTAAACAGATTCAAATATCTCAGAAATGAAGGAATTGTAGTAAATCGTTTCTGATACTTTTCAAATGTAGACATTGTCAATAATTCACTAGATTTCTGGCTGATGTGGAATATAATCCGAACATTAAAGTGAGGAACCAGCTGGAAATCATAAATGTGTAATCCACTTCAAAATGTGAGTGTTGTCTCCAAAGATATTTTGATAAGTATTTAATATAAATCCAAGAACCTAATTCTCAAATGAAAAGAATGCACACAGTTTTTCAAAATCATTTTAAAAATATATTTGGATGTCACAGAGATTAGATTTTGGTCTTTCAGACCTGAATATTTGAAAAAAGGTATGGCCTCCAAGTCATTCAGTTTTATGGAAAACTCTTTTCTCAAGCCAATAAGGTTTGGGCTGACAAGTGGCAAGTAACATTCGTGCCACACAAATGCCCGGCAATGACCATCTCCAACATGGATGGGTACAGATCCAACAACACACAAAAAGCTCATCACCATCTAGGACAAAGCAGCCCTGCTTGATTGGCACCACATCCGCAAACATCTACTCCCTCCACCACCGACGCTCAGTAGCAGCAGTGTGTACTATCTGCAAAATGCACTATAGCAATTCACCACAGATCCTTAGACAGCACCTTCCAAACCCACGACCACTTCCATCTAGAAGGATAAAAGCAAATGACTGCGGATGCTGGAATCTGAAACCAAAAGACAAAATGCTGGGAAATCTCAGCAGGTCTGGCAGCATCTGTAAGGAGAGAAAAGAGCTGAGGTTTCGAGTCCAGACGATCCTTTGTCAAAGCAGCTTTGACAAAGGGTCAGCTGGACTCAAAACGTCAGCTCTTTTCTCTTCTTACAGATGCTGCCAGACCTGCTGAGATTTCCCAGCATTTTCTCTTTTGGTTCCATCTAGAAGGACACGGGCAGCAGATACATGGGAACACCACCACCTGCAAGTTTCCCTCCAAGCCACTCACCATCCTGACTTGGAAATATATCGCCGTTCCTTCACAGTCACTGGGTCAAAATTCTGGAATTCCCTCCCTAACGGCATTGTGGGTCAACCCACAGCACGCGGACTGCAGCGATTCAAGAAGGCAGCTCACCACCACCTTCTCAAGGGCAACTAGGCATGGGCAATAAATGCTGGCCAGCCAACGAAGCCCATGTCCCACGAATAAATAAAATGAATAAATGAGTAAATTCCGTATTTCAACTTTTGAATTTGTTAATAACTCCCATCATTTTAACCAATGCATTTTTTTTAACTTGTCACAATCTTCTCCTTTACTGAATGATGATTGCATGTGGCTATGTCCCCAAGTTAAACTATAATCATTGATTTGCATCAAAAATGAGTGCCTTGCCGCATTATGGTACATTTTCTTTTATTCATTCTTGGGATGTGGGTGTCACTGGTTGGGTCAGTGTTTATTGTCCATCTTTAATTACTCCTGGGCTGAGTGGCTTGTTCAGCCATTTCCCGGGTCAGTTAAGAGTCAACCACATTTCTGTGGGTCTGGAGTCCCACAGAGGCCGGACCAGGTAGGGACGGCAGACATTTTACGAATTTAAACTTCACTACCTGCCATGGTGTGATTTGAACCCAGGTCTCTGGATTACTAATCCAGTGAAAATATCACTGCCCCCCTCCCCCCCGCCCGGAGCTAGCTTAGAGCTAGCTGTGGAATAACTGTTAATAATAAGGTTTTCATTTACACTGGAAATTATTGCACACTTGAAAAGGCTGTGAGGTTTCAGCCAGTTTAGTCAGTCAATAGCTGTACCATTTCGAGTCTAAAACAGGAACCTCCCAGAGTTTGTACCTTGAATTAGTTAATCTGGATTCAGCAACAAGGAATCTGATTACAAAGAACAAAGAACAAAGAACAATACTGCACAGGAACAGGCCCTTCGGCCCTCCAAGCCTGCGCCGCTCATGTGCCCAACTAGACCATTCGTTTGTATCCCTCTATTCCCAGTCTGTTCATGTGGCTATCCAGATAAGTCTTAAACGATCCCAGCGTGTCCGCCTCAATCACCTTGCTTGGCAGTGCATTCCAGGCCCCCACCACCCTCTGTGTAAAATACGTCCCCCTGACATCTGTGTTGAACCTTGCCCCCCTCACCTTGAACCCGTGACCCCTTGTGTTTGTCACCTCTGACCTGGGAAAAAGCTTCTCACTGTTCACCCTATCTATGCCCTTCATAATTTTATACACCTCTATTAGGTCGCCCCTCTTCCTCCGTCTTTCCAGGGAGAACAACCCCAGTTTACCCAATCTCTCCTCATAGCTAAGACCCTCCATACTAGGCAACATCCTGGTAAACCTTTTCTGTACTCTCTCCAAAGCCTCCACGTCCTTCTGGTAGTGTGGCGACCAGAACTGGACGCAGTATTCCAAATGTGGCCTAACCAACGTTCTATACAGCTGCAACATCATATGCCATTTGAGAACCTTTAGGATAGAGGAAGGAAAACTGGCTTCCAGTCCCGATTCTGATCTCTATTTAAGCAAACCAGCTGTGTGCAAATTAGATATCAGCGAGATTAAACTCAATGATTACTTTCCTGTGATTAAACTCTCTTGGAGTACTCAATTTCCAAATCCAGCATGGATTCATGGCAATGTGAGGAGGTAATAAAAGGAGAATCATATTCCAGCAACTAAAACAACCTCTTCACCAGAGAAAGGAGAAAATTAGTTGAGCAAATTAGCAAAGGATAAAATCCTGTAGAGTGTAAGGTCACAAACTAAAGGTCACAAACACTTCCCTATCCCATGAGAAGGAACAATGGATTAAAGAGTATTCTGCTTTCTTAATGTTGTTAAATAATTATTATCTCTGTTTTTTAAAGAAAACCTTGGAGTAATATTCAATTGCAGCAACCTATGAAGGAAATATCAGAGTGTTTGGTGCATTTGTTCGATTTGTTGACTAACACTTTGCTTTACTTTCCTTTAGAATGGATTCTTTATCACGATTTTAATGAAACTAACAAAGGGGGTGTTCCTCCCCACAGCATCAGTTTTCCTGTCAGAAAGAGGATGAGCTGAGTCTTTGCTGATAATAAAAGTTAATCTTCAATAACTGGAATATTGATCAGAATCTTAATGAAACAGAGACACACTGAGCGGTAAAGCCAGCACCAGATTTCCGTTAGTGACTGAAACTCGATTTCCTCTGAATCCATGGCATTAACATCATCTTGTAGGTTTCCCAGCCAATCACAGAGTCCGGGTCTGATCAATTTAAAGGGACTCTGGAGGGTAGAATAGCTGCAGAATTTTTTTACCTTGAAACACTCTGAAGACAGTAAGATGGAAGGAAGATGTGGGAAGATTGATCTTTATCTTCTAACTCTTCCCGGAAGGCAGTGAGGGCGAGAAGGGATGTGTCTTTCCTGTGTATGGGGGGAAGAAATCAGTCACGAAGCAGGCATGGCCAGAAGTAATGAAGGCTATGAGCAGCAGGGGTTTGGAGCATGGGACTATCCAAATTAGGAGCAAGAATAGGCTAGTCACCCCTTGAGCCTGCTCTGCCATTCAATAAGACCATGCTGATCTGAATGTAACCTCCCACCTATACCCTAGTTCCTGATGCTTCCACAGAAAGCCATTCAGCCCATCAAATCTACACCAACTCTCTGACAGCGTAACTTACCCAGCCTGACCCCACCGCCCCACCCCCCTCCCCCCGCCCTATCCACATAGCCCCACAAATTTAACATGGCCCACCCACCTAACCTGCACAGCTTTGGAGTGTGGGAAGAAACCGGAGCACCCGGAGGAATCCCACGCAGACACGGAGAGAACGTTCAGACTCCACACAGTCACCCAAGGCCGGAATTGAACCCGGGTCCCTGGCCTGTAGTTTCCCGCTTTCTGTCTCCCTCCGTTTTTGAATAAAGGAGTTACATTTGCTACATCCTAATCTAATGGGACTTTCCCCAAATTTGGAGATTTTTGGAAAATTAAAACCAGTGAATCAACTATCTGACTGGACACTGGGACAAAGTCCCTCAGAACCTGGGCATTTGTCAGCCCACAGCTCCAACAATTTGCTCAGTACAGCCTCCCTGGCGATTTCACATCTCTACCCAAACTTCCTCTACATCCTGGTTTCCTGAACTTTGGTCATCCCTCTCTAACGTGCTAACACCATCATTAATGAACAGAACTACCCCTCCACCTTCTCCTAACTTCCCATCCTCCCGAAATGTCACGTCCCTTCAATATTCAGCTTCCAATCTATGTCATCCTGTAGCCATGTCTCTGTAATGGCTACCAAACCATATTTAATTATTTTTATTTGAGCTAATGGTTCATTTGTTTTGTTTAGAATGTTACATACAATCAGATATAGAGCATTTAGCTTTATCTTTTATTTTATTTTTGTAACCTTTAACCTAGACTGTTGTTTTACTCTTAGGTTTGTACTCTCTGTCCCTTCCTGTCATGGTCTGTTTCTCATTTCCTGTAATAATATCTTGACACTACTCTTTGATCTTTGGTTTGATTTGATTTGATTTGATTTATTCTTGTCACGTGTATTAGCATACAGTGAAAGGTATTGGTCCTTGTGCGCTATACAGACAAAGCATACCGTTCATAGAGAAGGAAAGGAGAGAGTGCAGAATGTAGTGTTACAGTCATAGCTAGGGTGTAGAGAAAGATCAACTTAATGCAAGGTAAGTCCATTCAAAAGTCTGACAGCAGCAGGGAAGAAGCTGTTCTTGAGTCGGTTGGTGCGTGACCTCAGACTTTTGTATCTTTTTCCTGACGGAAGAAGGTGGAAGAGAGAATGTTCGGGGTGTGCGGGGTCTTGATTATGGTGGCTGCTTTTCCGAGGCAGCGAGAAGTGTAGACAGTGTCAGTGGATGGGAGGCTGGTTTGAGTGATGGACTGGGCTTCATTCAGACCCTTTGTAGTTTCTTGCGGTCTTGGGCAGAGCAGGAGCCATACCAAGCTGTGATACAACCAGAAAGAATGTTTTCTATGGTGCATCTGTAAAAGTTGGTGAGAGTCATAGTGGGCAAACCAAATTTCCATCTTCCCAAATTTGACCCCTTACTATTTAGTTCCAAACCCTCTCCATTTCTCTAGTTATGCGGGTCACGAGAACACCAGCTCCAGCACGGTTCAGATGTAGACTGTCCCAACAGTGCAGATCCCACTTTCCCCAGTACTGATGCCAGTAGTCCACGAACCAGGAGCCACTTCTCCCACTCCAGTCTTTGAGCCATTTATTCATCTCTCTAATTTAATGTACCCTGTGCCAGTTAGCACATGGCTCAGGTAGTAATCCAGAGATTGTTACCTTCGAGGTCTGCTTTTTAATTTGATGCCTTGCTCTTCATACTCTCTCTGGAGAACCTACTTCCTAATTCTACCTATGTTGTTGGTACCTACATTGACCACAGCAATGGGACCCTCCCCCTCCCACTGCAAGTTCCTCTCCAGCCCAGAGTAAATGGAGCCCGAACGCTGGCACCACGTAGGCAAAACAGCCGTCTGGATAGTGAGGGCAGCAGAGAATAGAAATCAGTGGAGAAAGATTGCTCATGATGCAGCCAACCTTCAGAACCAGGACAGATGAAAGACAAGACACTGATCATTTAAAGTCACTACGTTAAACTGATGTCACCATTCATCGAAATGCCATGATTTACACAATGCTGAGATCTTTCCTTTTTTAACGACAACATTAACTTTTGTCTCCCATTGAGTCCTTCATGGAGGGTGAAGTTTATGCCAGTTGAAATTGACTAACAAAGTAGTGAATTCAGGATCTTACAACCAATGCTGCAAGCACAAACTGCTTACTGGCCAGAAACGTTGAAATTTCATTCTTCAAAGGCTTTTAAACACATCAGTTGCACCGATTAATTGTTATGTTCCCACCTCCTTGACTCTGGTAAATTGCAGCTAGTTTGGGAAAGTCATGCACTGGCTGTTCAAGACAGAATACTGGGTTCAATTCACACTTTATTACCTTGCACATTGCGATGACTTGCCGTCTTGCACAATGGGGTTTTCCCCTCGCTCACAAGCCCAGCCAGGACAAATCTGGAAGTGTCCGTTTCTTGATTTGAAGCTACTTCACTGAAACACCTCCCCTCGACAGTTTCAATGTTGTCCCTTGATTTAGCGTCATTGGGAGCAAGTTTTCCTGTTATTGCTTAAGTGCTGCAGGATCAGCTGAGTGAATGAAATCAGAGCAGCTGTAATACGGATCTGGGATCCTACACAGCTCGTTTCTCCATTCCTATACTGAGGTCAGCATTAAAACCCAAGGAAAGTAACAGGAAAACCTGTTGCACAGCCAGATATTACTGCATTATCCTTGTTATATATGCCTCTAATTTCCTGATTTATATATAGCACCACTATTTATTGGCCTATAAACAATTTCCACCAATGTTTAAAAGCGAAATTCTGTGGATGCTGGAATCTGAAACAAAAACAGAAAATGCTGGAAAATCTCAGCAGGTCTGGTAGCACCTGTGGAGAGAGAAACAGAGTTAATATTCTGAGTCCAATATTGACCCTTCTGCAGGACTGACCGCTTCACATTCAGATTATCAATTCCCATATTGCTACCTTGCTCTCTCCCTCAAATTTATCACATCTTCCCTCACTTGATCCCTCACCCCATTATTTAGTTTCAAGTTCTCTCTGCTGCCCTATTTACATGACTGACTGGTCCTGGCACAGTTCAGATGAAGACCATTCTAACCATACAGCACCCACTTTCCCCAGCACTAGGGCTAATGCCCCATGAATCAAAACCCATTTTTCCCACATCAATCTTTGAACCACACATTTAACTCTCGAATCTCATTTACCCAACGCCAATTTGCTCCAATTTTATTTGGAACGAAACAAACTATAACACAAAAGAAACAGTATTTCCCGACAATTTTGTAGAAGAGTAATCTAGCCTCCGTTCATTCTGAAGAGTGCCGATAACTACAACAGAATTCTGCTGTGCTTTATGTTGGGTTATGAAGCATTCAGTTCACTTGCAGGAGCCTGAGTTAGAACAAAAGTAACTGACATTTATATAACCTGGTAAACCGGGGCAAGGCACCGAAAATTATAAACCAAAATTTGATACCACAGCACATAAGGTCAAAACAAGACAGATGAAATAAAGCTTGTTCAAAGAGGAGTGTCTTGAAGGAGAGAGGGACAGAGAGGCTGAGAGGTTTAGTGAGGGATTTTCAGAGCTTAAGGTCTTGACTACAAGTGTTGGAATAATTAAAATGAGGGATACTGAAGAGGCCAGAATTCGAGGAGCACAGATATCTTAGAGGTTTGTGGTGCTGGAGGAGATTACAGAGATAGGGAGGAGTGAGGCCATGGAAGGATTTGAAAACAAGGCTAAGAATTGTAAATCAAGGGGTTACAGAGTCATAAAGTCATAGAGGTTTACAGCATGGAAACAGGCCCTTCGGCCCAACTTGTCCATGCCGCCCTTTTTTTTAAAGCCCTAAGCTAGTCCCAATTGCCCGCATTTGGCCCATATCCCTCTATACCCATTGTACCCATGTAACTGTCTAAATGCTCTTTAAAAAACAAAATTGTACCCGCCTCTACTACTACCTCTGGCAGCTTGTTCCAGATACTCACCACCCTCTGTGAAAAAATTGCCCCTCTGGACCCTTTTGTATCTCTCCCCTCTCACCTTAAACCTATGCCCTCTAGTTTTAGACTCCCCTACCTTTGAGAAAAAATATTGACTATCGAGCTGATCTATGCCCCTCATTATTTTATAGACCTCTATAAGATCACCCCTCAGCCTCCTACACTCCAGAGAAAAAAGTCCCAGTCTATCCAGCCTCTCCTTATAACTCAATCTATCAAGTCCCGGTAGCATCCTAGTAAATCTTTTCTGCACTCTTTCCAGTTTAATGATATCCTTTCTATAATACTGTACACAGTATTCCAAGTGTGGCCTTACCAATGTCTTGTACAATTTCAACAAAATATCCCAACTCCTGTATTCAATGTTCTGACCGATGAAACCAAGCATGCTGAATGCCTTCTTCACCACTCTGTCCACCTGTGACTCCACTTTCAAGGAGCTATGAACATGTACCCCTAGATCTCTTTGTTCTGTAACTCTCCCCAACGCCCTACCATTAACTGAGTAAGTCCTGCCCTGGTTCAATCTACCAAAATGCATCGCCTCGCATTTATCTAAATTAAACTCCATCTGCCATTCGGCAGCCCGCTGGCCCAATTGATCAAGATCCCGTTGCAATCCTAGATAACCTTCTTCACTGTCCACTATGCCACCAATCTTGGTGTCATTTGAAAACTTACTAACCATACCTTCTATATTCTCATCCAAATCATTATTATACATGACAAATAACAGTGGGCCCAGCACTGATCCCTGAGGCACACCGCTGGTCACAGGCCTCCAGTTTGAAAAACAATCCTCTGCGACCACCCTCTGGCTTCTGTCATCAAGCCAATTTGGTATCCATTTGGCTTCCTCACCCTGGATCCCGTGAGATTTAATTTTATGCAACAACCTACCATACGTTACCTTCTCAAAAGCCTTGCTAAAGTCCATGTAGACATCAACTGCACTGGGTTGTTTTACTGGGAGCCAAGGTAGGGTCAATGAGTAGAAAGAGTGAAGGGTGAATGAAACTTGGTGTGAATAAAGACATGGGTAACAGGATGTTGGATGAACTCAAATTCATGGAGCATAACAATATGAGAGATCAGTCTGGCGTGTACTGGAATAGTCGAATCCAGAGGTAACAAAGGCAAGGATGAAGGTTTCAGCAGCAGAAGAGCTGGCATAGGGGAGGAGTTGATGATCTAATGGAAGTGGAAATAGATCATACAAAGAGGGTACAAAGAACAAAGAAAATTACAGCACAGGAACAGGCCCTTTGGCTCTCCAAGCCTGCACCGACCATGCTGCCCAACTTAACTAAAACCCCCTACCCTTCTGGGGACCATATCCCTCTATTCCCATCCTATTCATTATTTGTCCAGATGCCCCTTAAAACTCCGGTGATGGGGTGAAAGTTCACCTTGGGATCAAATATGACAGGAAGGTTATGAACCAGGTGACTCAGCCTCAGGCAGTGCAGGGAGAGGGATGGAGACACGCCAAGAGGATTGAGTTTGTAGCAGAGAGCAGAGGAAATGGCTTTGGCCCTCCCAATATTTAATTGGAGGAAGTTTTCTCTCCTGCAATACAGGATGTCAGTTGTCTGCTAATCTACCAGCAGTGAGGGTGTTGAGAGAGATGGCGGTGAGGTGGGGCTGAATATGAGGAGGGGACTAAAGGTAGATCTTTGGGTGACACCAGAGTAACAATGCAGGAGTGGGAAGAGAAGTCATTGCAGCTCATTCTCTGGCTTCATATAGATAAATAAGAAAGGAACCAGGTACGTGTAACAAACACGTGTCGGATCCGAACTCGAAGAAAGCAACATCATAGCTCCATTTTACAAGCTCCTCCCAATAATTAATGGCCTTAGTTTCTGCTTTAAAGTTCAATTAAGTAAAAGATGTCAGAAAGGGCAACAGTTGATTATTTCAGCACAGCAAGTGTTGTTCAATTGCTGACATGGAGAAACTCACTGTGAAATATTGTACTGTCCGTGTTCACCAATGTCCATAATAAACACTTGGTTAACTGTAAAACACCCTGAAACTAGGAATAAATAACTCAGTTAGTTTATTCCATTACTTATATCAACAGTTTATTATCATACCGGGGGTTATCACTACTCAGAAACTGACTGGACTCACCACATAAACCAGTGGCTGCAAGAGTGGGTCAGAGGGTGGGAATCCTGCGGTGAGTAACTCACCTCCTGACTCCCCAAAGCCTATCCACCATCTACAAGGCATGGTGGCACAGTGATTAGCACTGCTGCCTCACAGCACCAAGGACCTGGGTTCAATTCTCGGCTTGAGCCACTGCCTGTGTGGAGTCTGCACGTTCTCTACGTGTCTGCATGGGTTTCCTCCGGGTGCTCCGGTTTCCTCCCATAGTCCAAGGACGTGCTGGTTAGGTGCATTGGCCGTGCTAAATTCTCCCTCAGTGTACCTGAACAGGTGCCGGAGTGTGGTGACTAGGGGGATTTTCACAGTTACTTCATTGCAGTATTAATGTAAGCCTACTTGTGACTAATAATAAACTTTAACTTTAAGAATGTGATGAAATACCTTCACTTACCTGGATGGGTGCAGCTCCAAAAACATTCTCGAAGCTCGACACCATCCAGGACAAAGCAGCCCCGCTTGATTGGCACCCCATCCGCTACCTTCAACATTCACTCCCTCCACCACCAACAAACAATATCACAGTGTGTACCATCTAGAAACTGCACTGTTTCATCCAGGCTCCCTAGGCCGTACCTTCTAAACCCCGGACCACTCCCATCTAGAAGGACAAGGGCAGCAGATGCATGGAACACCACCACCTGCAAGTTCACCTCCAAGTCACACACCATTCTGACTTGGAAATATATCGCCGTTCCTTCACTGTCACTGGGTCAAAATCCTGGAATTCCCTCCCTAACAGCACTGTGGTTGTACCTACTCCTCAATGACTGCAGTGGACTCAGGAAGGGCAACTAGGAATGGGCAATAAACGCTGGCCTAGCCAGCAATGCTCACATCCATGAACGGATAAAAGTTTTAAAATGTTTACGTTATAAATGTTTGCATTTTATTTATACAATTGCTTAGCTGACACTAAGACTAAATCGCCTGCCCTTGTACCCTCTGAACTGTGATCACCAGAACTGTTAAGTTGCTAACTACCTATTACGTAATCTTTTTAATAAAACCAATCAGTAAGAAACTTTCCTACAACACTAAATACTTGTGGTAATTGCATTGGATTCCAACAAATGCCTGGATTCGATTCTGAAACACAGAGGGACCTAGGTGTGCAAGTCCACAAATCCTTGAAGGTGGAGAAGGTGGTGAAGAAGGCATATGGTATGCTTGCCTTTATAGGACGGGGTATAGAGTATAAAAGCTGGAGTCTGATGATGCAGCTGTATAGAACGCTGGTTAGGCCACATTTGGAGTACTGCGTCCAGTTCTGGTCGCCGCACTACCAGAAGGACGTGGAGGCATTGGAGAGAGTGCAGAGAAGGTTTACCAGGATGTTGCCTGGTATGGAGAGTCTTAGCTATGAGGAGAGATTGGGTAGACTGGGGTTGTTCTCCTTGGAAAGACGGAGAATGAGGGGAGATCTAATAGAGGTATACAAGATTATGAAGGGTATAGATAGGGTGAACAGTGGGAAGCTTTTTCCCAGGTCGGAGGTGACGATCATGAGGGGTCACGGGCTCAAGGTGAGAGGGGCGAAGTATAACTCAGACATCAGAGGGACGTTTTTTACACAGAGGGTGGTGGGGGCCTGGAATGCGCTGCCAAGTAGGGTGGTGGAGGCAGGCACGCTGACATCGTTTAAGACTTACCTGGATAGTCACATGAGCAGCCTGGGAATGGAGGGATACAAACGATTGGTCTAGTTGGACCAAGGAGCGGCACAGGCTTGGAGGGCCGAAGGGCCTGTTTCCTGTGCTGTACTGTTCTTTGTTCTTCTTTGTTCTTTGGTTTTTGATACACACAAAACCTTCTACATCGTCAAGGGATCGATTTCTGGTCAGTCAGTGACACAGAACCTCCGCTAAAAAAACTCTGCAAACAAGATGAATTGGTGTCAGTCAGTCGAGCTGTTTGTGCCCTCACTGAGCACATGGGAGTGTCCATTGGCAGCAGATTGGAAATTTCTCGTTCCACATTCCAAAAATGCTTCTCCAATTCCGTTCAGGAGTCAAGTGCTCAAAGCAGGAGCAGCCTGGCTATTCTGAGTAGATTAGTGTGGCAGCAGTTAATGTGTATCGAAACAATTCTCAGTGTGTGAAGAGAACACAGTTTAGACTGAGTCTCTTTAAGTTGTGATATTTATTACCTCTGGTGTGAAGGATAAAATCAGATGAATAGAGTGATGACAGCTTTACGACAGTGACTGTATTGAAGAACAATCTCTGTCATACAGTAAAAATGGTCCGCTTAAAAAAATGTTTACACCCTTTTCTGAGGGTGTGTTTGATGATCTAAGAATGATCTTTAACTGGGGCAGAATGAAACAGATGTCCAAGGTTTAATACAAAATGAGCAAATGACCCCAGACCCAGCAGATAGAGTCACAGAGTCATAGAGGTTTACAGCATGGAAGCAGGCCCTTCAGCCCTACCTGCCCAGGTCACCCTTTTTTTTAACCACTAAGCTAGTCCCAATTCCCCAAGTTTGGCCCCTATCCCTCTATACCCATCTTTAGACCCAACTGTCTAAATGCTTTTAAAAAGACAAAATTTTACCCACCTCTACTACTACCTCTGGCAGCTTGTTCCAGACACTCACCACCCTCTGTGTGAAAAAATTGCCCCTGGGACACTTTTGTATCTCTCCCCCCTTTAAACCTATGCCCTCTAGTTTTAGACTCCCCTACCTTTGGGAAAAGATATTGACTGTCTAGCTCATCTATGCCCTTCAATATTGTATAGACCTCTATAAGATCACCCCTCAGCCTTCTACGCTCCAGAGAAAAAAGTCCCAGTCTATCCAGCCTCTCCTTATAACTCAATCCATCAAGTCCCGGGAGCATCCTAGTAAATCTTTTCTGCACTCTTTCTAGTTTAATGATATCTTTTCTATGAATTTCCTTTGGGATTCTTTCATTTTGGAACTTCACAGAAACATTGGCATGACCTTACCGGAAAGTGAGGAGGTGTGGGATAGAGGGAAAGTTGGCCGATTGGATAGGTAACTGGCTGTCTGACCGAAGACAGAGGGTGGTGGTCGATGGAAAATTTTCGGATTGGAGGCAGGTTGCTAGCGGTGTGCCGCAGGGATCAGTGCTTGGTCCTCTGCTCTTTGTGATTTTTATTAATGACTTAGAGGAGGGGGCTGAAGGGTGGATCAGTAAATTTGCTGATGACACCAAGATTGGTGGAGTAGTGGATGAGGTGGAGGGCTGTTGTAGGCTGCAAAGAGACATAGATAGGATGCAAAGCTGGGCTGAAAAATGGCAAATGGAGTTTAACCCTGATAAATGTGAGGTGATTCATTTTGGTAGGACTAATTTAAATGTGGATTACAGGGTCAAAGGTAGGGTTCTGAAGACTGTGGAGGAACAGAGAGATCTTGGGGTCCATATCCACAGATCTCTAAAGGTTGCCAGTCAAGTGGATAGAGCTGTGAAGAAGGCCTATAGTATGTTAGCTTTTATTAACAGGGGGTTGGAGTTTAAGAGCCGTGGGGTTATGCTGCAACTGTACAGGACCTTGGTGAGACCACATTTGGAATATTGTGTGCAGTTCTGGTCACCTCACTATAAGAAGGATGTGGAAGCGCTGGAAAGAGTGCAGAGGAGATTTACCAGGATGCTGCCTGGTTTGGAGGGTAGGTCATATGAGGAAAGGTTGAGGGAGCTAGGGCTGTTCTCTCTGGAGCGGAGGAGTCTGAGGGGAGACTTAATAGAGGTTTATAAAATGATGAAGGGGATAGATAGAGTGAACGTTCAAAGACTATTTCCTCGGGTGGATGGAGCTATTACAAGGGGGCATAACTATAGGGTTCGTGGTGGGAGATACAGGACGGATATCAGAGGTAGGTTCTTTACGCAGAGAGTGGTTGGGGTGTGGAATGGACTGCCTGCAGTGATAGTGGAGTCAGACACTTTAGGAACATTTAAGCGGTTATTGGATAGGCACATGGAGCACACCAGGATGATAGGGAGTGGGATAGCTTGATCTTGGTTTCAGATAAAGCTCGGCACAACATCGTGGGCCGAAGGGCCTGTTCTGTGCTGTACTGTTCTATGTTCTATGTTCTATTCTCGCCACGGTCCCACTGCAGTGAAGTCAGAGAATTTGGCGGCCAGACAAATCTCCGTTCACTGTGGCAGGATGGGTGATACGTTTTCGGCCATTATCTAATCCTTGTACATAAATCACAGAAAGCTAACATACAAATACAGCAATTAGGAAAGCTAAGAATATGTTCGCTTTTATGACAAAGGCATTAGGATATAAGAGTAAAAATTGTAGTACAATTATTGAATTGTACAGGGTATTGGTGAGGCCACACCTGGAGAATGGTGTGCAGTCTCTTACCAGATTATACTTGCCCTGAGGGGGCTTTGAGTGTTAGGATGTTTGGGACTGTAAGGGTTAATGTGGGGCTGGGGTACCACCCACATTATGATGTAGAGAGTCAGGATCCATTGCTTTTGCAGTGGGCAGCGCCTTCAGCTGTTTCTCGTGGAGTGAATCGAATTGGCTGGAGACTGGCGTCTATAACACTGAGGACCTCGGAGGAGACTGAGATGGATCATCCAATCAGTACTTCTGGCTGAAAACGTATTGTGAATCCTTCAGCCTTACCTCTGGCACTGATGTGCCACACAACACCAGGGAGGAAAGCCTCAGTGAGAAGTGAGGACTGTGTCTCCACAAAGGCTGGGCAGTGGTCACTCCTACAAGCACTGTTATGGACAGACACATCTGCGAATGAGGGGGGAAATGGGGGGAACGGTACGTGGTAAGCAGCAAGAGGATTCTATACTCATAGTTGACCTGATGCCATGAGACTTCATGGGGTTGAGAATCAATGCTGAGGACTCCCAGGGCAACAGCCTCCTGATTATATACCACGGTGCCGCCATGTCTGCTGGCTCTGCCCTGTTGGTGGGACAGGGCACACGCAGGGATGATGATAAGGATGTCTGCTATGATTACGTCAGGCTGTTGCCCGACTAGTCTGTGAGAAAGCTCTCCCAATGTTGGCACAAACCACCAGATGTTAGTGAGGAGGATTTTACCAGGTCAACAGGGCTGAGTTTGCCATTGTCGAGGTTGATACTGGGCGATCAGTCCGGTTTCGCTCCTTTTAGACTGCGGTGGTTCAATACCACTGCGTATTCAGCAGGCGGTTAAGAGTGAGCCGCAGTTCTGTGAGTCTGTGCGCCTGGTGAGGTAAGGACGATACAGTTCCTTCCCTAAAGGGGATTAGTCACCAGATGGGCTTTTACAACAATGGTTTCCTGGACAACATCAGAATAGCTTTTAATTCCAGATTTATGAATCAAATTTAAATTCCCTCAGGTGCCTTGGTGGAGTTTGAACCGAGAGCAGTAAGTGGATTACTATTCCAGTGACATTATCATTATGCTTCCGCCACTACCTCCTAAAAGGACGTAAGTGAACTTGATGGGTTTCGATGACAGTTATTGAGGCTAGTTTCAATTTCAGATTTTTTAATTAATTTAATTGAAATTCCACCAGCTGTCATGGTGGGATTTGAACCCGTTAGCCTGGGTCCACTGGATTACCAGTCCAGTGACATTACCACTCCCCCTAACTTTCATTAGTGATATTTATGACTCCCTGATGCACTGGCTGCTGCTTTTGGATGATGAAAGATGCCGGAATAGCTTTCTCTCTCTGACCTGCTGTGTGTTTCCAACATTTTCTGTTTTTATGCCTCTTTTGAATGTTAAATGCTGATTTATCCTTCTCTGCTTAAATTATTATATCACACAGCAATTTATCCATTTGCAGCTCTGAGATTTTTACATTCTCTTTGAGTCATGTTTGGAAATCTTGCTTACTGCACAGCTGCACGAACAAAGCTTGCAGGATTTGTCCATTTAGCTACTTTAGCTAGTTGGCATAAATGGGCCTTGTTCTGATTGGCAGTCAGTGACTAGTGGCGTTCCGCAGGGATCTGTGCTGGGACCCCAACTGTTCACATTATATATTAATGAGTTGGAAGAGGGAACTGAATGCATTATCTCCAAATTTGCAGATGATAGAAAGTTGGGTGGGAGGGTGAGCTGTGAGGAGGATGTAGAGATGCTTCAGCATGATTTGGACAGGCTGAGTGCGTGGGTATCTGCATGGCAGATGCAGCATAATGTGGATAAATGTGAGGTTATCCACTTTGGTAACAATAATAGGAAGACAGATTATTACTCGGGGATTTTCACAGTAACTTCATTACATAAATGTAAGCCTATTTATGACTAATAAATAAATAAATTTTACTTGAATGGGTGTAAATTGAGAGAGGTGGTTACTCAAGAAACCTTGGAATCCTCATGCATCAGTCGCTGAAAGTAAGCGTGCAGGTACAGCAGGCAGTAAAGAAGGCAAATGGTGTGTTGGCCTTCATAGCGAGAGGATTTGAGTATCGGGATAGGGATGTTTTGCTGCATTCGTACAGGGTGTTGGTGAGGCCACACCTGGAATAATGTATGCAGTTTTGATGTCCTTATCTGAGGAAGGATGTCCTTGCTATAGAGGGAGTACAGCAAAGGTTTACCAGGCTGATTCCTGGGATAGCAGGTCTGTCATATGAGGAGAGATTAAGTCGGTTAGGATTATATTTACTGGAGTTTAGAAGACTGAGAGGGAATCTCATAGAAACTTATCAAATTCTAACAGGGATAACTAGGTAGATTCACAAAGCATGTTCCCAATGGTGGGGGAGTCCAGAACTAGGGGTCATAGTTTCAGGATAAGGGGTAAATCTTTTAGAACTGAGGTGAGGAGAAATTTCTTCACCCAGAGGGTGGTGAATGTGTGGAATTCACTCCCACAGAATGTAGTTGAGGCCAAAACATTGTCTGATTTCAAGAAGAAATTAGATACAGCTCTTGGGGCTAAAGGGATCAAGGGATATGGGGGGAGAGGGGATCAGGATATTGAATTCGATGATCAGCCATGATCAAGATGAATGGCAGAGCAGGCTCGAAGGACTGAATGGCCTCCTCCTGCTTTTAGTTTCTAGGTTTTTATTAGCTATTTGAGAAACATTTTCGGTGTATTTAATGTAAGGATGGTTTGATAGTTCCTAGTTTTCTGAGATTACACATTTCCAAACTGTACCTTCCCCCAGTTTTGTTTTGCTTTTCATGAAGTTTGAATGAAAATAGGATTTCTTCACCAATTATGAGTTGAGGAATCTGCCAGGCGTTTACTGGACAATGACGATGTCCATTAAAATGATATCCTGGGGAATAAGGCACCTTCCATTCTGCACACACACAGACAGGGGAAAGAGATTGCGCAGTTTCCCTGAGTGAAATGAAAATATTTGAAAGTCAGTGGACAATGTTCATGTTGTTGATATTCACCATGGGACAACTGAGACTAAAGAGAATAGCTTAGATTGTACAGTGCTTGGTTAATGTTGGCACATTCTATTCAATCAAAACTCTATAAGATAGTTAATAACACACTGCATTACTCTTTTCCACCTTCCCATTATATGGTGAGAAGGATTCAAGTCCACATCAGGCTTATTCGTGATGTGGAGATTGGAAAGCTTGCACAGAAATACATAACCATTCCTGAAAAGCAGGCAGTCCTGGAACATCTGAAAAGTACTAAAGTTAAAATGAAGTAAGTGTGAATCATACATTCTGTATGTGTACACAGTAGAACTGACCTTTACTGAGAGGTGATGATGGCAATTCCACAGGATGACTTCATACTGGGACCTGGAACCAATTAGGAATCGTAACAGAAGGATAATAAATTAAGATCAGTAAAGTATTTAGTTCATAAGTGAGGCGCTGATCTCATTTGTTTTGTTCATTCGTATTTTTTCCTCGTTATTTCATCATTGTTCGATACCTTTCCTCCCAAATTTAAATTCAGTCCCAATGAAAGTGATATCAGGACAAGAAAACTGGATTGATTTTGTAACAAAGCTCAGGGATCTGAGACTGTTACTTTCCTTTATCCGTCTCACTTCTTCAGGCTAATGAGGCACACATTCTCACAAGAGATAACCTTGCATTCAGTGAAGGTTGGTGCAAATGAGCAGATCCACAATGATGTCTTGTTCAGTCTATTTAGGAATAAAGGTCACCGGGTGAAATGAGCTCATGTGCTCGAGAACCTCAACTGTTTATCCGAAAGAATTCCAGAACAAAGGAAATCACGGAAAAGTTCCATTCAGGATTGTGAAAATAAAAATGATTCCTTGTTGATATTTTTCCTTTGTGGGTTATATTCAGTAATTAAAAAGCTAATGGCCATAATGGATTGTCTCTCAAACTGCTATCATGCAATGGTTAATGGATGCTGGAGCTCTCTCCATGGTATATTACCATTATTTATTTGTTGTCTGTGCTCACTTTTAGTCCTACCACCTGCAATCTGTCAAGTTGTCGTAAATTTGCTTGTAATTAATGGGACTGCAAGTGCGATATACGAAGCATTCGAATGATCACAGACAATATTTGAGGAGGATCTACAAACAGCTTCGGCTGGCTTTGTTTGAAAATATAAGGAATGTCTGAAGTGTGATCAAACAAGCTTGTGTGGATTCTGCCTTCTTCTGTTTCACGCTTCTTGCATCGAACTAAAAGCAGGTGATAAAAACTTGCACAACTCTGGCGACTAGTTCTGTCTCTTTATCAGATAACATCATGAGTAAACATCAATCAGCCTCGGCCTGCCTGAACCAATCCTCCACATATAGCACCTTTGCATCAAAGATCACATGATATGAAATGGTGACTTCACTGCACTTTGCTGTCCTATTTTTGTATTGGCCTAATTTGGTTAAGCTTCCACACTAATCATTCTTCACAAGCGGCTTGCGTCCCTCAGATGTCTAAAAGCACAAAAATGAGCAGCGAGTGATAAGTTACTTGTCTGTCTCGCACGATTAAGGAATTCCAGAATTAGCGACATTTTGCAGGACATTATTTTCTAGAACTTTATTGATTGATAACAAAATGTAGTTAAACTATCAAAACATCACAATATTCAACTGATGTAAAATTAAATAATTAGAATCTTCAAATTCTCAGTTGGCAGCTTATCTACATTACAGCAAAGTGCAGTGAGCCCATTAACACTATTCCTCTAATATTAAATTATTAACATATGGGAGGCACAGTGGTTAGCACTGCTGCTTTACAGCGCCAGGACCTGGGTTCGATTCCCGGCTTGGGTCACTGTCTGTGTGGAGTCTGCACATTCTCCCCGTGTCTGCATGGGTTTCCTCCGGGTGCTCCGGTTTTCTCCCACAGTCCGAAAGATGTGCTGGTTAGGTGCATTGGCCGTGCTAAATTCTCCCTCAGTGTACTTGAACAGGCGCCTGAATGTGGTGACTAGGGGATTTTCACAGTTACTTCATTGTAGTGTTAATGTAAGCCTACTTGTGACACTCATAAATAAACTTAAGCTTAAATATTTGTAGAGCCATGTTAATTTCATTTGATTATACTCATTCACCCAATTAAACTGTCCTTTGCAATTTTTGTTATATTATTGTGCTTCTTGTCATTTTCTTATACCAGTATATAAACAGGAACAGTACTGTAACTATGGACAAGATTCTAATTCACTCAAAGCCCATTCACTTAAACAGAGTTAATATCAGTCCCCATGTTTTTCTTTTGTTTTACTGGAGTATTAAGGACGGTTATCAAACTAATTCTATCACCAATTGTACATCATGAAAACAATTGCTGCTAAAATCTTAGTAAGATCATTCTTTACTAACTCTTTCTGGTCTACAGGCAAAGCTTTGCAATGTACCAGTCAAAGCCAATTGTCAGTTATCTGGTGATCGGGCTCGGTCCAGTTCTTTATCTCCACCCCTAGACAAAAGGACAGCCCGGTGTATATTTATATTGAGGGGAATCTCTCACCGCTGAAGCTTGCAAGGCATTTGTAGGTTAGAAAGGCACAGACTCTGCTTTTCGAAAGGCTTTAATAACTAGAAAGCAAAGTCAGAGGGACTGCTTTCAACTTCCATTCCAACGTGATAAATTCCAGAAGGTGTCGGACACCAAAGTGTCACAGTTTTGACCTTTTCACAAGGGTACCAAAAATGTGGCAATCATGAATAACCAATCACCAATCACCCAGAGCAGTAATGTCCCCGATTTTACAGTGAAATTATTGGTGGAGTTATCAGTGTTGACTGTTACTGAAATATAAATCGACAGCAACTTCCACCATCTGCACAGGCACAGTGATCAGGAAGTCTCTGTTTGAGTTCTTCTACAGTTCCAGAAGCTTCACTATAACAGCATCATGACCAGACTTGAGCTGCTGCATTTGATCAACAAAGATCTCCATATGTCCAAAAAAGTCCGAATGTACAGAGCAGTTGATGTCTCCTGCACTGTAGTGCGACCCACACTGCGTATCAGCAAGGCATGAGAATGTTAACGAAATTCTATCAGCAACGACTCATCTACATCCTCCAGATCCAATGGGAGGATCGAAGGAAAAAGTTATATAGAAACATAGAAAATAGGTGCAGGAGGAGGCCATTCGGCCCTCCGAGCCTGCTCCACCATTCAATATGATCATGGCTGATCATGCACTTTCAGTATTCCACTCCCACTTTCTCTCCAGACCCCTTGATCCCTTTAGCCACAAGGGCCACGTCCAGCTCCCTCTTGAACATATCTAATGGACTGGCCCCAACAGCTTTCTGTGGTAGAGAATTCCACAGGTTCACAACTCCTGAGTGAAGAAGTTCTTCCTCATCCCAGTCCTCAATGGCTTACCCCTTATTCTTAGGCTGTGACCCCTAGGTCTGCACTTCCCAAACGTTGGGAACATTCTTCCCGCATCTAGCCTGTCCAGTCCCACCAGGATTTTATATGTTTCAATGAGATTCCCTCTCATTCTTCTAAATTCCAGTGAGTAAAAGCCCAGTCGATCCAGTCTCTCTTCATATGTCAGTCCTGCCATTCCAGGAATCAGTCTGGTGAACCTTCGCTGGACTCTCCCAATCACAAGAAGGTCCTTCCTCAGACTAGGAGACCAAAACTGCACACAATGCTCAAGGTGTGGCCTCACCAAGGCCCTGTATAACTGCAGCAAGATATCCTTACTCCAATACTCAAATCCTCTTGCTATGAAGGCCAGCATGCCATTAGCTTTCTTCACCACCTGCTGTACCTGCATGCTAACCTTCAGCGACTGTTCCACCATGACACCCAGGTCACGTTGCTCTTCCCCTTTTCCTAAACTGCCACCATTCAGATAATAATCTTCCTTCCTGTTTTTGCCACCAAAGTGGAGAACCTCACGTTTATCCACATTATGTTGCAATTGCCAAGTATTTGCCCACTCAGCCAGCCTGTCCAAGTCACCCTGCAGCCTCTTAGCATCCTCCTCACAGCACACACTGCCACCCAGCTTAGTGTCATCTGCAAAGTTGGTGATATTGCATTCAATTCCTTCAAATCATTAATGTATATTGTGAATAGCTGGGGTCCCAGCACTGAACCTTGTAGTACCCCACTAGTCACTGCCTGCCACTCTGAAAAGGACCCATTTATTCCCACTCTCTGCCAACCAGTTCTCTATCCACCTCAATACATTAGCCCCAATACCATGAGCTTTAATTTTGCTCACTAATCTCTTGTGTGGGGCCTTGTCAAAAGCATTTTGAAAAAATTGTATAAGCATAGAATCTACAGTACAGAAAGAGGCCATTTGGCCCATTGAGTCTGCACCGACAATAATCCCACCCAGGTACTGTCCTATCCCTGTAACCCACATATTTATCCTCCTGATCCCCCTGACACTAAGGGGCAATTTAGTATGGTCAATCAACCTAACCCACACATTTTGGGAATGTGGGAAGAAACCGGAGCACCCGGAGGAAACACACGCTGACACAGGGAGAACGTGCAAACTCCACACAGTCACCCGAGGCCAGAATTAAACCCATGTCCCTGGTGCTGTGAGGCAGCAGTGCTAACCACTGTGCCACAATGCTGTCCCAGATACACAACATCCACTGGTTCACCCTTGTCCATTCTGCTGGTCACATCATCCAAACATTCCAAAAGATTTGTCAAGCACGATTTCCCTTTAGTGAATCCATGCTGACTTGGACCGATGTCAGATGTCTCCGAGAGGGTAGGAAGCATATTTAAAAAGGAAGGTAGTCAAACGGATGTGATTGTACACATTGGGGGAAATGATGTAGGTAGGAACAGCAGGGGGGTCATACGAGAGAAATTCAGGGAGTTGGGTGCTAGGCTAAAAAGTAAGACCTCCAGGGTAGCAATCTCTGGACTGCTCCCGGTGCCTAGTGCAAGTGAGGCTCGGAACAGGGAGATTCTACAGTTGAACGCGTGGCTAAAGGACTGGTGCAAGAGGGAGAGTTTTAAATTCATAGATAACTGGGAAATCTTCAAGTCAGGATGGCAACTGTACAGAAAGGATGGGTTACACCTTAACTGGAAGGGAGCAAATATCCTGGCTGGGAGTTTTGCTAGAGTGTTTCGGCAGGATTTAAACTAGTGTGGCAGGGGGGTGGGGAACAAAACAGGAGGTCAGTAAATACTGAGGCTGGGGTTGAGCTGGGGGCCAGGGCAAGGCTAGCTAAGAAGAGGAGCACTCTGGAGGAGGAGGACCTGACTGGGCCTGGAGGTCTGGAGTGCATCTGCTTCAATGCGAGGAGTGTAACGGGTAAAACAGACGAACTTAGGGCCTTAATGCTTATGCGGAATTTGGATGTGGTTGCGGTGACGGAAACTTGGTTAAAAGAAGGACAGGACTGGCAGCTGAATATTCCGGGGTATAAGTGTTTTAGGCGAGACAGAGGAGGGGCTAAAAAAGGTGGGGGAGTAGCGATATTAGTTAAGGAGCATATTACCGCGGTGCAGAAGGTAGACAACTTAGAGGGGTCATGTACTGAGTCGCTGTGGGTGGAACTCAGAAACAGGAAGGGTGCAGTCACTATGCTGGGGGTGTACTACAGACCACCCAACAGCCCACGGGAAGTGGAGGAAAGGATGTGTCAGGAGATTCTGGATAGGTGCAGAAAACATAGGGTTGTTGTAGTGGGGGACTTTAATTTCCCTGGCACAGACTGGAAAGTGCTTAGAGCTGGGGGACCAGACAGGGAGGAATTTGTAAAATGCATACTGGAAGGTTCTTTGGAACAGTATGTAGATAGCCCGACTAGAGAGGGGGCTATACTGGACCTAGTTCTGGGAAATGAGCCCGGCCAGGTCGTCAAAGTTTCGGTAGGGGAACATGTGGCAAATAGTGACCACAACTCTGTTAACTTTAGGATAGTAATGGACAAGGATGAGTGCTGTCCTACGGGCAAGGTGCTAAATTGGGGGAAGGCTGACTATAGCCGGATTAGGCAGGAATTGGTGGATGTTGATTGGGAGAGGATGTTCGAGGGTAAGTCCGCGTCTGGCATGTGGGAGTCTTTTAAGGAACTATTGATAAGGCTGCAGGATAGGCATGTGCCTGTAAAAAGGAAAGATAGGAAAGGTAGGATTCGAGAGCTGTGGATAACCAGGGAAATTGAGGATCTGATTAAAATGAAAAGGGAGGCGTACGTTAAGTCCAGGCAACTAAAAACAGATGGAGCTCTGGAGGAATACAGAGAGAGTAGGAAAGATCTCAAACGGGGAGTTAGAAGGGCAAAAAGAGGTCACGAGATGTTCTTGGCAGGCAGGATTAAGGAGAATCCTAAGGCATTCTATTCATACGTTAGGAACAAAAGAGTTGTCAGGGAGAAAATCGGACCTCTCAGGGACAAAGGAGGGGAATTATGCTTAGAACCCAAGGGAATAGGGGAGATCCTAAATGAATACTTTGCATCGGTATTCACGAAGGAGAGGGGCGTGTTAACCGGGAGTGTCTCGGAGGGAGGTGTTGACCTGTTAGAGAAAATCTCCATTACAAGAGAGGAAGTGTTAGGTTTTTTAGGGAACATTAAAACTGACAAAGCCCCAGGGCCTGATGGCATCTATCCTCGACTGCTCAGGGAGACGAGAGGTGAAATTGCTGGGCCTCTGACGGAAATCTTTGTCGCTTCTTTGGACAAGGGTGAGGTCCCTGAGGATTGGAGGATAGCGAATGTGGTCCCGTTGTTTAAGAAGGGTAGCAGGGATAACCCAGGAAATTATAGGCCGGTGAGTTTGACGTCCGTGGTCGGGAAGTTGTTGGAGAGGATTCTTAGAGACAGGATGTATGTGCATTTAGAACGGAACAATCTCATTAGTGACAGACAGCATGGTTTTGTAAGAGGGAGGTCGTGCCTTACAAATTTGGTGGAGTTTTTTGAGGAAGTGACAAAAACGGTTGATGAAGGAAGGGCTGTGGATGTCGTCTATATGGATTTCAGTAAGGCATTTGACAAAGTCCCACATGGCAGGTTGGTTAAGAAGGTTAAGGCTCATGGGATACAAGGAGAAGTGGCTCGATGGGTGGAGAACTGGCTTGGCCATAGGAGACAGAGGGTAGTGGTCGAAGGGTCTTTTTCCGGCTGGAGGTCTGTGACCAGTGGTGTTCCGCAGGGCTCTGTACTGGGACCTCTGCTATTTGTGATATATATAAATGATTTGGAAGAAGGTGTAACTGGTGTAATCAGCAAGTTTGCGGATGACACGAAGATGGCTGGAATTGCGGATAGCGAAGAGCATTGTCGGGCAATACAGCAGGATATAGATAGGCTGGAAAATTGGGCGGAGAGGTGGCAGATGGAATTTAATCCGGATAAATGCGAAGTGATGCATTTTGGAAGAAATAATGTAGGGAGGAGTTATACAATAAATGGCAGAGTCATCAGGAGTATAGAAACACAGAGGGACCTAGGTGTGCAAGTCCACAAATCCTTGAAGGTGGCAACACAGGTGGAGAAGGTGGTGAAGAAGGCATATGGTATGCTTGCCTTTATAGGACGGGGTATAGAGTATAAAAGCTGGAGTCTGATGATGCAGCTGTATAGAACGCTGGTTAGGCCACATTTGGAGTACTGCGTCCAGTTCTGGTCGCCGCACTACCAGAAGGACGTGGAGGCATTGGAGAGAGTGCAGAGAAGGTTTACCAGGATGTTGCCTGGTATGGAGGGTCTTAGCTATGAGGAGAGATTGGGTAGACTGGGGTTGTTCTCCTTGGAAAGACGGAGAATGAGGGGAGATCTAATAGAGGTGTACAAGATTATGAAGGGTATAGATAGGGTGAACAGTGGGAAGCTTTTTCCCAGGTCGGAGGTGACGATCACGAGGGGTCACGGGCTCAAGCTGAGAGGGGCGAAGTATAACTCAGACATCAGAGGGACGTTTTTTACACAGAGGGTGGTGGGGGCCTGGAATGCGCTGCCAAGTAGGGTGGTGGAGGCAGGCACGCTGACATTGTTTAAGACTTACCTGGATAGTCACATGAGCAGCCTAGGAATGGAGGGATACAAACGATTGGTCTAGTTGGACCAAGGAGCGGCACAGGCTTGGAGGGCCGAAGGGCCTGTTTCCTGTGCTGTACTGTTCTTTGTTCTTTGTTCTTTTGATCCTGTCACTGCTTTCCAAATGCTCAGTTATTACATCCTTAATAATTGACTCCAGCATTTTCCCCACCTCCAATGTCAGGCTAACCGGTCTATAATTCCCCGTTCTCTCTCCCTGCTTTTTAAAAAAATGGTGTTCCATTAGCTACCCTCCAATAAACTGGAACTCTTCTAGAGTCTATAGAATGCTGGAAAATGATCACCAATGCATCCACTATTTCTAGGGCCACTTTCTTGAATACTCTGGGATGCAGAGCATTAGGCTCTGTGGACTTATTGGGTTTTAATCCCAGTAATTTCCCCAATACAATTTCCTGACTAATAAGGATTTCCTTCAGTTCCTCCTTCATGCTAGACCCTCTGACCCCTCGTATTTCTGGAAGGTTATTTGCATCCTCCTTAATGAAGACAGATCCAAAGTATTTATCCAGCTGGTCTGCCATCTCTTTTTTGCCCATTATGAATTCACCTGATTCTAACTGTAAGGGACCTACATTTGTCTTCACCAGTCTTTTTCTCTTCACATATCTATAGACGTTTCTGCAGTCAGTTTTTATGTTTTCTGAAAGCTTACTCTCATATTCTATTTTCCTCTTCCAAATTAAACCCTCTGTCCTCCTCTGCTGGATTTTAAATTTCTCCCAGTCCTCAGATTTGCTGCTTTTTTGGGCCAATTTGTAAGCCTCCTCTTTGGCTTTAACACTATCCCTGATTTCCCTCGTTAGCCACGGAAGAGCCTCCTTCCCCGTTTTACTCTTCAGCCAGACGGGGATGGACTGTTGTTGAAGATCATCCATGTGTTCTTTAAATATCTGCCGTTGCCTATCCACTGTCAACCCCTCAAGTATTCTTTGCCAGCTTATCCTAGCTAATGTATGTCTCATACCATCAAAGTTATCTTTCCTCAAGTTCAGGACCCTAGTTTCAGACTTAACTGTCTCACTCTCCATCTTACAGTGCAATAGTTATAGGGGACTCAATTGCTTTTCTGTGGCCGCAAATGAGACTCCAGGATGGTATGTTGCCTCCCTGGTGCAAAGGTCAAGGATGTCTCGGAGCGGCTGCAGGACATTCTGGAGGGGGGGGGGGGGGGGTGCAAGCAGCCAGTGGGCGTGGTACATATCGATACAAACAACATAGATAGAAAAGGGGACGAGGTCGTAAAAGCAGAATACAGGGAGCTAGGAAGGAAATTAAGAAATCGGACCTCAAAGGTAGTGATCTCAAGATTACTACCGGTGTCACGTGCGAGTCAGGGTAAAAATGAGAGGACATATCGGATAAATACGTGGCTGAAGAGATGGTGTCAGGGGAGGGTTTCAGATTCCCGGGGCATTTGGACCAATTCTGGGGGAGATGGGACCGGGTTACACCTGGGCAGGACTGGGACTGATGTCCGCTAGAGCGGTTGGGGAGGGTTTAAACTAATATAGTAAGAAGTTTAACAACACCAGGTTAAAGTCCAACAGGTTTATTTGGTAGCAAAAGCCACACAAGCTTTCGAGGCTCTGAGCCCCTTCTTCAGGTGAGTGGGAATTCTGTTCACAAACAGAACTTATAAGACACAGACTCAATTTACATGAATAATGGTTGGAATGCGAATACTTACAACTAATCCAGTCTTTAAGAAACAAAACAATGGGAGTGGAGAGAGCATCAAGACAGGCTAAAAAGATGTGTATTGTCTCCAGACAAGACAGCCAGTGAAACTCTGCAGGTCCACGCAACTGTGGGAGTTACAAATAGTGTGACATAAATTCTGATTCTAGGATCGCATGATAAAGACTCAGGAGGAAAAAAGCAGAAATATTTATGTGAAATAGTGTGACATAAACCCAATATCCCGGTTGAGGCCGTCCTTGTGTGTGCGGAACTTGGCTATCAGTTTCTGCTCCGCGACTCTGCGCTGTCGTGTGTCGCGAAGGCCGCCTTGGAGAACGCTTACCCGAATATCAGAGGCCGAATGCCCGTGACCGCTGAAGTGCTCCCCAACAGGAAGAGAACAGTCTTGCCTGGTGATTGTCGAGCGGTGTTCATTCATCCGTTGTCGCAGCGTCTGCATAGTTTCCCCAATGTACCATGCCTCGGGACATCCTTTCTTGCAGCGTATCAGGTAGACAACGTTGGCCGAGTTGCAAGAGTATGTACCGTGTACCTGGTGGATGGTGTTCTCACGTGAGATGATGGCATCTGTGTCGATGATCCGACACGTCTTGCAGAGGTTGCTGAGGCAGGGTTGTGTGGTGTCGTGGTCACTGTTCTCCTGAAGGCTGGGTAGTTTGCTGCGGACAATGGTCTGTTTGAGGTTGTGCGGTTGTTTGAAGGCAAGAAGTGGGGGTGTGGGGATGGCCTTGGCGAGATGTTCGTCTTCATCAATGACATGTTGAAGGCTCCGGAGGAGATGCCGTAGCTTCTCCGCTCTGGGGAAGTACTGGACAACGAAGGGTACTCTGTCCACTGTGTCCCGTGTTTGTCTTCTGAGGAGGTCGGTGCGGTTTTTCGCTGTGGCGCGTTGGAACTGTTGATCAATGAGTCTAGCGCCATATCCTGTTCTTATGAGGGCATCTTTCAGCGTCTGGAGGTGTCTGTTGCGATCCTCCTCATCCGAGCAGATCCTGTGTATACGGAGGGCTTGTCCGTAGGGGATGGCTTCTTTAACGTGTTAAAGAACATTTAAACTAATATGCCAGGGGGATGGGAACCTATGTAAGGAGTCAGAGAAGGAGGGAGCAAGGACAAAAACAAAAGGTAGAAAAGGGAATAAGAAAAGTGATAGGCAGAGAAACCAAGGACAAAATTCAAACAGGACTATAGAGAAAAATAGTGGGAGAAAGGCGAACAATGTTAAAAAGACAAGATAAAGGCTCTGTGCCTTAATGCATGGAGCATTTGCAATAAAGTGGATGAACTAATCGCGCAGATAGATATAAACGGGTACGATATAATTGGGATTACAGAGACATGGCTGCAGGGTGACCAGGGATGGGAATTGAGTGTCCCAGGGTATTCAGTATTTAGGAAGGGCAGGCATAAAGGACAAGGTGGTGGAGTGTCACTGCTGGTTAAAGAGGAAATTAACACGAGGGAGGCAGAGGGAACCTTGTTCAGTTTTTACCAACTCAAAGTCACATCGGAGTGGTGAGAGGGGGGCTTGCAGTTTTCATGCAGAAGGAGGCCAGGCTTCCCATTGAGTTTGCATCAACTCTTTGGCAGAGCATCTTACCCAGGCCTATTCCCGTAATCCCATGTATTTACCCCAACAATCTCTCAACCCACACACTCCAGACAGTAAGGGGCAATTTAGCATGGCCAATCAACCTCACCTAATTTTCACTTAACATTGTTAATCGTTGATTAAAATAGGGAACATATAGGGGGGAATTTTACCATTTTGAGTCTAAGTGCCAAATCCGGGCGACAAATAGATCCGCGCCTGGAATCCTCTTTCCAGTGCGCCCATACGTGTTTTGCTGGCCCCGGCCTGATCCGCGCTGTGGGCGGGGCTTAGCGCTGGCGGACCAATCGGAGCTCTGAACTGCGCATGCGCAGTTCGAAAAAAATCTGACAGAGCGCGCCCGGGCGCGAGAGAAAGAAAAAGCAGAAAGCAGAGAGAGCGGCTCTCTGACAATCATCCTCTGGTCGGGGGTGGGGGGGGTGGTGGGAGGAGGAGGGAAGGCGGGACCCAGATCATCCTCTGGTTGGTGGGGGGCGGGGGGGGTGGTGGGAGGAGGAGGGAAGGCGGGACCCAGATCATCCTCTGGTTGGTGGGGGGGGGTGTGTGAACTATCATCCTCTGGTCGGGGGGGTTTTGCTGCCAGTCTGCAGCCGATCCCTCCTGTCGGAGTGGACGTGCGGCCATGCCATCCCACAAGTCCTTCAGGATGAAGCGATTCCTCGCTAAGAAGATGAAGCAGAACCGGCCGATTCCACAGTGGATCCGCATGAAAACCGGCTACAAGATCAGTACAAGTCCAAGAGGAGACACTGGAGAAGGACCAAGCTGGGCCTGTAAAGGGATACACCATCTCTGGTACACTACCAGCCACAGCCATCTCTCCCGCTCTCTTGCCCCTGCAGGGAAGAGTAATCACCCCCCCCCGCCCCCCCCGACCCCCTGCAGAGGATGATCGGTCACACCCCCTCTCCTCCCCACCAGCCCCCCCCCCCCCCTCCCACCCCCCCCCCCCCCCCCCCCTGCCCCACCAGGGGATGACCTGGGTCAGAGAGCCGTTGCAGTCTCTGACCCCGCTTTTCAGAGGCTGCAGCGGCGACTTTGGACTTTTATTCGGCAGGTTGATTACAGCGCGGACGCGGATCGGGCCAGAAGAGGGTAAAGTGGGATTTGGCGGTAGAGTTGGGTGCGCGGTTCATTAAGTCGATTTAAATGCATGCAAATCCATTTAAATCATCGGGCCACCCGATTCGGGCACGGGCCGGACCCGCGCCCGAATCGGGTGTCGGTAAAGCCGTGATCTGCTCGGATTCGGGTACAGATCGCGTTAAAGGCTCGACACCCGACTTTACCGCGATTTTGCGCCCGAAAACGGGCATGAAGTTTTGGTAAAATCAGGCCCCTATTCTTTTATTTGTTTATGTATTTATTTATTAGTCACAAGTAAGGCTTACCTTAACACTGCAATGAGGTTCCTGTGAAATTCCCCTCATCGCCACAGTCCGGCACCTGTTCAGGTCAATGCACCTAACCAGCACGTCTTTCAGAATGGGAGCAAATCGGAGCACCCGGAGGAAACCCATGCAGGCATGGGGAGAACGTGCAGACTCCACACAGGCAGTGACCCACGCCGGGAATCGAATCCGGGTCTCTGGCGTTGTGACACAGCCGTGCTAACCACATAGAAAATTGGAGCAGAAGGAGGCCATTCGGCCTTCCGAGCCTGCTCCACTATTCATTATAATCATGGCTGGTTATCGAATTCAGTAATCTGATCCTGTCTCCCCCCCGTATCCTTTGATCCCTTCGCCTTAAGAGCTATATATATAATGCCTTCTTGAAAACATTTAATGTTTTGGCTTCAACTGGTGCAGTGAATTTCACAGGCTGACCACTCTCTGGGTAAGAAATTTCTTTTCATCTCTGTCCTAAGAGGTTTACCCCTTATCCTCAGACTGTGATCCCTGGTTCTGGACTCCCTCACCATTGGGAACATCCTTCCTGCATCTACCCTGTCTAACCCGGTTAGAACTTTATAATTTTCTATGCCATCCTCCCTCCTTCTTCTAAACTCCAGCGAATATAATCCTTCCAACTCAATCTCTTGTCATACGTCAGTCCTGCTATCCCAGGAATCAGCATGGTAAACCTTTGTTGCACTCCCTCTATAGCAAGAATATCCTTCCTCAGAAAAGGGGACCAAAACGGCACACAATATTCTAGGTATGGCCTCATCAAGGCCCTGTATAATTGCAGCAAGGCATAGAATCCATACAGTACAGAAGGAGGCCATTTGGCCCATCGAGCCTACACCAACAATAATCCTATCCCCGTAACCCCACGTATCTAGCCTGATAATCCCCCTGGCACTAAGGGGCAATTTAGCATGGCCAATCTCCCTAACTCGCACATCCCTGCTCCTGTACTCAAATCCTCTCGCAATGAAGGCCAACATACAATTTGTCTTCTTCACAGACTGCTGCATCTGTATGCTTACCTTCAGCGACTTTGTACAAGAGCACCCAGGTCTCATTGCACATTACCCTTTCTTAATTAATAGCCATTCAGATAATTCAGTCTTCCTATTATTGTTTCCAAAGTGAATAGCCTCACGTTGCACAAGATCTTGGTAAGGCCACACTTGGAATACTGTGTACAGTTCTGGTCACCCTATTATAGAAAGGATATTATTAAACTAGAAAGAGTGCAGAAAAGATTTACTGGGATGCTACCGGGACTTGATGGATTGAGTTGTAAGGAGAGGCTGAATAGACTGGGACTTTTTTCTCTGGAGCGTAGGAGGCTGAGGGGTGATCTTATAGAGGTCTATAAAATAATGAGGGGCACAGATCAGCTAGATAGTCAATATCTTTTCCCAAAGATAGGGGAGTCTAAAACTAGAGGGCATAGGTTTAAGGTGAGAGGGGAGAGATACAAAAGTGTCCAGAGGGGCAATTTTTTCACACAGAGGGTGGTGAGTATCTGGAACAAGCTGCCAGAGGTAGTAGTAGAGGCGGGTACAATTTTGTCTTTTAAAAAGCATTTAGATAGTTACATGGGTATGATGGGTATAGAGGGATATGGGCCAAATGCAGGCAATTGGGATTAGCTTAGGGGTTTAAAGAAAAGGGCGGCATGGACAAGTTGGGCCGAAGGGCCTGTTTCCACGCTATAAACCTCTGTGACTCTATTATCCATATTATACTTGCATCTGCCATGCATTGGCTCACTCACTCTGCTTGTCCCATTTGCAACAATATTGTTTGCCAGTAAGTTCCTATTCCGATGTCTGTGCATCCTCGGATGAACATCTGTGATTTTCCATGACAAATACGCTCACAATGCACCCACACATTGCAACCTCAATTTCTGCCGTTTCATTTAGAAATGTTGGGTTTTTCAATGTAAAACTTCTAACGGGTAAAGTTCAAAAGAACCTAACTCCAGTTTATAAATTAATTCTCGACGGGAAAATCTGATTTTAATAAAATCTCACTTCTGAAGAATGTAATTAGGGTGTTTAATGAGGAATCTCATCGAGCCAGGGGCCATGGAACCTCACTGAGTGCACAGACAGGATCTCCGAAAGGTTGCTCTCCTTTGCTGTGTTAAAGTGTCTGCTGAGATTATGCACTGAAGTGGGATTTGAACTCTTAACCTTCAACCTCAGAGAGGAGAGCATTGTCAAAAAGCCAAGACTGACACCTGGAGGGCAAACTTCAATCAGTTTTGTCTGATTTACAGGAACTGCCAATCAGGAACCTGTGTAGATATCCAGTCCAGCATATTCCTGCCTGTTTTAGCATTCTGTTCTGAATCACAGCAGCAAGATGCGTCAAGTTTTCACTTAATTTATGCTAAACGTGGACATCACAATGATAAGATTGAAATGTTTGCGCAGTTTACAGCAGAATAGTGAGTGGTCAGACACAATGTATTATTGAGAGATGTATCTCAGTCCTGTGTAGAAATGGGAGGTGATCATTTTATCCAAATCTGTTCTCCCATTCAGTTACATCATTGATCTGTGATTCAGTTCCATTTCCTGCTCCCTCGATATCCAAACCGAATATCCAAATCAAATATCCAAACCGAATATCCAAACTGAATATCCAATATCCAAATACAAATCTGTGGATTTTTGTCATGGATGTTTCCATTGATCCAGCATCGAGAGCATTCCTGGGGAGGGGACATTAATTTCCATTACCCCAATGAGGAAATTCACTCTGATTTGCCAGTGGGCTCTAACTCTCGCTCTAATGTTAAGATTGGGCCTATTAGCTTAGGATTCCCACAGGAATTTCCCAAACCCTTTCATAATGCTAATAACTTCAATTAAATAAACCCTCAGCTTTCCAAACAAAACTAAACACAAGGCAACTTCATTCAAGCAGTCCTTATAATTTAACCCTTTAAACCACATTATCAGAACATTAGATTTGCAAAGCTAGTATATCCTTCCTGAAGATTGATGGCTTAAACTGAACAGAATATTCCAGATAACGTCGGACTAAAACTCCTTCACTTTGTGTTCCAACCCCTTTGAGAGATTCATTTTTACACCTTGACTTATGCACCTGGACACACCTCAATCCCTCCTCGAGCCATAGAATCCTACAGTGCAGAAGGAGACCATTCAGCCCATCGAGTCTGCCCCGACCACATTCCCACCCAGGCCCCATCCCCAATACCCCCTGCATTTACCCTAGCCAGTCCCCCTGACACTAAGGGGCAATTTAACATCGCCAATCCACCTAACCTGCACATCTTTGGACTGTGGGAGGAAACCGAAGCAACCGGCGGAAACCCACGCAGACACGGGGAGAATGTGCAAACTCCACACAGACAGTGACCCAAGCCGGGAATCGAACCTGGATCCCTGGCGCTGTGAGGCAGCAGTGCTAACAACTGTGCCACCTGCTCCTTGGTTGTGGGACAGCCCAGAAACCTGTCAGAACGCAACAGGAATTGCTCAATCTTTATTTAAAGTGTTTTACTGTAAGAGTGAAGGTTAAAGTCAACGGGTGCACAGGTGCACTATAGAACCATAGAATTCCTGCAGTGCAGAAGGAGGCTATTCTGCCCATCGAATCTGCACCTACTTTCCGAAAGATCATCTCACCCAGATCCTCCCCTCCCCTCTCCTCCACAATATCCCCATAACACCACGTGTTGGTAAAAGAGAGATGAAGGAATATTCAATGGTGGATGTAAAGATCTGAAGTAGACTATACCCTGTTATGTTTTCATGTTCAGAGTTTTTTAAATTATGTATGTATATATTGCAGAGTACTAACAGTGTCAAACTAGAGGTTCTGAAAAATGAAGCCATCTTTGCATATTGATGGTTCATTTTTTTCTTAAGAGGGAGGTGTGACAACACTGTGCCTTTAAGAAGTATATTTGAGCCATGTATCTTATGCAGATTTGTTCTTTTTATAGTCTATTATAACTGTTGTCATTGAGTCTATAATCAGCATCCTCCATTGTTTCTGCAGCAGTATAATCACTAGAATATTTGCTTTAATCTGGACTAATGTTCTTCTGTTGTTTTTAGTGCTCTCCTGGGATTTTGCAGGGTAGGGTTTGATGGGGCTGGGAATGGACCATGCACATTCACTCCAGTGTTTGGGGTTCTTTAGGCCAAGGACAAGGGGAGGAATAATAAAGGAAATGGTGTGAAAATCAAATGATAGGATGCAGGAGGGGAGCAGCATTGCAGAAGAGTTGCAGGACAGGAAAACGGGGCAGGGAGAGATTGCAGAGGGAGCGAGAAAGCATTGGGTAAGGAATGAAATGGACATGCAAACCACCAGGAGGACATACCAAGGAGAGTGGCAAAACAAGAGAGACCAAGTAGTAACAGTGCAGAGGTTGACAGAGGCTCTGAGTAATAAAACTGCTGGGATTGAAAATTGGAGAGAATCCTGCCAGTGCTGCCAGTGGGAAAACCGGAGAGAATCCCACCAATGTTGAGAAAACCGGAGAGAATCCCACCAATGTTGAGAAAACCGGAGAGAATCCCACCAGTGTTAGGATTGTATTCGCTGGAGTTTAGAATAGTGAGAGGGGTTCTCCTAGAAACTTATAAAATTCTAACAGGGTTAGACGGGGTAGATTCAGAAAGAATGTTCCCAATAGTGGGGGAGTCCAGAACTAGGGGTCATAGTTTCAGGATAAGGGGTAAACCTTTGAGAACTGAGGCGAGGAGAAATTTCTTCACCCAGAGGGTGGTGAATGTGTGGAATTCACTACCACAGAAAGTAGTTGAGGTCAAAACATTGTCTGATTTCATGAAGAAATTAGACATAGCTCTTGGGGCTAAAGGGATCAAGGGATATGGGGGGAAGGGGGGATCAGGATATTGAATTTGATGATCAGCCATGATCAAAATGAATGGCGGAGCAGGCTCGAAGGGCCGAATGGCCTCCTCTTGCTTCTAGTTTCTATGTTTCTATTAATTTTGTCTTTTTAAGGTGTGATTCATTTCCAAATCAATGATCTTTATACTTTCCCTACTTTGTGTTAAAATTTTTATTTCAATAAATATTTTTAAAATTCTATTATATACATGATGACATTCATGTAATCATTTGTTTTATTTAGTGTTCTGGTTGATTTAACAGTTTCTGAATCCTCTTCTTCCAAGTATGAAATCCTTTGCATTCCAGGGAATTTTAAGGTGACCCATTAATCTCCGACCGGCTGCCAGGAGGTTTGATTCACTGAGACAATTCGATTGGCCCAATGTCATCTGGCAGATCATTCACCAATGCCTTTTCGAGCCGAACCCATCCTAATAATTCTAAAATAATAAATCAGGTAAAACTACCAATGATTCTTCTCCATTAATTTCAGAAGTGTATTTGGTTAGGCTCTGTTCTATATCCTACATGCAGGATATTAGTGCTTTGTTATTAGTGATACTTATCATTTGTCGATTTTCTGATTTGAGATTCTGGCAAATTTTAATTGTCCGTTTTCTTAAATTGCGAGTTCCATCGAATTACGGGTGTCAGTAATATGATATAAGCTGTTTGTAGATACATAATTTGGTAACAATAGCCAGGTAGATATAAATAGCATTAAATTAAATTTTTATACATTTTTAAAAATTTATTCATGGGACATGGGTGTCATTGGCTGGCCAGTGTTTGTTGCCCATCCCTTGTTGCCCTTGAACTGAGTGTCTCACTCGGCCATTTCAGAGGGCAGTTGAGAGTCAACCACTTTGCTCTGGATCTGGAGTCACAGGTAGGCCAGACCAGGTAAGGACGGCAGATTTCCTTCCCTAAAGGACATTATTTGATTTGATTTGATTTATTATTATCACATGTATTGATATACAGTGAAAGATATTGTTTTTTGCGCACTATACAAAGCATACCGTTCATAGAGAAGGAAAGGAGAGAGTGTAGAATGTAGTGTTACAGTCATAGCTAGGGTGTAGAGAAAGATCAACTTAATGCAAGGTAAGTCCATTTAAAAGTCTGACAGCACGGTAGCGCCTGGGTGGCACGGTAGCGCAGTGGTTAGCACTGCTGCTTCACAGCTCCAGGGTCCCGGGTTCGATTCCCGGCTCGGGTCACTGTCTGTGTGGAGTTTGCACATTCTCCTCGTGTCTGCGTGGGTTTCCTCCGGGTGCTCCGGTTTCCTCCCACAGTCCAAAGATGTGCGGGTTAGGTTGATTGGCCAGGTTAAAAATTGCCCCTTTAGAATCCTGAGATGCGTAGGTTAGAGGGCTTAGCGGGTAAATATGTGGGGGTAGGGCCTGGGTGGGATTGTGGTCGGTGCAGACTCGATGGGCCGAATGGCCTCCTTCTGCACTGTAGGGTTTCTATGATTTCTATGAGCAGCAGGGAAGAAGCTGTTCTTGAGTCGGTTGGTACGTGACCTCAGACTTTTGTATCTTTTTCCCGATGGAAGAAGCTGGAATAGAGAATGTCCGGGGTGCGTGACCCAGATGGGTGTTTTGACAATCGACAATGGTTTCATGGTCATGAGTAGATTCTTAATTCCAGATATCTTTCATTGGATTCAAATTCCACCATCTGCCATGGCGGGATTCAAACCCTTGTCCCCAGGACATTAACAGAATTTTTGGATTAATAGTCTATACCATTCGACCATCGCCTCCCGTCTAATAAAGGACATTAGCAAAGCTAGTTGACGGCATCTGCTCAATAAGTAAAGGTGAAACTTACAGGATACTGCGAGGCCTGGATAGAGTGGACGTGGAGAGGATGTTTCCACTAGTAGGAAAAACTAAAACCAGAGGGCACAACCTCAGGCTAAAGGGACGATCCTTTAAAACAGAGATGAGGAGGAATTTCTTCAGCCAGAGAGTGGTGAATCTGTGGAACTCTTTGCCGCAGAAGGCTGTGGAGGTCAGGCATTGAGTGTCTTTAAGACAGAGATAGATAGGTTCTTGATCAATAAGGGGATCAGGGGTTATGGGGAAAAGGCAGGAGAATGGGGATGAGAAAAATATCAGCCATCATTTTGGGGCGGCACGGTAGCGCAATGGTTAGCACTGCTGCTTCACAGCTCCAGGGACCTGGGTTCGATTCCCAGCTTGGGTCACTCTGTGTGGAGTTTGCACATTCTCCTCGTGTCTGCGTGGGTTTCCTCCGAGTGCTCCGGTTTCCTCCCACAGTCCAAAGATGTGCGGGTTAGGTTGATTGGCCATGCTAAAATTGCCCCTTAGTGTCCTGGGATGCGTAGATTAGAGGGATTAGCGGGTAAAATATGGGGGTAGGGCCTGGGTGGGATTGTGGTCGGTGCAGACTCGATGGGCTGAATGGCCTCTTTCCGTGCTGTAGGGTTTCTAAGATTCTAAGATGATTGAAGAGGGAGCAGACTCGATGGGCCGAGTGGCCTAATTCTGCTCCTATGTCTTATATGAGCGTGATAATGTATCAGCATTAGCATGGCACTCTGATTGCTGACACTTTATATAGTAGGCCGGGAGTCCCCAACAGTTCACGTTGCTGGGATTCTCTGGTCCCGCCAGCAATGCACCCCCTCCTGTGGGTTTCCCCGTGGACAACGGCAATGTGCTTTTGCCCGTTCTATTGTCCAGTCCCATCACAGTTTCACACACAGTAAATTATGCAATAGCTTCAATATTGTAGCTGAATTAGGAACAAATTTGCCAGAATAATTTACTAATCCTAGAAGGAACCTTCATTGCATCACATTCATTGGTCGTGGTGCTTCTAAAATAGCATCCATCTGTTCAGGTGCTTTATATAGGTCTTTATTATCAATAATGTGACCCAAATACTGGACGACATCTGGGAAAAGTCACACTTTTCTTTCTTCAAGCCACGTGCTTGAAGACATTCCAATGTTGCTTTTAAATTATTCAAGTATTCCTGTTCCCTGGACCCTGTGATTAGAATATCATCCAGGTAACATTGTACTCCAGAGAGACCACTTAAAAATCTGATCCATGGGTCTTTGGAATAGACTGGTGTGTTATCCCAAAAGGCAATTTTTTACAATGAAAAAGATCTCCATGAGTCCAAAGATGTCCGGGTTAGGTTGATTGGTCATGCTAAAATTGCCCCTTAGTGTCCTGGGATGCGTAGATTAGTGAGATTAGTGGGTAAAATATGTAGGGATATGGGGGTCAGGCCTGGGTGGGATTGTGGTCGGTGCAGACTCGATGGGCCGAATGGCCTCTTTCTGTACTGTAGGGTTTCTATGATTTCTATGAGTAACGATGGTAAGAATTGGTTGAGATTCCAAGGACTACATTCATCTGTAAATATGTTTGTGAAAGATCAATCTTGCTGAAGTTCTGCCCACCTGATAACCCAGAAAACAAATCTTCAATTAGAGGAAGCGGATATTGATCAGCACTCAACACTGGATTTATGGTTGTTTAAAATCACCATAATTAGAAACTGAACAACTTGGTTTCATGACAGGTATGATGGGGGTAGCCCTGTCATCCATTGTAACTGGCTCTAACACACCAGGATTAACAAGTCGTACTAATTTGATTTGATTTGATTTGATTTATTATTGTCACATGTATTAGTAAAAAGTATTGTTTCTTGAGCATTATACGGGCAAAGCATACCGTTCATAGAGAAGGAAACGAGAGAATGCAGAATGTAGTGTTACAGTCATAGCTAGGGTGTAGAGAAAGATCAACTTAATGCAAGGTAGGTCCATTCAAAAGTCTGACAGCAGCAGGGAAGAAGCTGTTCTTGAATCGGTTGGTACATGACCTCAGACTTTTGTATCTTTTCCCCAACAGGAGAAGGTGGAAGAGAGAATGTCTGGGGTGTGTGGGGTCTTTAATTATGCTGGCTGCTTTGCTGAGGCAGCGGGAAGTGTAGACAGAGTCAATGGATGGGAGGCTGGTTTGCGTGATGGTTTGGGCTACATTCATGACCTTTTGTAGTTCCTTGTGGTCTTGGGCAGAGCAGGAGCCATACCAAGCTGTGATACAACTAGAAAGAATCCTTTCTATGGTGCATCTGTAAAAATTGGTGAGAGTCATAGCTGACATGCCAAATTTCCTTAGTCTTCTGAGAAAGTAGAAGTGTTGGTGGGCTTTCTTAACTATAGTGTCGGCATGGGGGGACCAGGACAGGCTGTTGGTGATCTGGACACCTAAAAACCTGAAGCCCTCAACCCTTTCTACTTCATCCCTGTTGATGTAGACAGGGACATGTTCTCTACTACACTTCCTGAAGTCGATGACAATCTCCTTTGTTTTGTTGACATTGAGGGAGAGATTATTGTTGCCGCACCAGTTCACCAGATTCTCTATCTCATTCCTGTACTCTGTCTCATCATAGTTTAAGATCCAACCCACTATGGTAGTGTCGTCCGCAAACTTGAAAATCGAGTTGGAGGGGAATTTGGCTGCACAGTCATAGGTGTATAAGGAGTATAGTAGGGGGCTGAGAACACAGCCTTGTGGGGCACCAGTGTTGAGGATGATTGTGGAGGAGGTGTTGTTGCCTATCCTTACTGATTGTGGTCTGTGAGTTAGGAAGTTCAGGATCCAGTTCCAGAGGGAGGAGCCGAGGCCCAGGCCATGGAGTTTGGAGATGAGTTTCGTAGGAATAATGGTGTTGAAGGCTGAGCTGTAGTCAATAAATAGGAGTCTGACATAGGTGTCCTTGTTATCTAGGTGTTCCAGGGTTGAGTGCAGGGCCAGGGAGATGGCATCTGCTGTGGACCTGTTGTGGCGGTAGGCAAACTGTAATGGATCCAGGCAGTTTGGGAGACTGGAATTGATTCGTGCCGTGATTAGCCTTTCAAAGCACTTCATAACGATGGATGTCAGAGCCACCAGACGATAGTCATTAAGGCACGCTGCTTGGCTTCTATTAGGTACCGGGATGATGGTCGTCTTCTTGAAGCAGATAGGGACCTCAGATTGTTGTAAAGAGAGGTTGAAGATGTCTGTGAATACACCCGCCAGCTGATCCGCGCAGGATCTGAGTGCTCGTCCGCGTACCCCATCCGGGCCAGTCGCTTTCCGTGGGTTGACCTTCAAGAAAGCTGCTCTGACATCTGCAATGGTGACCCCAGATACAGGTTCATCCAGGGCTTCCAGGATGGAGGGCGTGCTCTCGCTGACCTCTTGCTTAAAACGAGTGTAGAATGCATTGAGCTCATCAGGGAGGGGTGCGTTGGAGCCGGTGATTTTACATGCCTTCATCTTGTAGCCTGTTATGTCTTGCAGACCTTGCCATAGTTGGGGGAGTCTGTGTGGCTAGCCTGGGACTCTAGTTTGGTTCGGTACTGTCTTTTGGTATCTGATGGATCTCCTTAGATCATATCTGGATTTCTTGTATAGGTCCGGTTCGCCTGACTTGAACGCCTCAGACCTGGACTTCAGCAAGCTGTGAATATCCCTGCTCATCTTCTAATTCTTCTTTGACATTGGAACAAATTGCCTACGGTCATAATTCTTGCTTTGAGATTTTTTGGTTGACTATTGAGTTTCACTTCAACTCCCTTCACTGAGACAAATGTCTCTTTGACTATACGCTTGTACTTATTCAGATCTGTCAGTCTATTTGGGCATTGACCAAGTGTTGACAGCACTCCAGTTAAGCTTCATCTTCTCCAACTACGATCTCCCAAATAGATCTGGAAAATTACCATGGTCCACACGGAGAGGCAACCCCGCTGTTTGTCCACTCAACTCTACATTGACTAGAATGTAACCTTTTAACATAGAACATAGAACATAGAACATTACAGTGCAGTACAGGCCCTTCAGCCCTCGATGTTGCGCCGACCAGTGGTACCAATCTAAAGCCCCTCTAATCTACACTATTCCAATATCATCCATATGTTTATCCAATAACCACTTGAACGCTCTCAACGTTGACGAGTCCACCACTGCTGCAGGCAGGGCATTCCACGCCCTTACTACTCTCTGAGTAAAGAACCTACCTCTAACATCTGTCCTATATCTCTCACCCCTCAATTTAAAGCTATGTCCCCACGTGCTAGCCAACACCATCCGAGGAAAAAGGCTCTCACTATCCACCCTATCTAATCCTCTGATCATCTTGGATGCCATCTTGTATGTTTTAACGGCACAATCTCTTCCACGTATGTCCTAAAAATCACATCAGCTGGTTTTAAAGGAAGATGCTTCAGTTTTTGTTGGTGTGCAATTTCAGAAATTACAGCAGAGCCAACATCAACCCCCATCCGAATATGATGTCAAGTTAATTTTGCAATCACTCAGAATCAATGTGATTCACTCTGCATGGATAAGTCGTTCAATTGGAGCTCTTCATATTTCTGGGCATTCTCTTCTTCACCGTCATAGTTCTTTTCTTCCAGGTATAAATTCCTTTTGTAGAATGCAACTTGTTCTTTTTCTTGAAGGTTCCAGATTCCTCTTCTGAATATTCTTCTCAGGGGAAGCTGCTCTAGCCTGGTCCAACTTTTTTCAAATCTTGCAGTGACTATCCTTGCTCCAGCACTCACTCGCTGAATGGCCCATTTTGACACATCTGTGACATGCTTGTTGCTGTTTTGACCTCTTGTGGACAGTTCCCAATTTGTGGATCTTCATCCCTGCACCAAATGATGAAGCTGCTTTAGCAGCCGATTCCATCGACACTGCGATCAGTACTGCTGTCTTTAGAGTCAAAGCATGTTCAGTAAGCAATCTTCTTTGGACAGCCCCATTTTGGAGACCACAAACTACACTATCTCATGTTTCCGCCTTCCACTTAATTCTTTTGGTAGATATGTGATGAGTAATTTTGGCCAGTAATACCCTCCCTCTGCCACTGGCTGCAGACAGCTGGCCTCCTCCCCTTTCATCCCTAGCCCTTACTCCTGAGAGGAGTTGTCCCCAGCAGAGCACACCATCCTCAATCTGCTGGAATTCAGCTGGCACTGCCCTGGCACTGAAGGCTGCAATGGGCAGAAATGCTCCAACAGAATTGTCAAAGCTAAAGAGTTCTCAGAACGAGGTTAACAAATACTTCAAAAGAAAACAATGGAAAATGTCTGAAATCCCAAAACCCAAAACAAGAGCAAACTCTGACCTGAATTCCTAACCGTTCACACATCCAATGCTCCTGCCCCTTTTATCCAGCCCTTGGATGAGAAAAGTGAAAATTCTGGATGCCTCCCTGCCCATGTTGCCCATGCAGGGACCGAGGAATTGCAAGGGCAATGGAAAATTCCAGCAGTTTTCCCATTTAACTGCCGTAACGGGCTGATTCATTCCCGGTGGGCATTTAACTGATACCTGGGAGTACTCGCCAGCCAACATAGGGGCAGGAGGAGGCCATTTGGCCCTTGGAGCCTGCTCCACCATTCATTACGATCATGGCTGATCATAGAAATCATAGAAACCCTACAGTACAGAAAGAGGCCATTCAGCCCATCGATCTGCACCGACAATCCCACCCAGGCCCTACCCCCATATCCCTACATATTTTATCCACTAATCCCTCTAACCTACGCATCTCAGGACACAAAGGGGCAATTTTAGCATGGCCAATCAACCTAACCTGCACATCTTTGGACTGTGGGAGGAAACCGGAGCACCCGGAGGAAACCCACGCAGACACGAGGAGAATGTGCAAACTCCACACAGACAGTGACCCGAACCGGGAATCGAACCCAGGTCCCTGGAGCTGTGAAACAGCAGTGCTAACCACTGTGCTACTGATTGTCCAACTCAGTAGCCTAACCCTGCTTTTTCCCCATAACCTTTGATTCCATTCACTCCAATCTATCACAGGAATGTGTGACACACTCCCAAAGTCTCTGGCACAATTTCACCCTGTTCTGAGTCGATCGTGAGCCTGAAAATGAGGCGCAAAATTCTGGCTCTGCTCTCCGGTGACATCACACATTGGTGCTTTTCAGAATGCAATGTCATTTGTGGATCTCTCCTGCTTGTTTACTGATGTCTGTCTCCGCTCCTCCCCTCTCCTGTTTTTTAACGTAAATGCACGTTGTCCCCATGTCTGCTTGGGTGTCCTCCCGGTGCTCCAGTTTCTTCACATAGTCTGGAGGCGTGCAGGTTAGGTGGATTAGGAACTGTGGTTGTGTTAGGTTGCAGACCTGGGGGAAAGCTCTTCAGAGGGTTGGTGCAGACTCGATTGTGGGAATTTTACCGCCGCGCCCGCCCGCCCCAGAATCAGGGCAGACGCAGCTCAGAGAACGGAATTCTCCATTGGCCTCGGGCGGGATTTTACAAGCCTCACCCAAGCAAGATCATAAAATACTAGCTGATGGGTCAAATGGCCTCCTTCAGTTCTGTAAGGATTCTACGATATTGCTGTGTGTCTCTGGGTCCTCTTCTGTCCCACTCTTTTCTATACTGTTGTCTGCATTCACGGGACGTGGCTGTCACTGGCTGGGCCAACTTGCATGGTCATCATCTGACTTTTAATATTAGATTATTATTAAATTCAAATTTCACCATCTGTTGTGGTGGGATTCGAACCCCGCACCACAGAGTTCCTGGATAACTAGACCAGTAACTAAACCACTTCACCACCTGCCCATAATAAAAAACAAGCAAAGGATTTACCCAAGCACTGTTCCTCTCACACAGACACACAGACACTCACATACAAACATACTCACACATACCCACAAGCATACTCACACACACACATACACACACACACACTCATACACACACACATACTCATACACACACCACACACACACGCACGCACACACACACACAGACACACATGCACACACACACACGCACACACACGCACACGCACACACACGCACACACAAACCACATTTGAAAGGGGTAACATATTATTTTGTGGCAATTCTAGGCTTATGTTTTTGAAGTTTATAGAACATAGAACATAGAAAACCACAGCACAAACAGGCCCTTCGGCCCACAAGTTGCGCCGGTCATGTCCCTACCTACCTAGGCCTATATATAGGCTTACCTATAACCCTCAATCCTATTAAGCTCCATGTACTCATCCAGAAGTCTCTTAAAAGACCCTATCGAGTTTGCCTCCACCACCACTGACGGCAGCCGATTCCACTCACCCACCACCCTCTGAGTGAAAAATTTACCCCTGACATCTCCTCTGTACCTACTCCCCAGCACCTTAAACCTGTGTCCTCTCGTAGCAGCCATTTCAGCCCTGGGAGAAAGCCTCCGAGAATCCACCCGATCTATACCTCTCAACATCTTGTACACCTCTATCAGGTCACCTCTCATCCTTCGTCTCTCCAAGGAGAAAAGACCGAGCTCCCTCAGCCTATCCTCATAAGGCATGCCACTCAATCCAGGCAACATCCTTGTAAATCTCCTCTGCACCCTTTCAATAATTTCCACATCCCTCCTGTAATGAGCCGACCAGAACTGAGCACAGTACTCCAAGTGGGGTCTGACGAGGGTCTTATATAGCTATACCGAATATACCGAAACCTGCCTTTATAATATTACCTTTCAACATTTCACGACACTTTCCAATCAAGGAAGCACTGTCAGCATGCAGCCACTGTTGGAATGAAGTACATGATGTGGAGATGCCGGCGTTGGACTGGGATAGGCACAGTAAGAAATCTCACAACACCAGGGCTGGGGGCCTGGACGGGAAAGAATTTATAAAATGCGTACAGGAAGGTTCTTTGGAACAATATGTTGACAGTCCAACTAGAGAGGGGGCTATACTGGACCTAGTACTGGGGAATGAGCCCGGTCAGGTCATCAAAGTTTCAGTCGGGGAACATGTGGCAAATACTGACCACAATTCTGTAAACTTTAGGATAGTAATGGAAAAAGACGAGTGTTGTCCTATGGGTAAGGTGCTGAATTGGGGGAAGGCTAACTACAGCCGGATTAGGCAGGATTTGGTGGCTGTTGACTGGGAGAGGCTGTTCGAGGGTAAATCCACATCTGGCATGTGGGAGTCTTTTAAGGGGCAGTTGATAGGACTGCAGGACAGGCATGTGCCTGTAAAGAGGAAGGATAGGAAAGGTAGGATTCGAGAGCCGTGGATAACCAGGGAAATTGTGGGTCTAATCAAAAAGAAAAAAGAGGCATACATGAGGTCCAGGCAGCTAAAAACAGATGGTGCACTGGAGGAATACAGAGAAAGTAGAAAAGAACTCAAACACGGAGTTAGAAGGGCAAAAAGGGGTCACAAAATGTGCTTGGCAGACAGGATTAAGGAGAATCCTAAGGCATTTTATACATACGTTAGGAACAAGAGGGTTGTTTGGGAAAGAATCGGACCTGTCAGGGACAAAGGAGGGGAATTATGCTTAGAACCAAAGGAAGTAGGTGAGATCCTAAACGAATACTTTGCATCAGTATTCACAAAGGAGAGGGACATGTTGACTGGTATTGTCTCAGAGAGATGTGTTGACCCGTTAGAAAAAATCTCAATTACAAAGGAGGAAGTGTTAGGTTGTTTAGGAAACATTAAGACAGGCAAATCCCCAGGGCCGGATGGCATCTATCCTAGACTCCTCAGGGAGGTGAGAGATGAAATTGCTGGGCCTCTAACAGAAATCTTTGTCTCTTCACTGGACACAGGTGAGGTCCCAAAGGATTGGAGGAAAGCAAATGTGGTCCCGTTATTTAAGAAGGGTAGCAAGGATAACCCGGGTAATTATAGGTCGGTGAGCTTGATGTCCATGGTAGGGAAATTGTTGGAGAAGATTCTTAGAGATAGGGTATATGCGCATTTAGAACTGAATAATCTCATTAGCGATAGACAGCATGGTTTTGTACGAGGAAGGTCATGCCTCACAAATTTGGTTGAGTTTTTTGAGGAGGTGACAAAAACGATTGACGAGGGAAGGACCATGGATGTCGTCTATATGGATTTTAGTAAAGCGTTTGACAAGGTCCCTCATGGCAGGCTGGTGCAAAAGGTTAAATCTCACGGGATAAAAGGTGAGCTAGCTAGATGGGTGGAGAACTGGCTTAGCCATAGAAGACAGAGGGTAACAGTGGAGGGGTCTTTTGCCGGTTGGAGGTCTGTGACTAGTGATGTTCCGCAGGGCTCTGTACTGGGACCTCTGCTGTTTGTGATATATATAAATGATTTGGAGGAAGATGTAGCTGGTGTGATCAGTAAGTTTGCGGACAACACAAAGATTGTTGGAGTTGCGGATAGTGATGAACATTGTCAGAGAATACAGCAGGATATAGATAGGCTGGAACATTGGGCGGAGGAATGGCAGATGGAATTTAATCCAGATAAATGCGAAGTGATGTATTTCGGTAGATCTAATGTAAGGGGGAGCTATACAATAAATGGCAGAACCATCAGGAGTATAGACACACAGAGGGACCTGGGTGTACAAGTCCACAGATCCTTAAAGGTGGCAGCACAGGTGGAGAGGGTGGTCAAGAAGGCGTATGGCATGCTTGCCTTTATTGGACGGGTCATAGAATATAAAAGTTGGCATATGATGTTGCAGCTGTATCGAATGTTGGTTAGGCCACATTTGGAGTACTGCATCCAGTTCTGGTCGCCACACTACCAGAAGGACGTGGAGGCTTTGGAGAGAGTACAGAAAAGGTTTACCAGGATGTTGCCTGGTATGGAGGGTCTTAGCTGTGAGGAGAGATTGGGTAAAGTGGGGTTGTTCTCCCTGGAAAGACGGAGGATGAGGGGCGACCTAATAGAGGTGTATAACATTATGAAGGGCATAGATAGGGTGAACAGTGGGAAGCTTTTTCCCAGATCGGAGGTGACAAACACAAGGGGGTCATGGGTTCAAGGTGAGGGGGGCAAGGTTCAACACAGATGTCAGGGGGACATATTTTGCACAGAGGGTGGTGGGGGCCTGGAATGCACTGCCAAGCAAGGTGATTGAGGCAGACACGCTGGGATTGTTTAAGACTTATCTAGATAGCCACATGAACAGACTGGGAATAGAGGGATACAAACGAATGGTCTAGTTGGGCACATGAGCGGCGCAGGCTTGGAGGGCCGAAGGGCCTGTTCCTGTGCTGTATTGTTCTTTGTTCTTTGCCAGGTTAAAGTCCAACAGGTCTATTTGGTATCACGACCTTACAGAGTGCTGCTCCAAGTAAACCTATTGGACTTTAATCTGGTGTTGTGAGACTTCGTATTTGGAATGGAGGACAGAATAGTTTGGAACCTCAGGCAGGATTTATACTTCTTCAGATTTTAAAGTTTTTTCAATCATGCAAAAATGGAAATCTCATTCATAATAAAACGTCTGGAATTTCCTCTCAACTCTCCAGTTATTGGTCAGTTTGAAATCTATTCATTAGTTCCATTTGATCAAAAGAAAATACAAGTTTCATTAGGTTCCATTCACCACTGAAGGGGGTTCCCATTCGTAGAATCATAGAATCCATACAGTGCAGAATGAGGCCATTTGGCCCATCGAGTCTGCACCGACAACAATCCTACCTAGGTCCTATCCCCGTAACGCCACATATTTACCCCACTAATCCCCCTAACCTACACATCCGAGGACACTAGGGAGAATTTAGCATGGCCAATCAACCTGACCCGTATATCTTTGGTCTGTGGGAGAAAACTGGAGCACCTGGAGGAAACCCACACACACACGGGGAGAATGGGCAAACTCCACACAGATAGTGACCCAAGCCAGGAATTGAACCCAGGCCCCTGGTACTGTGAGGCAGCAGTGCTAACCACTGTGCCATCGTGCCGCCCCATTCCTTAGCAAATCCCAAAGCCATTCAGATTCCAACAGGAATTCAACCGAACATCATGTCCCTACCCAAGGCAAAGTCAGAACTCTGCCAAGGCTACTGAAACTAATCCCATTCTCATGGCAACCCCAAAGACCAGCAGTCTCATCCTTTTGCCTATGTGACACTTAACTAAGATAAAAGAAATCAGAACATTAAAATAAAACACTGCAGATGTTGGAGTCTGGGATAAAAGAGAAAATGCTGGAAAATTTCAGCAGGTCTGGCAGCATCTGTGGAGAGAGAATAGAGCCAACGTTTCGAGTCTGGACGACTCTTCCTCAGAGCAAGTGAGTTGTTGCCCTCGAGGGAAATGCCAATAGAAAGCAGCCTGGGATCTATCCGGTAAGAAATGTACATGCAGCCCCCATTTCTTCAATCAAGAAATAACTTTACCAAAACAGGGTGTTTATGAGTGTAAAAGCAGGGCATTAGGTGGGTCAATGTGTCAAAGTATTGTTAATATTAATAAAACATTGACTTTAACAAGGTGTAAGTATCTTGTTGTTTAAAACAATGCCATCCAGAAATGATCCCCGGCTGTACTTAGTGTGGTTTCACCTGTGAGTTCAAATCCAGCTCAGATTGGTGAGACAAAGCCAGAACTTTGAAAAAATTGAACTCCAGTTTCTATAATTATTACAAAAAATAATTTAATTCTATTTTTGGTAACATTGTTAGGGCTAGGGTATAGAATCAGAAGCTTCAGTGTGCTATTGTGGTAGAATCATAAATTGCACATATAAATTTAAGGGGGGTTTTTAAAAAAAATATCATTAGCAAACCTAGTGGTATTATCGCAAGATTATTCATCCAGAAACTCAGCTAATGTTCTGGGGACCCAGGTTCGAATCCTGCCACGGCAGATGGTGGAATTTGAATTCAATAAAAAATATCTGGAATTAATAATCTGCTGATGACCATGAAGCCATTGTCGATTGTCAGAAAAACCCATCTGGTTCACTAATGTCCTTTAGGGAAGGAAATCTGCCGTCTTTACCTGGTCTGGCCTACATGTGACTCCAGAGCCACAGCAATGTGGTTGACTCTCAACTTTCTCCTGAAATGGCCGAGTGAGACACTGAGTAAGGGCAACGAGGGATGGGCAATAAATGCTGGCCAGCCAGCAACATCCATGTCCCACAAATGAATAAAGAATCTTTCATCAGAAAACATTCAGCAAATAATTATGTTCTGTGTGCCCAGAGACACTAAAATATATTTATGGCAACTACTGGGAAAACATCAATAACGTATCAACTTTTCATTTGGACATTTTAATCACTTTCTAAAGAGTTTATTTGTGGTACAATCATTCATTAGCAAACTGTATATAAATAGATAGAATATTGTTCTTCTGGCTTATTTGACTCACATGGATTTTCTTTGCATTTTACAAAAATAACACCTGGATGTTTATAATTCGACTGTCTAACCGTTTAATTCTTCAGTAGGAATAAAGATTAAAGCCATTTGTAGAAGTGTTCTTCGGTTCAATGTGCTGAAATCATTGGCAGCAGAGTGTTGGACAGAAGCCAGCATCTGATATCACCCTACAACAATGTTACTCAGTCAACAGCTGTGTATTTTGCTTTTTGTAAGAATGATTGCTTACATACTCTGTACAACATGTTTTGTGATTTATGATACATTTAACTTTCATTTGTAGTCAAACATAATAAGAATATGAGTCAGCTCACAAATATGGATTGAAGCAAGGCATAAACTCAGATCAATATAATCAAATTATCCAAAATAAAATTAGGACCAACCAACAGATTGAGAACTAAACTCTTCACTTGAATCTTTTACAGGTGTAGTCTGCTTCTATGAGCTGATAAATTAATCCTTCATTTATCCTGGATGTGAAACAATGTAAGTAACAAAATTTAATGTGAAAATCTTTTGTTTGAAGACTACACTATGTCAAACACAGCAATCAGCATGTAAATATCTACAATACAAACGAAGGAGATTGTCATCGACTTCAGGAAGCGTAGTGGAGAACATGCCCCTGTCTACACCAATGGGAATGAAGTAGAAAGGGTCGAGAGCTTCAAGTTTTTAGGTGTCCAGATCACCAACAACCTGTCCTGGTTCTCCACCCCGCCCCATCCCATGCCGACACTATAGTTAAGAAAGCCCACCAACGGCTCTACTTTCTCAGAAGACTAAGGAAATTTGGCATGTCAGGTATGACTCTCACCAACTTTTACAGATAGAAAGCATTCTTTCTGGTTGTATCACAGCTTGGTATGGCTCCTGCTCTGCCCAAGTCCGCAAGGCACTACAAAAGGTCGTGAGTGTAGCCCAATCCATCACGCAAACCAGCCTCCCATCCATTGACTCTGTCTACACTTCCCACTGCCTCGGCAAAGCAGCCAGCATGATTAAGGACCCCACGCACCCCGGACATTCTCTCTTCCACCTTCTTCCGTCGGGAAAAAGATACAAAAGTCTGAGGTCACGCACCAACCGACTCAAGAGCAGCTTCTCCCCTGCTGCTGTCAGACTTTTGAATGGACCTACCTTGCATTAAGTTGACCTTTCTCTACACCCTAGCTATGACTGTAACACTACATTCTCCACTCTCTCCTTTCCTTCTCTATGAATGGTATGTTTTGTCTGTATAGCGTGCAAGAAACAATACTTTTCACTGTATGTTAATACATGTGACAATAATAAATCAAATCAAATCAAATCAAATATGTCAAATGATCAATTTAAAAGGCTTCAGATTGTCTCCACAAGAATCTGTATGTTTTAATATTTTCCCCTTCAAATGATCTGAGTGAGAATATTGAAATGAGATGTGAAAGTGTTGTTTGTTATTTATGTAAGCATTTATCAGAGCAGAGATGGAGTATAGTTCAGCACAGACAAACTGAATTTAAAATTCTTGGGGCCTTTGATGTTGGCTTGATGTCATGTTAAAACAGTTTTATTATAAGTTAAAGATATTAAAGTTTAATTAAACTGCAACACCTTGGTACTGCTGGTCTTATTCAGATTTTGATTCAAAGCAACATCCCGCAGTGTTGACATGTTGGTTTATTGAGTACAATGGTGAGTTGTATTTCTAACAGCTGTACGATAATCAAACCGCGGTGTGAAAACTTTCTTTTAAGAAAGATAAAGATTTTTTAAAACATCATTCATTAAACAAAGCAAACTAGCTAACTCAATAATGCATTTTGTTGCAGAGTAATAAGGTTCATTTTCCAACTGGATTAATTGACTCAAAATAGAATTGGAGATTTATAGATTTAGCGCAAGTTTATTCCGTCTATATTATCAGTCCACATGGAATGCAATTCTTCTCCGAATTGCCAAACAGATCAGTTTTACTTGATTAAAGAGTAGATTGCTCAATATAATACAATTCAGTTCAATTAAGAAGATGGGAGTTAATTTTGGAGCACCTTTTGCCTTGTTGAGTAAACACAGGAATGTTCATAGTTTAAATAAATGAACAGTCAGATTTGTTGCATTCAGAGGTTGGGGAGAAAAACAAGTTGGAAAAAGAGTTTGTGATTTACCATTTCATTCACACAACAGTCAGCAGAAAATCAGCTGTCTCTTTTCTTTGTGTGTGTTTTATAGCCAGCATTAACCTCAGCTTTGTAAAGCTGTGTCTGCTATGTTAAACATGACATTGTAAACCAGGGTAGGATCAGCAGGCTTTTTATTCATCCTAAAGGCATTATTGAAATATGGAATGCATTAGCACAGGTGGACATTGAAGCTGAATCAATCACAACATTTTACAGAAATGAGATAAATGCTTGCAGAAGAGCAAGATTCTATCTCGCAGTGTGTACTAACAGATAGATAACTGTGCTAACCTGCACATTAAAATTACTCTAAAACTAGGGAAGTTCTGAATTTACATAAAACATCTAAAATTGTCAATTGGGGATTCCCGACCCCCATTCCCAGATTGTCTGATTGTCTGATTTTCGGGAATGCTTTTATAGGGAGCGGGCTGGTTCCACGGCTGACAACCCCAACCTGGCTGACTCCATTGCAGACTCCCTCTCATTCCTCCACTCATCCTCCCCCATGGCACCTTATGCCCCTATGCCAACCTATGGCACTTCCATGCCCAGTGACCCACTACACATTGCCGAGAACCAATAACCATGTTGTGATGTCAGGATGTGTAAAATAAATGTTTTAAATGTAATTCCTTCCCTTAAGTTGAAAAAAGCCATTTCACTAAAATCAAATAAAAGTGGCAATCATCGAGACACTTCAATGTGTCAATAACAAAAACAACCATTGCTTAATGTTGTGGAAATAACCATTGTGAAATTGGCTACAGAGATTAGAAAGTCTGAGCTGTCAATCAACGTTTCCTCTGGGGCTTAGATGTTTCAACAAAAGTAATGGATGTCTGGGCTCTCAGCCAAGCCTCATTATCTACACAACCAAACTTTTTCCCAGGTCAGCAGGTCTGACTCCAACCTACACTCATATCTCCTGGAAAAGAAGATCCTGTCTTTCAGGCACTTTCTCCCAAGGCAAGGTCCTGACCTCTGCTCCCTGCCACCAGGATGAATGTTTAAGGTGAGTGTCAGTCAGGTGGGATACTTTGTCCTCGGTGGTGTCAAGCTTCTTGAGTGCTGTTGGAGCCGCACTCATCCAGGCAAGTGGGGAACATTCCATCACACTCCTGACTTGTGCCTTGTAGATGGTGGACAGGCTTTGGGGAGTCAGAGGGTGAACAAAGAACAAAGAACAATACAGCACAGGAACAGGCCCTTCGGCCCTCCAAGCCTGTGCCGCTCCCTGGTCCAAACTAGACCATTCTTTTGTATCCCTCCATTCCCACTCCGTTCATATGGCTATCTAGATAAGTCTTAAACGTTCCCAGTGTGTCCGCCTCCACCACCTTGCCTGGCAGCGCATTCCAGGCCCCCACCACCCTCTGTGTAAAATATGTCCTTCTGATATCTGTGTTAAACCTCCCCCACTTCACCTTGAACCTATGGCCCCTCGTGAACGTCACCACCGACCTGGGGAAAAGCTTCCCACCATTCACCCTATCTATGCCTTTCATAATTTTATACACCTCTATTAAGTCTCCCCTCATCCTCCGTCTTTCCAGGGAGAACAACCCCAGTTTACCCAATCTCTCCTCATAACTAAGCCCCTCCATACCAGGCAACATCCTGGTAAACCTCCTCTGTACTCTCTCCAAAGCCTCCACGTCCTGAGTTACTCACTGCAGGATTCCAAGCCTCTGACCTGCTCTGGTAGACACGGTATTTATATGGCTGAGTTCAGTTCAATTTTTGGTTAATGGTGTCCTCTGGGATGTTGATAGCAGGGGTTTTCAGAACTGGCAATGTCATTGAATGTCAAGGAGAGATAACTGGGTCTCCCTTGTTGTAAATCATCATTGACTCTCATTTGTGTGGCACAGATGTAACTTGCCAGTTAATAGCTCTGCCTGAATGGAGCCAAGGTCTTGCTGTGTGTGGGCACGGAGAGCTTCAATATTTGATGTTATTAACAACACAAATGTTAATATTTCAGCAAACCAAACTGCAGAGGCTTACAGGCCACACTGTAATTTCTTATTCTGTAAACAAGAAGAAAGTGTACTGATCTCTGCAGAAATAAGTCCAGTAATGCTTATGGGATTTTTAAAAATGAAAAGTAAAATGTTTATTAGCAAGAAAAAAAACTTTTGCACACAAGGCTACAAGCACATACTTAAAATTAGTCTTTCACCACAGAAGACTCCCTCCTTGGTCAGACCCACAAGTAAACATCTTCCAGGCAACACTCCCTTATAAATGTTTACCTATGAAAATACACATTACCCAAGGCAAACTCCTGTTGCTCTAATAAAGCTACAGTATGGGCGGCACGGTGGCACAGTGATTAGCACTGCTGCCTCACAGCACCAGGGATCCAGGTTCAATTCCCAACTTGGGTCACTGTCTGTGCGGAATCTGCACGTTCTCCCCGTGTTCTGCGTGGGTTTCCTCCGGATGCTCCGGTTGCCTCCCACAGTCCCAAAAACGTGCTGATTAGGGTGCATTGGTCATGCTAAATTGTCCCTCAGTGTACCCAAATAGGCACCGGAGTGGGGCAACTTCATTGCAGTGTTAATGTAAGCGTATTTGTGACACTAATAAATAAACTTTAAAGGCATACCACTCGACCTCTTAAACTCTCTTGCACTCTGCTGTGGAAATCCAAAACTTCAGAACAAGACTCCTTTTCGCAGCCCAGGATTTTTCTGGTTTGATTGGATGGCCGTATTGAATTTCACCTTCTCCCAGCCGGGAATTGTTTCCGGGAGATATTTCCCACGCACACAACAGCAAATCAGCCCAATATCTCTCCTTACATATAGAACACACATTTCAACACTAATATGACTCTTCTTCGGAACTGGGTTTGGGATTCCAAAGAAAAGTCATGTTGGACTTGAAATGCTAACTCAGTTTCTCTCCCCGCAGAGTTTTTCCAACATTTTCCGAGTTTATTTCAGTTCTCCAGCATCTGAATTATTTTGGTTTTAATTTACCGGGCTGTGATGCTGGGGACCTCCGGAGGACACCGAGATGGATCATCCACTCGGCACTTCTGGCTGCAGATCGTTTCCACTGATGCGCTGGGCTCCTCCATCATTGAGAATGTTTGTGGAGTCTCCTCCTCCAGTGAGTTGTTTAATTGTCCACCACCATTCATAACTGGATGTGGCAGGGCTGCAGAGCTTAGACCTGATCATTGGCTCTGGGATTGTTTAGCTCTGTCTGTCGCACGCTGCTTCCGCTGTTTGTCCTGAGTTATATCTTCACCAGGTTAATGCCTCATTTTTATGTATACCTGATACTATGTGAGAATTGCTGCTGTAATCTACTTATGTATATTAAAATTGGTTGCAGGTTGCACCTTTCATTCTCGAGATGCATTTCCACTTTTTACGTTAGGTTCGCCCGGATAAACTCTTATTCTGATGTACTGACGTGAATGTACTGAACATACTTACTCTGAATGTACTGGCATGAGTACCAGCTACTTACAGCGCTATGATAGAAATTTTTACTGTAAAATGCCACCATACAGCAGGAGACATTAGGACACACATTCAGGTAAAGAGGTAGGATTTAAGCGATGTCTCGAAAGAGACAATTAGCGAGGAAATTCTAGAGTCCTGGGCTCACTCTGCTGAAGGCTTGGCTGCTAATCAGAGATGTGTCGGAGGTCAAAATAGGAGTGCAGTGATTTGGCAGGGTGGGGCTGGGGCTGGAGAGGATTACAGAGGGAGGGAGGGGGCAAGGCCATGGGGAAATCTGAAAACAAAGGTGAGAATTTTAAAAACAGGATGTTGCAGATCTGGAACGAATGTGGATCAGCAAACACAGATGTGTTGTGTGAAAAGGAGAGCAGTTTTAGCTCAGCTTCTGTTTACAGGCAGTTTGAGCTCAGAAAGTTTCTTCACCCGAGGAAAAACATTTCATTAGGGCATTACAGGGATTTTTTTCTTATTCATTCGTGGGACATGGGCATCGCTGGCTGGCCAGCATTTATTGCCCATCCCTGGCTGGCCAGCATTTATTGCCCATCCCTAGTTGCCCGAGGGCAGTTGAGAGTCAACCACATTGCTGTAGCTCTGGAGTCACATGTAGGCCAGACCAGAAAAGGACGGCAGATTTCCTTCCCTAAAGGACATGAGTGAACCAGATGGATGTTTCCGACAATTGACAATGGTTTCAGGGTTATCAGTAGATTCTTAATACCAGATATTTTTTATTGAATTTAAATTCCACCATCTGCTGTGGTGGTTTCGAACCGAGGTCCCCAGAACATTGGCTGAGTTTCTGGGTTAATAGTTTAGTGATAATGCCACTAGGCCATTGCCTTCCTTGAAGGGAGGGGCAAAGGTCCTGGGTAAGATATTCTGTCAGAGAGTCAGTGCAGACTCGATGAGCTGAATGACCTCCTTCTGCATTGTAGGAATTCTATGATTCTATGATTAAGATAAACTGGAATTAATTAATATATATTCAAACACTCTACTGATAACAGTAATCTTGAGTAAACATTTTAGAATCACTCATATATTTAAATAGTGAACCTGAAACTTGTATTAACCTTAGCTGATGTAGTAACAGATTCATATTAAGTTATAAACTACTTGGGCGGCATGGACAAGTTGGGCCGAAGGGCCTGTTTCCATGCTGTAAACCTCTTTGACTCTATGACTACTTATAATGCGCTATTCTGTGCATTAACCAGTTTTTGGATTCCAATGTCTCGCGGCACTGTTCCAGTGTTCGGCTTTATGGTCAAAGGAAAATCTTATGTATTTAACGGCCACACATGCATAAGATTCAGATAGTGCCTTTAATAGAGGGCAGAGTAATCAGGTCACATTGAATAGGTTCATGTATGGCGTGGACCTAGTTGGTAATCTAGTCATTTTTAGCACACAGCAAGCATTGCACTCATGTTAAGTTGGATGGGTCATCATTACTGGAGTTCCTATCTTTAAGCTATGGCATTTAAATCATTGTCATTTGTTGTTTATTTCATGCGAATACACTGCTAAACAGGCATCTTTGTCTTCTGTGCACATAGCTTTAGAAAGCAACATGATACATACAGCTGAGTAACAATGTGCCCCCTGCATTCACAGCAGGGCACTTTACGCATCCGGTTTCAGACAATGAACGGTGCGTGACCCCAAAATTATTCAATTACTGAAAAAAATTAACGTGCTGGAGAAGGTCAGTAACGAGGAGAGTCGGAATAAAATGCACAATCAGAAATACTGAAGAAATATTAAAGCATGTCCAGCACACCATGGGATTCTTTAATTCCTGGGCAAGTGATTCCTTTATCTGTGCTGCATTATGGAGAAAGCAGAGAATGAGTTGGTGCCATTTTTCTTCATTTTCCTTTCCCCCCACTCTTTCCCCCTACTTTATCCCCCTTTCCTTACCTTTTCTTCCCCTTTCCCCCTTTTTCTAAATTTTATCTCTCTCCCACCCATCTCCCCCCTCCTCACATCTTCATCTCTCACAGTTTACCCTCTGATTTCAGCTTCTCTGCCGTTTGGCCATTCATACCCTTTATTCTCTCTGTGGACAGCCATTAGCAATCTTTTCCCCTGGTTTCTGTGGCTATGACTCATCTTTCATTCCCTCCCCCTGCAGTATAAATATCTCCCACTTTCTATGCCTTTTAGCTTTGACAAAAGTTCATCTAGACTCGAAACGTCAGCTCTTTTCTCTCCTTACAGATGCTGTAAGAAGTCTCACAACACCAGGTTAAAGTCCAACAGGTTTATTTGGTATCACGAGCTTTCGGAGCGTTGCTCCTTCATCAGGTGAGTGGAGAGTTGGGTTCACAAACAGGGCATATATAGACAGAGACACAATTACAAGATAATGGTTGGAATGCGAGTCTTAACAGGTAGTCGGGTCTTTACAGGTACGGACAATGTGAGTGGTGAGAGGGATAAGCACAGGTTAAAGAGGTGTGAATTGTCTCCAGCCAGGACAGTTAGTAGATTTTGCAAGCCCGAGCCAAATGATTGTCTATCTGATACGCTGTGGGAAAGGATGTCCCGAGGCATGGTACATTGGGGAGACCATGCAGACGCTACGACAACGGATGAATGAACACTGCTCGACAATCACCAGGCAGGAGTATTCGCTTCCTGGTGGGGAACACTTCAGCAGTCACGGGCATTCAGTCTCTGACCTTCGGGTAAGCGTTCTCCATGGCAGCCTTCAAGACACACGACAATGCAGAATCACTGAACAGAAACTGATAGCCAAGTTCCGCACACATGAGGACGGCCTAAACCAGGATCTTGGGTTCATGTCACACTATCTGTAACCCCCACGACTTGCCTGTGCTTGCAAAATCTCACTAGCTGTCCTGGCTGGAGACAATACACGGCTCTTTAACCTGTGCTTAACCCTCTCTCCACTCACATTGTCTGTACCTTTAAGACTTGATTACCTGTTAAGATTCGCATTCCAACCATTATCTTGTAATTGAGTCTGTGTCTATATATGCCCTGTTTATGAACCCAACTCCCACTCACCTGATGAAGGAGCAACGCTCCAAAAGCTCATGCTACCAAATAAACCTGTTGAACTTTAACTTGGTGTTGTGAGCCTTCTTACTGTGCTTACCCCAGTCCAACACTGGCATCTGCACCTAATGGTTTACAGATGCTGCCAGACCTGCTGAGATTTTCCAGCATTTTCTCTTTTGGAATTAGTTGATGCCACTGCCTATAAACCACACTGTGCTTATTTTTAGACACAGTAAGAGTTTTAACAACACCAGGTTAAAGTCCAACAGGTTTATTTGGTAGCAAATACCATTATTTTTAGATACATGGGGGGTAATTTCAACTTAAACTTACATTGCAGTTCAGGGTCTGCTGCAGAAACCACCCAGCAGGTTTTCCAGTGATTTTAATGAAATGGAGAATTAAACAGCTTCAATAACAGGTCATAGAACAGGTACCATCAGAACATCAGCTCCAGCTCTCAGCTGAACATCAACCAGTTGTAGGTGTCTCTTCCAAGACAAAGAGAAGTGCAGCTTGGCTTGTTGGTCAACCACTGGATTACTGACAATGATGAACCTTTTCTCCTCGGAGATGCGGATCAGGGTTTAGGCTGTGCAGCCTCGAGGTGGACGAAAGGCAGGAAAAGGCTCAGAAGTGGGGATTTCAGGGTTTGGTATGGGAAGGGTAGAATCGTGCATCCCTTTATCTTGTGCGGGCTTGAGTTTGTTGGCTGTTTACCAAAGACTTGAAAGAAGCTGGAGATTAAATTTTCAAAGTTTTATTTCAGACAAGTGACATGTAGAAGGTCATTTGGTCGACCGTAGCTGTGGAAGAACTCTGAAACAGCTATCCAATTAATTCCACTCTTGCCCCATAACTCTGCAATTTTATTCTTTTCAATTAAATGTACTGCAGCTCACGACATATAAATCAACATTGAAGACTCCAAAAATCATTCCAAAAACAGGGATCATCTGATTCACCAAGTATAAAAATATGAATTAATATCAAGTTAATGTGGCATGTTTTATTGAATGAATTTATTGTACACAGATAGCTTTAACCATGTTGAAGTGTTTTAAAACCTTCAAATTCACTGTCTTCAAGATATTATAGAAAGGATATCATTAAACTAGAAAGAGTGCAGAAAAGATTTACTAGGATGCTACCAGGACTTGATGGATTGAGTTATAAGGAGAGGCTGGATAGACTGGGACTTTTTTCTCTGGAGAGTAGAAGGCTGAGGGGTGGTCTTATCGTCAGCCTCCGGTAGAGGCAGCTGAGGGACTTCACTGGTGCATTCTGGGAGAAGTCGGACCAGCAACATTTACCAAGTGGGAAGCGGAAGATCTGGGTGTCAAGAAGCGGGAAACCCGAAACCCTACATTAGTGTTTCCCTCCCTCCCTCCTCCTCTAACCAAAAAAAAAGGCCACTGTGAGAAGGTAAAAGTGAAGGTAAGAGTTTTATAATTTTTTTCAAATAATTTCACTGGTGCTCGAAATGTCGGTCAGTCAGTAAGTGCTGCACTTGTGAGATGTGGGAGATCTGTGACACTTCCAGCGTCTCGGACGACTATTTCTGCAGGAAGTGCACCCAATTGCAGCTCCTTACAGACCGCATGGATAGGTTGGAGCAGCAGTTGGATGCACTTAGGAGCATGAAGGAGGCGGAAAGCATCATAGATAGGAGCTTTAGAGACATGGCCACACCCAAGGTGCAGGCAGATAGATGGGTGACCACCAGAAGGGACAGGCAGTCAGTGCAGGAATCCCCTGTGGTCATCCCTCTAACAAGTATACTGTTATGGATACTGTTGGGGGAGATGGGCTATCAGGGGATACCAGCAGCAGCAGCCAAAGCAATGATACCACGACTGGCTCTGTTGTTAAGCAGGGAGGGACAAAGAGGACGAGAGCAATAGTTACAGGGGACTCTATAGTTAGGGGTACAGATAGGCGTTTCTGTGGATGTGAAAGAGACTCCAGGATGGTATGTTGCCTCCCTGGTGCCAGGGTCCAGGATGTCTCTGAACGGACAGAAAGCATTCTGAAGGGAGAGGGTGAACAGCCAGAGGTCGTGGTACATATTGGTACTAACGACATAGGCAGGAAGAGTGATGAGGTCTTGCAGCAGCAGTTTTGGGAGTTAGGTAGAAAGTTAAAAAGCAGGACTTCTAGGGTTGTAATCTCAGGATTACTCCCTGTGCCACGTGCCAGTGAGGCTAGGAATAGGCAGATAGTGCAGCTCAACACGGAGCTAAACAGCTGGTGTAGGAGGGAGGGTTTCAGATATCTGGACCATTGGGATCTCTTCCGGGGCAGATGGGACCTGTACAAGGAGGACGGGTTGCATCTAAACTGGAGGGGCACAAATATTCTGGCCGGGAGGTTTGTTCGTGTCACACGGTAGGATTTAAACTAGTTTGGCAGGGGAGTGGGACCCAAAGCAAAGGTGAATTAGCTGAAGGGGAACCAGAGAGTAGGGCCAGTAAGACTCAGAGAAACAGCAGGCAGGGTGGGATTGCTAATCAGAGAGGGTCTGGTGGATTGAAGTGCATTTGTTTCAATGCGAGAAGTGTAACGGGTAAGGCAGATGAACTTAGAGCTTGGATTAGTACTAGAAACTATGATGTAGTTGCCATTACAGAGACTTGGTTAAGGGAAGGACAGGATTGGCAGCTTAACATTCCAGGATATAGATGTTTCAGGCGTGATAGAGGGGGATGTAAAAGGGGTGGGGGGTTGCACTATCACAGGAGAATATCACAGCTGTACTCCGGGAGGACACCTCGGAGGGCTCATGCAGCGAGGCAATATGGGTAGAGCTCAGGAATAGGAAAGGTGTAGTCACAATGTTGGGGGTTTACTATAGGCCACCCAACTGCCAGCGGGAGATTGAGGAGCAGATGTGTAGGCAGATTTTGGCAAGGTGTAAAAGTAACAGGGTTGTTGTGGTGGGAGATTTTAATTTCCCCTATATTGACTGGGACTCACTTAGTGCGAGGGGCGTGGATGGGGCAGAGTTTGTAAGGAGCATCCAGGAGGGCTTCCTGAAACAGTATGTAGATAATCCAACTAGGGAAGGGACCATACTGGACCTGGTATTGGGGAATGAGCCTGACCAGGTGGTCGATGTTTCAGTAGGGGAGCAGTTCGGGAACAGTGACCACAATTCAGTAAGCTTTAAGGTACTGATGGATAAAGATAAGTGTAGTCCTCAAGTTAAGGTGCTAAATTGGGGGAAGGGTAGTTACAACAATATTAGGCAGGAACTGAAGAATGTAGATTGGGGGCAGATGTTTGAGGGCAAATCAACATCTGGCATGTGGGAGGCTTTCAAGCGTGAAGGGTTTAGGGTGCTGGGGAGTAGGTACAGAGGAGATGTTAGGGGTAAGTTTTTCATTCAGAGGGTGGTGGGTGCGTGGAATCGGCTGCCGGTAGTGGTGGTGGAGGTGGATTCAATAGGGTCTTTTAAGAGACTTTTGGACAAATTCATGGAAGTTAGTAAGATAAAGGGTTATAGGTAAGCCTAGTAGGTAGGGACATGTTCAGCGCAACTTGTGGGCCGAAGGGCCTGTTTGTGCTGTAGCTTTTCTATGTTCTATGTTCTTATTGTACGTTGAGAGGGATTCAGGACCGGCACATCCCTGTAAGGATGAAGGATAAGTATGGCAAGTTTTGGGAACCTTGGGTAACGAGAGATATTGTGAACCGAGTCAAAGAGAAAAAGGAAGCGTTTGTCAAAGCTAGGAGGCTGGGAACACACGAAGCGAGTGTCGAATACAAGGAAAGTATAAAGGAACTTAAGCAAGGAGTAAGAAGAGCTAAAAGGGGTCATTAAAAAGCATTGGCCAGCAGGATTAAGGAAAATCCCAAGGCTTTTTACACATATATAAAGAGCAAGAGGGTAGCCAGGGAGAGGGTTGGCCCATTCAAGGACAAGGGAGGGAATCTATGTGTGGAGCCAGAGGAAATGGGCGAGGTATTAAATGAGTACTTTGCGTCAGTATTCACCAAAGAGAAGGACTTTGTGGATGATGAGTCTGGGAAAGGATGTGTAGATAGTTTGAGTCATGTTGAGATCAAAAAGGAGGTATTGGGGTTCTTGAGAAACATCAGGGTAGACAAGTCTCCAGGGCCTGATGGGATATATCCCAGAATACTGAGAGAGGCAAGAGAGGATATTGCTGGGGCCTTGAGAGAAATCTTTGTATCCTCACTGGCTACAGGAGAGGTCACAGTAAGAAGTCTCACAACACCAGGTTAAAGTCCAACAGGTTTATTTGGTAGTAAATACCATAAGCTTTCGGAGCACTGCTCCTTCATCAGATGGAGTGGAAATGTGCTCTCAAACAGTGCAAACAGACACAAAATCAAGTTGCAGAATACTGATTAGAATGCGAATCCTACAGCCAGCCAGGTCTTAAAGGTACAGACAATGTGGGTGGAGGGAACATTAAACACAGGTTAAAGAGATGTGTATTGTCTCCAGACAGAACTGTGTTTAATGTTCCCTCCACCCACATTGTCTGTACCTTTAAGACCTGGCTGGCTGTAGGATTCGCATTCTAATCAGTATTCTGCAACTTGATTTTGTGTCTGTTTGCACTGTTTGAGAGCACATTTCCACTCCATCTGACGAAGGAGCAGTGCTCCGAAAGCTTATGGTATTTGCTACCAAATAAACCTGTTGGACTTTAACCTGGTGTTGTGAGACTTCTTACTGTGTTCACCCCAGTCCAACGCCGGCATCGCCACATCATGACTACAGGGGAGGTCCCAGAGGATTGGAGAATAGCCAATGTTGTTCCTTTATTTAAGAAAGGTAGCAAGAATAATCCATGTAATTACAGGCCGGTGAGCCTTACATCAGTGGTCGGGAAATTATTGGAGAGGATTCTTCAAGACAGGATTTATTCCCACTTGGAAATAAGTGGACGTATTAGTGAGAGGCAACATGGTTTTGTGAAGGGGAGGTCATGTCTCACGAACTTGATCGAGTTTTTCAAGGAATTGACGAAGATGATTGATGAGGGTAGGGCAGTGGATATTGTCTACATGGACTTCAGTAAGGCCTTTGACAAGGTCCCTCATGCAGACTGGTGCAGAAGGTGAAGTCGCATGGAATCAGAGGTGAGCTGGCAAGATGGATACAAAACTGGCTCGGTCAAAGAAGACAGAGGGTAGCAGTGGAAGGGTGTGTTTCTGAATGGAGGGCTGTGACAAGTGGTGTTCCTCAGGGGTCAGTGCTAGGACCTTTGCTGTTTGTAATATATATAAATGATTTGGAGGAAAATGTAACTGGATTGATTAGTAAGTTGGCGGACGACACAAAGGTTGGTGGATTTGCGGATAGCGATGAGGACCATCAGAGGATATAGATCAGTTGGAGACTTGGGCAGAGATGGCAGATGGAGTTTAATCTGGACAAATGAGAGGTAATGCATTTTGGAAGGTCTAATACAGATAGGAAATATACAATAAATGGCAGAACCTTTAAGAGTATTGATAGGCAAAGGGATCTGGGTGTACAAGTACACAGGTCACTGAAAGTGGCAATGCAGGTGGAGAAGGTAGTCAAGAAGACATACGGCATGCTTGCCTTCATCGGCCGGGGTATTGAGTTTAAAAATTGGCAAGTCATATTGACGCTTTATAGAACCTTAGTGAGGCCGCACTTGGAATACAGTGTTCAATTCTGGTCGCCACATACCAGAAGGAAGTGGAGGCTTTGGAGAGGGTACAGAAAAGATTTACCAGGATGTTGCCTGGTATGGAGGGCATTAGCTGTGAGGAGAGGTTGGAGAAACTTGGTTTGTTCTCACTGGAGCGATGGAGGTTGAGGGGAGACCTGATAGAAGTCTACAAGATTATGAGGGGCATGGACAGAGTGGATAGTCAGAAGCTTTTTCCCAGGATGGAAGAGTCAATTTCTAGGGGGCAAGTTTTAAAAGAGATGTATGAGCCAGATTTTTTACACAGAGTGGAGGGTGCCTGGAACACGTTGCCGGGGGAGGTAGTGGAAGCGGATACGGTAGTGACTTTTAAGGAGCGTCTTGACAAGTACATGAATAGGATGGGAATAGAGGGATATGGTCCCCAGAAGCGTAGGGGGTTTTAGGTAAGTTTTAGGCAGCATTGTCAGTGCAGGCTTGGAGGGCCGAAGGGCCTGTTCCTGTGCTGTAATTTTCTTTGTTCTTTATGGAGGTCTATAAAATAATAATGGGCACAGATCAGCTCGATAGTCAATATATTTTCTCAAAGGTAGGGGAGTCTATAACTAGAGGGCATAGGTTTAAGGTGAGAGGGAAGAGATACAAAAGGGTCCAGAGGGGCAATTTTTTCACACAGAGGATGGTGAGTGTCTGGAACAAGCTGCCAGAGGTAGTCGTAGAGGTGGGTACAATTTTGTCATTTTAAAAGTGTTTAGACAGTTACATGGGTAAGTTGGGTATAAAGGGATATGGGCCAAATGCGGGCAATTGGGACTAGCTCAGGGGTTTAAAAAAAAAGGGATGCATGGTCATGTTGGGCCAAAGGCTGTAAACCTCTATGAGTCTATGTGGAGATGCCAGCGTTGGACTGGTGGGATGGGTCTGAGCTTTCAGAGCGCTGCTCCTTCATCAGGTGATTGCAGATAAATCTGTTGGACTTTAACCTGGTGTGAGACTTCTTCATTGTCTTCAACATTGGACACAAAAAGCTTCATCAAATTCATTGGCTATGGCATCATCGTCATGGATCCTTTGGATCAGGTTTGATATTTTCTGTCACAGAATCATCCCTCTACAACAAACCGCTTTCCTCACCGTCCAGTGAACTGGATGCGCCACATTTTACAAATGATCTGATGACAGTTTGTGCACCAATAACATCCCACAATTTGATAATGAAACCACACAAAAGATTGAGCGGGGCAGCACAGATATATCGCTCTTTGTGAAGGTTTTGGCACCATCCACCATTCAGAGTGAACATGTTCCTTGAATGGCTTTCTGAGACACACAGCTTCATGTTGAACCAGACATTACACCCCCTGGTATAACTGCAATATCGATGTTATATCTTCGCAAGCAGCTCTTGATCTCATTGGTTACATGGGATCTAAACATGCCCCATACTAATTAGCTGCATTCTTTACATGGGTCACTGTCTCGATCCATAACTCCACTTAATTTTCATCCTTCCTACAATTGTCATGGACATGCACAAGAACCCCTGCCGGGAACCTGTTTTCAGCATGTCTTTCTGTTTGAGAATTATCACATGCATTAATTTAGTTCCGCTGGCAGACTAGCATCACCATGAATCTTGTCTTCTCATTTTCACGAGCACCGTTTTGAACTTTTCCAATCCACAATTCGATTGCTCAGTCTAACGAAATTCATGGGTGTTTTATCTGTGTTGCAGTGTGACATAATAGGCACTCGTGTTTTTCCTACTGCCTGATCTTAAATCTCTGGAAAATAGTAATTTTGGCCATTGAAGTCTCTTGTTAATCTCTGAGCAATCTGGGTCTTCTGTCACAATATTAGAGTGTTCCACAACGTGACTGCACTAACTGTGAAATCTATGCTGGACTCAGGGTTCGAAGTGTATGTACACACATTGCTTTTCCGGTAACAATGTAACCACTCCTAGGATTTCTGACGACCCAGTCCCATGCATGCTTCTCTAGATCAGGCCAGTGATTGGTTCCTTTGCTCGGGACACACTTGGGCTTTGGGCATCTTGTTAAGGACAGATTTCTCCTGCTTCCACTAAATTCCCTCACTGCTGCATGGTTATTTGACAAGTTCACAAATGTTATGACTTTTAGCTTGAATCCAGCTTTTTCCTTGAATTCTTTTGCTAGAGGTCCTATTTCGTTTGCTGTTTGCTATGCCACGTGTAGTCTGCTCTGTGTGAATGTGTCTTAAACCTTGGTGTATCTTCTTAGCAACACAGCCCACATCACCTGTCGATCCCACGTGCTGACAGTATAAAGTAAGACATCCATTTCTGGGTGAAATATTGAGGCCAATACTAATGCGACACGGTGGCACAGTGGTTAGCTTTGCTGCCTCACAGTATCAGGGACCTGGGTTCAGTTCCTGGCTTGGGTCATTGCTTGTGTGGAGTTTGCACGTTCTCCCCATGTCTGCATTGGTTTCCTCCGGGTGCTCTGTCTTCCTCCCACAGTCCAAAGGACATGTTGACTACGTGCATTGGCTATGCTAAGTTCTTCCTCAGTGTACCCGAACAGGCACTGGAGTGCAACTAGGAGATTGTCACAGTAACTTTATTGCAGTGTTAATGTAAGCCTACTTGTGATACTAATAAATAAACTTTTAACTTTAATGTGAGCATAATATTTCATAGCTGAAAAACAGTAAGAAGTCTCTCAGCACCAGGTTAAAGTCCAACAAGATTATTTGGGATCACGAGCTTTCGGGCGCTGCTCCTACACATCTACACATCATGGCTGAAACGGATCAACTTATACGTTGAGCATATGAAAAAATATGATTGTTGTCAGTGAAGAAATGGGCCACCTTATCTGCCGGGGTGACTTACACAGCACCATCCAGAGTTTATATTTCCCACTGAATCAGTCTTTCAGACAGTGCATTCAAGTCTCCCACCTCTATTTAGTTTGCAAACTCAAAACAAAACCTCAAACATTTTGTGATGCAGTTTTTATTTATGAAAATACATGTTTCTAATTAATTGCACAGATCTTCGTTAATAATACTTTCCTGGATAATTGTTCCATTTTGGAGATTAGCCAGTCTACCCCTTCAATTCCTGTCCATTAATTTTACAAAGCAAATAATTTACTCTAACAAAGTCAACCTTAATTTCTGAAGTCATTCTCTATATTTGTATTTGCAAATTCCAGGTTGCATCTTACCGATACCTCGTGCCTCACATCCTTTCGATATTATGCATCTCAAACCTTCACACGGTTTTATATACATTCATTATTATGGGTGGGATTTTCCAGCCGTGCTCACCCCAAAACCGGAAGGGTATAGATAGGGTGAACAGTGGGAAGCTTTTTCCCAGGTCGGAGGTGACGATCACGAGGGGTCACAGGCTCAAGGTGAGAGGGGCGAAGTATAACTCAGATATCAGAGGGACGTTTTTTACACAGAGAGTGGTGGGGGCCTGGAATGCGCTGCCAAGTAGGGTGGTGGAGGCAGACACGCTGACATCGTTTAAGACTTACCTGGATAGTCACATGAGCAGCCTGGGAATGGAGGAATACAAACGATTGGTCTAGTTGGACCAAGGAGCGGCACAGGCTTGGAGGGCCGAAGGGCCTGTTTCCTGTGCTGTACTGTTCTTTGTTTGTTCTGTGGTGGGCAGGACGGGTATCTCAACTCTTACACCCTGCACCATTTGACATGAACCCAACTGTTGTTTCTGGCCATGTTCACTGAAGATGTTGCCTTTAATATCTTGTGAACAAATCCATATCACCCAGTTTTCCCACACAAAGTATAATTATTACCTTTTTAAAAATTATGCACCATCTTCTAATTACTGACATTGAATGAGGTGGTTTTTCGCACACCTTACCTCAATCTTACAGCTTCTGTTGATCTTCAGCATGTCACCGTGCCTTCTATTTACAGTTGTTTTGTTTCTCTTCCTGCACCTAGTGATCTACAAAGCAGACTTCTCATCTCATTCCATAGCTGCTTATTCCTGAATCAGGTCACTAGTCAATTGCAACGGGCTTATAGCTTGAGGGGCATCACTCTGCACCAAGCGTGGCTGACCAGGAGTCTCTCCTGCTCTTAGCGCCAGCCACTAGTGTATTTGGAAGGATTCGCAGGGTGATACCCAATCTGTTGGCTGCGTTATGAATGCACCTTCCTTGGCCATCAAGTCCTGGGGTGGGACTCGAACCCGGAACCTCTGGCTCAGAGGCAGGGAGGATTATCTTCCATTGTGCTGCAAGGTCTCCGGCCTATTTTTAGTAGCAAATGCAAAGTTGAACACCACTCATTTTTGCTCTATATCCAAATCATTAACTTATACAGTGAACAGACGTGTTCTCAAAACAGATCTTGAGGGACACCACCAGCTATTACCAACAACTCTTAGAAACTGTCATTAACTCCTCCTTTCTGTTTCCTGCCTTCAAACTATATTAATTTAATTTGCTACAAGTCTTCCAGTTCCTACCCTTTAATATTATCCAAAAGTCTCCTGTGTGATCCTAGTCAAAGGTTTGCTTAAAGTCCCTGCATCCTTATTTATCATATCAGTCATCCCCTCAAAGAACTCTGAGGTCTGTCCACGTGACTTTGCTTTCTGAAATCCATGTTGTCTCTTTCTAATTATTTTCCTGCATCAGATAATTAGTAATTTCATTTAAAATTAAAGGTTCCAAAGTATATCCTACCACAGATGTTAAAGTAACAGGGCTATAATTATCCGAGTTAGCTCAGTCTTGCTATTTGAAATCAGTAATTGGTTATCCTCCAGTCCTCTCGCAAACAAACATTCCCAACAGAACCCTGGAACAGAATTCCAAGGGTCTCTGTGACAGTTTCTTCCATTTCCTTTCAGATGTTTGGATTTATCTAATTTAAATCCCTGTATTTTGCCTTCTTTATACTTGCCAACTTTTCCAACTCCTTTTAATTAATTACAGCATCTTTCCATTCACTTTTAACCAATTCAAGACTTTCCTTTACCTTTCTCTTTTGTAAACCTCGATGTGAATTACTTGTTAAATAACCCACCAATCTTTATTCATCCTCTAATTCGTGATCACTTCCACTCAGAAGTCCCATCTCACATCCAACAATTCTTTTTAGTGACATATTTTTAAAATTGGTTTCTTGTATCCCTCGTTTAACCTCATTCCTAATGTTCCATTTCTTAACTTTAACCCTGACTCTCAGCACTCCTCTTCAATTCTAATTTGCTTTTAATCTTTTTAGTAGTGGGATGGGTTTACAATTCATTGTCTTTCTAAAAGTGTATAATTTTTGACCTACAATCCTGGGGGTCAATTTCTCTTTCTACCTCACTTCATTTTTCTAAAATTGCCAATTTAGTGCCTGAATTGTACTATCATTTTCCTGAGACTTCATTTTTAGCCACTGCGTCTGCAGTGTTCACTCACATTTAACTCATCATTCTTCTTGTCTTCTCTACGCTCGGGTTTCCCCTTCACCAATATTACCACTTCCTCTATTCTTACCTAGACCTCAACTGCAAACATAATAACCCCATGTTTCTTACCTACTCTCACCCACTTTGCAGCCAAATTTGTTAAAGCGAGTAAATCTATACATTTCTGAGATCTAATGATTTTTTCTAATTTCCCACACAGTGAGCTTTGAAATAATTACGCACATTTTTTGGAAATGCTATTTTCACTTTATTCCCAAATCATGATCACCTGCAACCAAAAGGGAAAATGCTGAAAAATCTCAGCCGGTCCGGCAGCATCTGTAAGGAGAAAAGAACTGACATTTCGAGTCCAGCTGACCCTTTGTCAAAGATGACCGCTTTGACACAGGGTCATCTGGACTCAAAACGTTAGCTCTTTTCTCTCCTTACAGATGCTGCCAGACCTGCTGAGATTTTCCAGCATTTTCCCTTTTGGTTTCAGATTCCAGCATCTACAGTAATTTAGAGTCATAGAGGTTTACAGCCTTCGGCCCAACTTGTCCACGCCGCCCCTACGTTAGTCCCAATTGCCCACCTTTGGCCCATATCCTTCTATACCCATCTTACCCATGTAACTGTCCAAACACTTTTTAAAAGACAAAATTGTACCCGCCGCTACTACTACCTCTGGCAGCTTGTTCCAGACACTCACCACCCTCTGTGAAAAAATTGCCCCTCTGGACCCTTTTGTATCTCTCCCCTCTCACCATAAATCTATGCCCTCTAGTTATAGACTCCCCTACCTTTGAGAAAGTATATTGATTATCTAGCTGACCTATGTCCCTCATTATTTTACAGACCTCTATAAGATCACCCCTCAGCCTCCTACACTCCAGAGAAAAAAGTCCCAGTCTATCCAGCCTCTCCTCATAACTCAAACCATCAAGTCCTGGTAGCATCCTAGTAAATCTCTTTTGCACTCTTTCTAGTTTAATAATATCATTTCTATAATAGGGTGACCAAGTATTCGAAGTGTAGTCTTATCAATGTCTTGTACAACTTCAACATGATGTCCCAACTCCTGTATTCAATGTTCTGACCAATGAAACCAAGCACGCCGAATGCCTTCTTCACCACCCTATCCACCTGTGACTCCACTTCCAATGAACTATGAACCTGCACCCCTAGATCTTTTATTCTATACCTCTCCCCAACGCCCTACCATTAACTGAGTAAGTCCTGCCCTGGTTCAATCTACCAAAATGCATCACCTCGCATTTATCTAAATTAAATTCCATCTGCCATTCGTCAGTCCACTGGCCCAATTGATCAAGATCCCGTTGCAATCAGAGATAACCTTCTTCACTGTCCACTATGCCACCAATCTTAGTGTCATTTGCTTTTATCATGATCACCTGTCCCTTCCAGGATGTGTTCACCCCTCAAAACTATTCCAATAATTATCTCTGATCACAGGGACCAGATCTAGAGAGAGGGTTGAGAGAGGAGTTGGGCAGATAAGTAGAAAGCAGTAACGATAGGATGCTGGAATGAGTGAAAATAAAAGATGTTGAGCTTTGGAGGGTGGAGGCAATGTGCACCATTACAGATAACCCACTTTAGACCTCCTGTCTTAACTATCACCATCACACTGGGAAGTCTCAGAAAAGATTCAGATTTCTAGGGCATTGGGAGTGGTTCGGGGGCGCGGGGGGAGTACCTGTATAAACTGGGCAGGTTACACCTGGGCAGGATTGGGATTGATGTCCTTGGGGAGGGATTTGCTGGAGTGGTTGGTGAGGGTTTAAACTAATATGGCAGGGGGGTGGGAACCTTTGCAAGGATTCAGAGCAGGGGGAAATCAAGAACAAGAAGAAAACACAGTAAGGAGAATAAGGAAAGTGATAGGCAGAGAAATCAAGAGCCAGAGTCAGATAAGGACAAAGTAAAAAATAGGAAAGGGAAAAGAAACATTAAAAGTGCCCACCTTAAGGTTTTGTACCCGAATGCTCGGAGCATTCGAAACAAAATGGATGGATTAATTGCACAGCTAGATGTAAAGGGGTATAATAGAGTTGGCATTACAGAGACGTGGCTCCAAGGTGAGCAAGGATGGGAACCAAACATTGAGGGTTATTCAGTGTTTAGGAAGGACAGACGGAAAGGAAAAGGTGGTGGAGTTGCATTATTGACTAAAGATGAAATTGATACGATATTGAGGAAAGATATGAGCATAAATGATGTGGAATCTGTATGGGTCAAGTTAAGAAACAACAAGGAGCCCCAAACATTGGTGGGGGTGGTTTACAGACCTCCAAACTGTAGTGGTAATGTTGGGAAAAGCATTAGACAGGAAATCAGAGATGCATGTGTTAAAGGAACATCTGTGATAATGGGCACCTTTAATCTGCATATAAATTGGGAGAGTCAAATTAGTCACAGTGCAATAGAGGAGGAATTTCTGGATTGCATACGGGATGGTTTTCTGGAGCAAGATGTTGATGAACCCATCTTGAACTGGGTGCTGTGCAATGAGAAAGGATTAGTTGACAATCTAGTTGTGAGAGAACCCTTGGGGACGAGTGAACATAATATAGTAGAATTCTTTGTCAAGGTGGATAATGAGGTAGCTGATTCTGAGACCAGGGTCCTAAATCTCAATAAAGGTAACTATGATGATATGAGGCATGAATTGGCCATGATGGACTGGGAAACATTACTGAAAGGAAAGACAGTGGACAGGCAATGGCAGGCATTTAAAGAACGATTAGGTGAACTCCAGAAGTTGTTTATTCCTGTTCGGAGCAAGAGTGGTGAGGGAATTGTGGCCAAACCATGGCTTACAAGGGAAATTAGAGATAGTGTCAGATTCAAGGAATCTGCCAGACTCCAAGTCTTCATGCATCAGTCGCTGAAAGTCAGCTTGCAGGTACAGCAGGCAGAAAAGGTGACAAATGATATGTTGGCCTTCATAGCGAGGGGATTTGAGTATAGGGATAGGGATGTTTTGCTGCAATTGTACAGGGCGTTGGTGAGGCCACACCTGGAGTATTGTGCGCAGTTTTGATGATCTGAGGAAGGATGTCCTTGCTATTGAGGGAGTACAGCGAAGGTTTACCAGGCTGATTCCTGGGATGTCAGATCTGTCATATGAGGGAACACTAAGTCGGTTAAGATCATATTCACTGGAGTTTAGAAGAGTGAGAGGGGATCTCATAGAAACTTATAAAATTCTAACAGGATTAGACAGGGTAGATTCAGAAAGAATGTTCCCAATGGTGGGGGGAGTCCAGAACTAGGGGTCATAGTTTGAGGATAAGGGGTAAAGGCCAATTTGCCACAAAAAGCAATAGGCCTGAGGATTGGGAGCAGTTTAAAATTTAGCAAAGAAGGACCTAGCAATTAAGGGAAAAAGAGAGTATGAAAATAAGCTAATGGGGAACATAAAAACTGACTGTAAAAGTTTCTATAGATATGCAAAGAGAAAAAGATTGACAAAAATGAATGTAGGCCCCTTACAGTCAGAAATGGGAGAATTCATAACGGGGAAGAAAGAAATGGCCGAGGAATTAAATTTGTATTTTGCTTCAGTCTTCACAAAGGAAAACATGAATAATGTACCAGAAGTGCGAAGAGAAACATGTTTTAGTGAGGAGCTGAAGGAAATCAGCATTAGTAGAGAAATATCATAGGCATGGAGGTTTACAGCATGGAAACAGGCCCTTCGGCCCAACTTGTCCATGCCGCCCTTTTTTTTTTAAAACCCCAAAGCTAGTCCCAATTGCCCGCATTTGGCCCATATCCCTCTATACCCATCTTACCCATGTAACTATCTAAATGCTTTTTAAAAGACAAAATTGTACCCCCCTCTACTACCACCTCTGGCAGGTTGTTCCAGACACTCACCACCCTGTGTGTGAAAAAATTGCTCCTCTGGACACTTTTGTATCTCTCCCCCCTCATCTTAAACCTATGCCCTCTAGTTTTAGGGAAATTGATGGGATTGAAGGTGGATAAATCTCCAGGTCCTGGTAATCTTCATCCCAGAGTACTTAAGGAAGTGACCCTGGAAATAGTAGATCCATTGGTGGTTATTTTCCAAAATTCTTTAGACTCTGGAATAGGTCCTACAGATTGGAGGGTAGCTAATGTAAGCCCACTATTCAAAAAGGGAGACAGTGAGAAAATAGGGAACTATAGACCAGTGAGCCTAACGTCGGTACTGGGGAAGTTGCTAGAGTCTATTATCAAGGATTTCATAACTCGGCATTTGGAAAGCAGTGGTATAATCAGACAAAGAAGGCATCGATTTACAAAAGGGAAATCGTGCTCGACGAATCTACTGGAATTTTCTGAGGATGTAACTAGTAGAGTTGACCAAGGAGAACCAGTGGATGCGGTTTATTTAGACTTTCGACAAGGTCTCACATAACAGACCACTATGTAAAGTTAAAGCACATGGAATAGCAGGTAATGTCTTGAGATGGATAGAAAGCTGGTTAGCAGATAGGAAGCAAAGAGTTGGCATAAATAGGTCTTTTTCTAATTGGCAGTCAGTGACTAGTGGCGTTCCGCAGGGATCTGTGCTTGGACCCCAACTGTTCACATTATATATTAATGATTTGGAAGAGGGAATTGAATGTATTATCTCCAAATTTGCAGATGATACAAAGTTGGGTTGCAAGATGAACTGTGAGGAGGATGCAGAGATGCTTCAGCATGATTTGGACAGGCTGAATGTGTGGGCATGTGCATGGCAGATGCAATATAATGTGGATAAATGTGAGGTTATTCACTTTGGTACCAATAATAGGGGGCTAGATTATTACTTGAATGGGTGTAAATTGAGAGAGGTGGATACTTAACCATCTTGGAGTGAAGACTTGGAGTCTTCATGCATCAGTCGCTGAAAGTCAGCTTGCAGGTACAGCAGGCAGAAAAGGTGACAAATGATATGTTGGCCTTCATAGCGAGGGGATTTGAGTACAGGGATAGGGATGTTTTGCTGCAATTGTACAGGGCGTTGGTGAGGCCACACCTGGAGTATTGTGCGCAGTTTTGATGATCTGAGGAAGGATGTCCTTGCTATTGAGGGAGTACAGCGAAGGTTTACCAGGCTGATTCCTGGGATGTCAGATCTGTCATATGAGGGAACACTAAGTCGGTTAAGATCATATTCACTGGAGTTTAGAAGAGTGAGAGGGGATCTCATAGAAACTTATAAAATTCTAACAGGATTAGACAGGGTAGATTCAGAAAGAATGTTCCCAATGGTGGGGGGAGTCCAGAACTAGGGGTCATAGTTTGAGGATAAGGGGTAAACCTTTTGGAACTGAGGTGGGGAGAAATTTCTTCACCCAAAGGGCGGTGAATGTGTGGAATTCACTCCCACAGAAAGCAGTCGAGGCCAAAACATCTAATTTCAAGAAGAAATTAGATATAGCTCTTGGGGCTAAAGGGATCGAGGGATACGGGTGGAAGGGCGGGGGGGAGGGGGAGGGGGGGGGGGAGAGAAAGAGAGATCAGGATATTGAATTCAATGATCAGCCATGATCAAGATGAATGGTGGAACAGGCTCGAAGGGCCGAATGGCCTCCTCCTGCTTCTAGTTTCTATGTAAAAGCCCTTTCCCTGTTTCTATTGTTTGGTCGGAGTGGACACTTGTTAACAAGCAGAATGCAGGAGTTATTTATAGCATGTACAGGCTGCCACAAAGAATAGGACTTGTGGTTACATTTTATCAGCTTCTTCCAATTGAATAAACTGATGGGTGGCACAGTGGTTAGCACTGCTGCCTCACAGCACCAGGGACCTGGGTTCAATTCCGGCCTCAGGTCACTGTGGGGAGTCTGCACGTTCTCCCCGTGTTTGCATGGGTTTCCTCGAGGTGCTCTGGTTTCCTCCCACAGTTTAAAGATGTTCGGGTTAGGTTGATTGGCTATGCTAAATTGGCCCGTGTCAGGGGGATTCGCTGGGTAAATAAGTGGGGTTACAATGATAGCGTGGGATTGTGATCGGTGTAGACTCGATGGGCTGAATGGCCTCCTTCTGCACTGTAGGATTCTATGGAATTTATTATGCAGCATTTTCTATTTGGCAAGTTACTCTTCTCAAATAATAATCAGCTAAAGTTGGATTTGTACTCTAAATCTACCTTTTTAATCTGAAATCTAGACAAAACAATTTAAACAATAGCCGTCGAACTCCATTGTCACCGTTCCACCCAGCCCCAAAATACTGACTATGCAAATTATCCAGGTGGCTGGAAGAATGAAGGAAGCTGCTCTGAAACAAAGGTAGCAACATTACACTGTCCGCTAGCAAACTAACAGCACAAAAACTTTAATTAATGTTTATTTCTACTCAGTGTGTATCGGCATCCCCACATCTTAATTCAAATTGATATGATCAATGGCTCAGTCATCCAAACACCAGTGGTGGGAAAAACTAACTGTTCACAACACAGCCAAAGGTTGCGGAATGGCCACTCTGCAGCTGAGAGAGAGAGGCTGGAACTACAGGAGATGCAGAACAAGCTGCCAAGATGGTAGTGAGCCAGCCAGCTAGTCAGTGAGTGTTCTGTTCCCCAATCCTCTCAAGATGGCTTTAAATGCTTCAACAAAGATTCCCAAAAGGTAAAATAAACCGTATTTTCAATGCTGCATCACATTAAACTCACATCCTCAACTATAAAAATCATCTAGGAACCTGCACCACACACAGACAAAAAGATTACACAGGAGTGGAGTAAAAAGATGCCAGAGCATACAGGGATTCAATTATATATGAAATCTCATATTGGTGAATAAACAAATGGATGTTTAGTTTATTTAGTGTCACAAGTAGGCTTACATTAACACTGCAATGAAGTAAGTGTGAAAATCCCCCAGTCGCCACACTCCGGCACCTGTTCAGGTTAATGCACCCTAACCAGCACATCTTTGGACTGTAGGACAAAAGCGGAGCACCCGGAGGAAACCCATGCAGACACGGGGAGAATGTGCAGACTCCGCACAGTGACCCAAGCCAGGAATTAAACCCGGGTCCCTGGTGCTGTGAGGCAGCAGTACTAACCACAGTGCTCAACTGCCTTGTGAGAATAACCACAAGTTAATCAACTCATGAGATGCTACCTTGACTCAAGGTCTATCAAATTTTGCAACATGCAAACATAAGCCAAATTTTCTGGAAACAGCTTGCTTTTGTTTGTGGCATACTGACCCCAGCAGTCATGTTTTGGAATTGCAGGTCAAGTCCTTTAATAGTTTGAAGACACCACTTTATAATTTTAGTTATGTGCTTTAATGCATTTTCAAAAACAGTTTTCTCATAGATAGTGAAACATTAAATATTTGTGTAAGGATTCAACATTTAATTCCCTCATCACAAAGTAGAATCATAGAAACCCTACAGTGCAGGAGGCGGCCATTCGGCCCATCGAGTCTGCACCGACCACAATCCCACCCAGGTCCTACCCCCACATATTTACCCGCTAATCCCTCTAACCTACGCATCCCAGGACTCTAAGGGGCAATTTATAACCTGGCCAATCAACCCAACCTGCACATCTTTGGACTGTGGGAGGAAACCGGAGCACCCGGAGGAAACCCACGCAGACACGAGGAGAATGTGCAAACTCCACACAGACAGTGACCCGAGCCGGGAATCGAACCCGGGACCCTGGAGCTGTGAAGCAGCAGTGCTAACCACTGTGCTACCGTAGTATTGTTAGCTGCTCCACTCATTTGGCAAGACCACCAGCATCTTAATTATAACCAGGAATGCATTTATTTTTTCTCTCCAATTCTCTCACTCCCGAATATCTTCTTTGTTTTCAATGTCTACTCCTGCGGCATGGTGTTCCTCAGGACCTCTCCCTGAGTGATTCTTATTCACTAATGAGGAAATTTTTTTTTTTAATTCATCCATGGGACATGGGCGTCGCTGGCTGGCCAGCATTTATTGTCCATTCCTAATTGCCCGAGGGCAGTTGACGCATTGCTGTGCCTTTGGAGTCACATGTAGGCCAGACCAGGTAAGGACGGCAGATTTCCTTCCCTAAAAGGAACCAGATGGGTTTTTCGACAATCGACAATGGTTTCATGGTCATCAGCAGATTCTTAATTCCAGATATTTTTTACTGAATTCAAATTCCACCATCTGCTGTGGCAGGATTCGAACCTGGGTCCCCAGAACATTAGCTGAGTTTCTGGATTAATAGCCTAGCGATAACACCACTAGGCCATCGCCTGCCCAATTTGCAGTGATCACTAGTTAGTGATCAGGAGTTAGGGCTGTGGATCAAATTTCTCTCCCCCAACACAGGACAGAATTTCCCAGCCCTGCGGAGATGAGGCGGCTGGGGAAAAGTGTCAGTGCTGACTCACCGCCATGCTCCTCCCTCCTCATGCCTTTCCCAGCAGACAGTAATCCAGACAGCTGTATCTGCAATGTAATCAAGCGAGGAGGCATTTAAGTGATCTTTCCAGCAGCAGTGCAATATTTCCAGTGTTGTCTGGCTACGAGTGCCCCGCTGCCATGAATGCAGCCCAGTAAATGAAGCAGCGGCTGCACAACACCAGGTCAAGGCTAAGTTGCAACTGAAGGAGATTTAAATGTTTCCAGCAGAAATCAGGAGGAAAAAGGCAAGGTTATTGGCTTCCCAGCCTTGCATTTGAGAGTGGAATTCCTGTCGAGGAATATCTCTGATCCTCATGGCCCCAGCGAGATCGCAGCCACTTCCCTGACACTGATGGTGCCTCCAGTGCTTCCCTGCTGATGCTGCAGGGTGGACCTCAGCACCATTCCCACTGGTTACACACTGGGAGCTGCCGGCCGTCGTGGGGCTGTCTGCAGCTTTCATCTCCCAAACCCAAAGTGAGAGTGAGGAAGCAGGATAGTATCCATTGCCTCCCGCAAAATCTGGCGGAAAGCATGCTGCCACCTCATGTGGAAACAACTCCGTCACCATGTTCCCAGTGTGCTAGGAATAATTCAGCCAATAACTGCGGAAACCACAGCAGAGCTGTGATCAACAAATTGAGCAGAAACACGGAGCCTTTCCGGTTCCTGTGGCTCAGAGACAGTGGCCGGAGTTTTACCGATCCCAGGGCAGGCAAGGCTCACAGAACAGAATTCTCCGTTGGCCTCGCTCGAATGAGACTCGTAAAATCCCACCCATTCATGGAAAAAATCACCAGGGGATTGTGCAGATTCTTTTCCATGGTCCTCTAATTCACACTGGAATTTTAAACAGTGCTGGTGAACTGATCAAACAGGACAACTCTCCAACACTCAGGCAACCAGGGCATGTTGTACACACTCCCGGTTAAACAGTGTCTGCGAGCCTGGAAAATAGGCTCCCAGTGATACAGCGTACACACGCACACACTCTTCATTTCATCATTGAAAAGATTGTGGGACAAGTGCATACCACAATAAATTAAAACATTATCCTATTTTACCTATATACTGGTCATCTATATCACAGACTGTACAGAGTTCAATGATTTGACGGAGAAATGTTTAAATACGTTCAGATACGTAGATAGCAGCCTTGCACCCAGCTTGTATAACGTTCTTCAACAATGAATAAGCAGGAGCCTAAAAACACAAGAGAAAATAAATCAACACAGCTTTTCCCAATGTTTCTCATTTCCTTTTCTATCATCCCTCATGTTAGTCTCGGCTACTGAGCTTATTATGAAACTACCAGATTATTGTAAAGCACAAATAATGTTTCCTTCAAGTTTTATGTTCTAACCTATCTACGCTTCCAGATCCACAGCTACATGTTAACTGCTCTCTGAAAGAGCCTAGCAAGCCATTCCATTGGGCCACTTGGGATTGACAATAAATGCTAGTTTTGCCAACATGCACACACCCCATGAGAGAATAGGTCCGTTGTTCTGCAGCAACCTGCATTTGATCTTCAATTCAGAGCATTGATTGCAAAATGCCCCAGTGTGTTTTACCCACTGTCTGGAAGGTCAACAAACCTCTTCCATGGTCAACATCCAAATGACTCAAATATTTCTGGAAAATTGACAGCTGAATGTATTCAGTTGCCTTCACTCTCTTTAGGCTTTGCCTCATGTCTACACAGGTTGAAGCGCTATTTACCCCTAGGAGACAGGAGCGAGACCTACAAATCCAGACGCCTTTTATAAGACTTTCTTGCGTTACAAGAATTTACATTTATGATTCAAGAGGGCTGCCAGAGTCCCAGCAAAGCCCACTTCCACTTGAGGGGCTTTTACAGGATGTGGCTGTCACTGGCTGGCCAGCATTTATTGCCATCCCCAGTTGCCCTCCAGAAGGTGGTGGTGAGCTGTCTTCTTGAACTTCTGCTGTCTATTTGGTATAGATACACCCAGAGTGCTGTCAGGGAGGAAGTTCCAGGATTTTGACCCAGTGACAGTCCGAAGTCAGGATAATGAGTGGGAGGAAATTGCGGGTGCTCATGCTCCCAGGTATCTGCTGCAGTTGTCCTTCCAGATAGCAATGGTCATGAGTTTGGGAGGTGCTAAGGAGCCTAGGTAAGATGCTGCAATGCATGTTGTAGACGGTACACACTGCTATCACTGTGTGTTGCTGGTGGATGGAGTGGATGAAGTGCCAATCAAGTGGGCTGCTTTGTCCTGGATGGTGTTGAGCTTAAGTGTTGTTGGAGCCGCACTCATCCAGGCAAATGGAGAGTATTCCATCACACTTCTAATTTGTGCCTTGTAGTTGGTGGACAGGATTGGAGGAGCCAAGCTTCTCACTGCAGAATTCCCAGCCTCTGACCTGCTCTGCTAATCACAGTATTCATGTGGTTAGTTCAGTTTAGTTTCTGGTCAATGTTAACCCCTAGGATGTTGATAGTGGGGGATTCAAGGATAGTGATGTCACTATGTCAAGGGGAGATGGTTCGATTCTCTCTTGTTGGAGATGATCATTGCCTGGCACTTTAATGGCAAGTAACAATTGTGCCAAATATCAGTCCGAGCCTGAATGTTGCTGCACACGGACACTGATGGCTTCATCATCTGAGGATCACGAATGATACTGAACATGGTGCAATCATCAGCAAACATCCCCATTTCTAACTTATGATGCAAGGAAGGTCATTGATGAAGCAGCTGAAGATGTCTGAGCCGAGGACATTATCTGGAGGAACCCATGCAGTGATGTCCTGGAACAGACCTTCAACAACCACAGCCATTTTCCTTTGTGCCTGGAATGACAGCAGAGAGCCTATTCCCCCAACTCCCACTAATTTCAGTTTTGCCGAAGCTCCTTGATACAACTGGTCAAATGCTGCCTTGATGCAAGGGCAATCATTCTCCCCTCACTCTCGGGATTTCGCTCTTCGGTCCGTGCCTGGACCAAGAAGAGTACTTGATGACATTAGCAGTGTCTGTGACAGCTCTACGATCTCTATGGGTACAGTGTTACTAAAGTAATAGTAAGAAATTTGTACTTGATTTATATACAGCTCAATGCCAGCCTGTGCCAACAGTGCCCATATACTGCTTGATGGCAACATTCATTCAGTGTCATCCTCTTTCAGTACACCCCTAAAGGCAGCATTCAGTGCATCCGAGAGGAGATTGTACACACCATATATAGAAACCATGGGTATGAACTCACCTACGCCACTCAATGCACAGTCTATTACCCGCACGGGCACCCCCTGGGCTCATTGTACAGCACTAATGTTGGTTAAGATATAAACAATAGAAAAAGTCTGAGCCAGCAGCCTACCATTTCTGCATCATGTGCTAACCCGGTGTCATGATGTTCCATCTCTTCATCCCGGAATTTTTTTAAAACCTGAAATAAAGGTATAGTTATTCCTCCACAAGACCGTTTAACAAGACCAAACTATTCCTTATTGAACACAATGTGTAACAGCAGTCAAAATGTGAACACTACAAATTTACATCTCAGTACATTAACATCTTTATTTACAGACTATTAAACGCTGGTGCTCAGTCTTGATCAGGAAAATGTGTATTTAAATAAAGTACATTTATCTCTCGAGATTCTCCATGATGAAGCTCGACCAGTTTTTGCAGATGTTGTGTTTTCTGCACAGCCCTGCAGTGCTTTTGGAAAATTGAAATGATAGTGTTTACACATAATTAATCTCCCATTTTATAAACATACCAGGTTGATAAACTAAGATTCTCATAGCAATATATTATTAGCTCAGTTTTATATAATTACAAACATAGCTTACCCAAGTATAATATTGGCGCTATTACACCATGACTATGCAGTCAATATAAATCCATTTCAAAAGCATCTTGTTGCGAGATTCACAGTATATTTTAATGAATCATTAATCTGTGTACTGAACCCAGTCTATAAGGAGACAATTTTACATCACTTGTGCTTCCCACTGGGTGTTATATAATCCCAATCCAGTGCAAACACAGTTTCACAGCAATACGTTGCTGCTGATCTCAGTGTTAAATACAACTAAAAGTGTAATTCATATGCTGGCCGCTTCGTCCATGTGCATACGTTTAATTGTGATGCAAATGCCATAGAGAAAATAATTCTGAAAAGTAGCATTTTTGGTATTCAGATTCCACAGACCATACAAAGCTAAAGGAAAGCATTCCATGTGCTTTCTTTACTACCTTATCCACCTGTCTTGCCACCTTTAGGGACCTGTGGACATGCTCTCCAAGGTCTCCTATTCCTCAATCCCTCTCAATATCTTCCTGTTTATTGAGTATCCCCACGCTTTGTTTGCCCTCGCCCAAAACCGGCATCTCCACATCATGGCTGGTTTGCCCTCCCCAGATGCATTATCTCACACTTTTCCGGATTAAACTCCATTTGCCACTTCTCTGTCCCCTCAACCAAACCATTGACATCATTCTGGAGTCGACAGCTGTCCTCTCCATCATCAACTACATGCCCAATTTCTGTGTCATCTGCAAATTTCCCAATCATGCCTCACACATTTAAAGCTCAAATCATTAATATATACAACAAACACAAAGGTCCAAAAACTGAGCCCTGTGGGACACCACTGGAAAACATTTTCCTTTCACTAAAACATCCATTGACCATTCCCGTTTCCTGTCACTGAGCCAGGTTTGGATCCTGCTACTTTCCCCATATCACAGTATATCTCACTTTCCTGAGAAGTCTGCCATGTGGGTCCTTGTCAAATGCCTCAATGAAATCCAATAGACAATATCCACTGCACTACCTCATCAATCCTCCTGTTACTTCCTCAAAAAATTCTATTAAGTTAGTAAGACATGATTTTCCCCTAACAAAACGTTGATAAGGTCCCCCATGGTCGGCTTATGATGAAAGTAAGGAGGTGTGGGATAGAGGGAAAGTTGGCCGATTGGATAGGTAACTCGCTGTCTGATCGAAGACAGAGGGTGGTGGTCGATGGAAAATTTTCGGATTGGAGGCAGGTTGCTAGCGGAGTGCCACAGGGATCAGTGCTTGGTCCTCTGCGCTTTGTGATTTTTATTAATGACTTAGAGGAGGGGGCTGAAGGGTGGATCAGTAAATTTACTGATGATACCAAGATTGGTGGAGTAGTGGATGAGGTGGAGGGTTGTTGTAGGCTGCAAAGAGACATAGATAGGATGCAAAGCTGGGCTGAAAAATGGCAAATGGAGTTTAACCCTGATAAATGTGAGGTGATTCATTTTGGTAGGACTAATTTAAATGTGGATTACAGGGTCAAAGGTAGGGTTCTGAAGACTGTGGAGGAACAGAGAGATCTTGGGGTCCATATCCACAGATCTCTAAAGTTTGCCACTCAAGTGGATAGAGCTGTGAAGAAGGCCTATAGTGTGTTAGCTTTTATTAACAGGGGGTTGGAGTTTAAGAGCCGTGGGGTTATGCTGCAACTGAACAGGACCTTGGTGAGACCACATTTGGAATATTGTGTGCAGTTCTGGTCACCTCACTATAAGAAGGATGTGGAAGCGCTGGAAAGAGTGCAGAGGAGATTTACCAGGATGCTGCCTGGTTTGGAGGGTAGGTCTTATGAGGAAAGGTCGAGGGAGCTAGGGCTGTTCTCTCTGGAGCGGAGGAGGCTGAGGGGAGACTTAATAAAGGTTTATAAAATGATGAAGGGGATAGATCGAGTGAACGTTCAAAGACTATTTCCTCGGGTGGATGGAGCTATTACAAGGGGGCATAACTATAGGGTTCGTGGTGGGAGATATAGGAAGGATATCAGAGGTAGGTTCTTTACGCAGAGAGTGGTTGGGGTGTGGAATGGACTGCCTGCAGTGATAGTGGAGTCAGACACTTTAGGAACATTTAAGCGGTTATTGGATAGGCACATGGAGCACACCAGGATGATAGGGAGTGGGATAGCTTGATCTTGGTTTCAGATAAAGCTCGGCACAACATCGTGGGCCGAAGGGCCTGTTCTGTGCTGTACTGTTCTATGTTCTATATGTTCTAAAACCACACTGACTATCCCTGATCAGTCCCTGCCTAAGTGACAGTTGATCGTGGCCTATGCTTTGCACCGTTTTAAGGTAATGCTACAATATACCAATCCTCTGCTACCTCACCTGTGTCTAGTGAGGATTGGAAAATGATCCTCAGAGCATCCACTATTTTTTCCCTTGCTTCCATCAACAATCCAACTGGTTCTGGTAATTTATCCACTTTCAAGGATGCCAGTTCCTCCACTACCTCCTCTCTCATTATGCTTATTGTGTCTAATATTTCATACTCCTCTAACTAGAGGGTCTGAATCATCCCTCTGCTTTGTAACGATCGAGGCAAAGTACGCATCGAGAACCCTACCCATATCTTCAGCATCAACACGTAAATTACCACATACATGTCTGACGGACACTACCTTTACCTTATTTATTCTCTTGCTCTTAATATACTGGTGAAACATTTTTGAGTTTTCTTTGATCTTATCTGCCAATGCTTTTTCGTTTCTTAATTTCTTGTTTCACTTCATCCATGTACTTTCTATATTCCCTTAGGCCTTCTACAGTATTAAGCTCTCTTTTCTGCTTTACTTTACCCTGTGTGCTTCTGGATCAGCAGAGTGAGAGATTTGGTAGTATCAGCCTTCTTCTTTGTGGGGACATGTCTATGCTGCAGCCAGAGAACCTCGCTTTTGATTGGAACGCAGCTCATTACATTCAGCTAGTGTTTTATTTTAATCTCAGCATTGAAAACTTACCATGCTGGTTTGATGCAATCCAATAAAACTGTAACAACACAGCCAGTCCCAAAAGGATTGAAATTTTACACCGCACCAACTATTTATTTTTCTCTAATTGGCAAAGGAGGTGAGGTTCCATGGTTAAGGATGTAACTGCTAAGGGAATGGATATGTTTGTGTATTTCTGTTTCCGTGTTTTACCAGGAATGACTCTGGTCAGCTATAGCAGAGAACCACATGGAGTAAAACATCCTTATTTTGCCCTGACAAATGTGCCCCTACTCGAGACTCATTAAAAGCAATTCATGTACTGCTTCAAGTGTTACACTTCACATCCAGACTTACGGTCTTGCGATTTATTACTCTGTGTTCAACTGAAATCGCGATTGGAGATGTTGGCTACCCACTCTGCTACCAGTTCCCAAACTAGTTTTATTTCCTAATGCTCCAGTTAATTGAACAAGCAAAAACAGTGGCATGACAATCGCCCTTTCAAATGGATATTTTGTATTCTCAATTTACCTTCTGAAAACTCTGCGGTACTGTAATCCCTCTTGTTGCTTATGAACTAGCAACTACTCCCAGACCACCGGTCTCTACAAACAGGTGGACAGTGTTTTATTTCTCTCTTGCAACCAATACAGAGGACACCAATCACTGAAATCCCGGCGAAACACTGACACGCAAAGACTTAACCCCAGTTATCATGTTTCAGAGATGCTTCAGGTCACACAGAAATTATAGTAATTGTTATTTCTAATTTATTGACCTATATTCTAAATATCCAGAAATTGCTGCATCACCACTTGGTTTAGAAACTACTTATTTTGCATAATTTAAGAATCTGCCACATTTCAGTTTTTTTGTCAAAATTTCCCTTCAAGATTGAAAAGCCCCTGTTTTGCAGTTTGCCCTCATAACCCAGTTTGATAGAGAACAACTTTCTGGATCTTCTCTCTGCTGCTAGAGAAGGGATTGTCATATGAGGAGCAGTTGAGGAGTCTGGGTCTATACTGAATGGAGTTTAGAAGGATGAGGGGGGGTCTAATTAACTTACAGAATACGGAGGGGTTTAGATAGAGTGGACGTGGGAGAGACTAGAATTCGAGGGCACAACCTCAGGCTGAAGGGACGCTCCTTTAAAACTCAAGTGAGGAGGAATTATTTTTAGCCAGAGAGTGGTGAATCTGTGGAACATATTGCCACAGAAGGCTGTGGAGGCCAGGTCACTGAGTGGCTTTAAGACAGAGATGGGAACGTTCTTGATCAATAAGGGGATCAAGGGTTACGGGGAGAAGGTGGGAGAGTGAGGATGAGAATCATATCAGCCATGATTGAATAGTGGAACAGAATCGATGGGGTGAATGGCCTAATTCTGCTCCTATATCTTATGGTCTTATGCAGGCGGAGCTCCCTTTTTGACCAGTTTCTCACCAGCTCCTCCCTCCCAAATTACTGAAAAATGAACCTTGGAAACTGGATTCAAGAAACTTGGTAATCACAATTGAAGTATACGATAAATCTATGGAATTAGGCTGCTCTATTTCAAAGCAGTCAAGCTGTGGCAGTTCTTTGACTGATATCTAGTATTTAACAGTACACTATAATATAGAAACGTCTATGTTATTTTTCCAATACCAAGAATGCTCACTTCAAGTAATTCTTTGTATTTTTCTGGATCTTCTTCCATTAACACCCGGATCTGATTGTTGTAGTGTTGTGATATACTCTCTTCAACTGCTACTGTACAAGCCATGGCACCCTCTTTTCCTAAAAGAGCTGTTCCAGCACCTAGAAGAAAAGGTGGCAGAAGGCACCAATTTATAACCAAACATTTAGCATACATCATTTCAAGATCAGCACCCATTGGATATAATTCCATTCAAATAAAAATAACAGCACTGGATTTATTGGTTTGTAATGAGGTTTTTTTTGTCAGAAAATCAGAGTTACTTTGGGCGGCGCAGTGGTTAGCACTGCTGCCTCACAGCTCCAGGGACCTGGGTTCGATTCCTGGCTAGGGTCACTGTCTGTGTGGAGTTTGCACGTTCTCTCCGTGTCTGCGTGGGTTTCCTCCAGGTGCTCCGGTTTCCTCCCACATTCTGAAAGATATGCTGGTTAGGGTGCATTGACCTGAACAGGCGCCAGAATGTGGTGAGTAGGGGAATTTCGCAGTAACTTCATTGCAGTGTTAATGTAAGCCTTACATGCGACTAACAAAGAAATAAATATACTTTGGTTACTTTACCAAAGTAACCAAATATATTAAACTCCACTTTTAAAAATGGATTCTGGGACCATGTCAAACTGAGAAAAACACCTTCATTCCGAGCATAATGTTCTTTCTGAAGTTTATTCAATAACTAAGCGTGTAACAGGTGTTAGTCTTGTCTCTAATACTACACTGGATAAAAATTTCAAAATTTGCTTCACATAACTCGGAGGGGAGCTCGGGCAAAAGAAATGGCAACAATCCTTCAATCCAACCGACTGAAAAATGGTACTGGGGCTTCCTGGAAGATTCGGCACATTGTCGGTCATGACCATACAATCGAAACCAAGTTCAGAGTCACAACTATGGACAAAACTATTTGAAGGAAGTAAAAAATAATTTAATTTATAAATGTAATCATGTTGCTGTGAAATGTACATTTCTTTATTTTCTTTAATCCCTTATATTAGAAATAAAACGGTCAGTTATTGAGAGGAGAGGAATGTCAGATGAAGGAAACATGCAGAAAGCATGCTAATAACAAGGAAACTTGGTGCCAGACTACACAATGCAGATAGGCATGAAAGTCAGTTGTGAAGAGGACACAAGGGGTCTGCAAAGGGTTAGGTGACAGGGCAAACATTTGGCAGATGGAGTATAATGAGGGAAACTGTGAACTTGTCCACTTTGGCAGGAGTAAAAAAGTAGCATTTTATTTAAATAGAATGATGGTAAAGTGGAAACTGGGCGTCATGTTACAAGCAGCACAAGTTAGTATGTATGTACAGCAAGTGATTAAGAAAGCTGTTTATTAAGAGGAATTGAATATAAAAGCAGGAATGTTTCACCACAGTTGGACTTTAACCTGGTGTTGTGAGACTTCTTACTGTGCTTACCCCAGTCCAACGCCGGCATCTCCACATCATCACTACAGTTGTACAGGGTATAGCTGAGACCACACGTAGAGCACTGTGTACAGTTTTGGTCTCCTTACTTAAGGGATATAATTCCATTAGAAGCCGTTCCGAGAAGGTTCATTTGACTGATGGAATAAGGGAGTTAAGTTTATTTATTAGTGTCACAAGTAGGCTTACATTAACACTGCAATGAAGTTACTGTGAAAATCCCCTAGTCACCACACTCCGGCGCCTGTTCGGGTACACCGAGGGAGAATTTAGCACGGCCAATGCACCTAACCAGCACGTCTTTCAGACTATGGGAGGAAATCAGAGCACCCGGAGGAAACCCACGCAGACACGGGGAGAACGTGCAAACTCCACACAGACAGTGACCCAAGCCAGGAATTGAACCTGGGTCCCTGATTCCATGAGGCAGCAGCGCTAACCACTGTGCTGTCCAGGTTACCCTGTAAAGAAAGGTTGGACAAGTTGGGCCTGTATCCAGTGGAGTTTAGAAGAATGAAGTGATCGGATTGAAACATACAAGCTCTTGAAAGGACTTGACAGGATGGATGCTGAGGGGATGTTTCCCCTAGTGGGAGTGACTAAAAGTAAGGGACACAGTTTGAAGATGAGAAGATAAGACAGAGATAAGGAGATATTATTTCTCAGAAGGTTGAGAGGTTGTAGAACATACTCACTCAGAGAGTGGAGGCAGGGTCACTGAATACTTCTAGGGTTGAATTAGATAGATTCTTGATTGACAAGGGAGTCAAAGAGCATTGGGTCAGGAAAGAAAGTGGAGTTGAGGCCATGATCTGACTGAATGATAGAACTGGCTTGAGGGGCCGAATGGCCTATTCCTGATCCTTATGGTGATATATTCTCATTACAAAGTAACAGCTATTGTGCCCCACATTGAAAAAATCTACAGGAATAAATGGTACCACAGGTACCAGAATGCTTGCCAAAGCTCCACATCATTCAAGGCATATTCATTTACAACATAGAAGGTTCTGTGTGGAGCCCAACTTTCCCCTTCAGTCCCCATAGCCCTGCAAATACACATCCAATTTCCTTTCAAAATCAATGACTGTCTCTGTACCCAGTACCCTCCAGGGCAGAGAGGCCCAGGTCATTAACGCTTCTGTGTAAAACAAGGTCTTGCTCACATCCCCATTGCATCTCTTACCTGAAAGCTTATGTCTGGCTGCCCTGATCCCTAAACAATCAGTTAACAAGATCGATCTTTCCTCGTTTACCTCATCTAAAGATGTCATCACTTTGTACACCTCTATCCAATCTCCTCTCGATTTCCTTTGCTCCAAGAATAGTTCCAACTTTTCCAACCTAATCTTGGGGGAAAAAAAATTCCCCAACCATTCAGGTAACTCTCCTCTGCATCAAGAACCCTCACATCCTTCCTAAAATGGGCTGACAAGGTTGGATGCATTATTCTAGTTGGAGCCGAAACAAAGTTTGATGAAGTTTCAGTGTAACTACCCTGCTTCTATACTCAATACCTCTATTTATGAAACCCATAATCGCACTATGCCCTGCCACCCCCAAAGATCTAAGCACCTTAACCCCAGTCTCTGTTCCTGCACACATTTCAGAACTATGCACTAAATCTAAATCGTCTCCTTAATCCATTCTGCCAAAATTCATTGTCTCGCACTGCTCCACATGAAATCTCATTTGTCACTTGCCTGCTCACTCTCCTAGTGTATCAGGATGCATCATCCTCATCGTTGGAGTTCAATCCAGATAAATGCAAAGTGATGCATTTTGGTAGAACTAACGTAGGGAGGAGCTATACGATAAATGGCTGAACCATAAAGGGTGTAGATACGCAGAGGGACCTGGGTGTGCAAGTCCACAGATCCTTGAAGGTGACGTCACAGGTAGAGAAGGTGGTGAAGAAGGCATATGGCATGCTTGCCTTTATAGGACGGGGCATAGAGTATAAAAGTTGGGGTCTGATGTTGCAGATGTATAGAACGTTGGTTCGGCCGCATTTGGAATACTGCGTCCAGTTCTGGTCGCCACACTACCAGAAGGACGTGGAGGCTTTGGAGAGAGTACAGAGGAGGTTTACCAGGATGTTGCCTGGTATGGAGGGGCTGAGTTATGAGGAGAGATTGGGTAAACTGGGGTTGTTCTCACTGGAAAGACGGAGGATGAGGGGTGACCTAATAGAGGTGTATAAAATTATGAAAGGCATAGATAGGGTGAACGGTGGGAAGTTTTTTCCCAGGTCGGTGGTGACGTTCACGAGGGGTCATAGGTTCAAGGTGAGGCGGGGGGGAGGTTTAACACGGATATCAGAAGGACGTGTTTTACGCAGAGGGTGGTGGGGGCCTGGAATGCGCTGCCAAGCAAGGTGGTGGAAGCGGACACACTGGGAACGTTTAAGACTTATCTAGACAGCCATATGAACGGAGTGGGAATGGAGGGATACAAAAGAATGGCCTAGTTTGGACCAGGGAGCGGCGTGGGCATAGAGGGCCGAAGGGCCTGTTCCTGTGCTGTATTGTTCTTTGTTCGCCACTTCTAATGTACCTTTGGCATCACAGGCAAATTTTGAAATTCTACTCCATATTTCAAGATCCAAGTCATTTATATAGAGTAAAATAATCAGTGGTCATTGGGGGGCACAACTGTCCACCATCCTTCAGTCTGAAAGATAACCATGGGTGGCACAGTGGTCAGCACTGCTGTGTCACAGTGCCTGGTTCAATTCCTGCCTCGGGTGACTTGCCTTTGTGGTGGTTAGGCGGATTTGCCATGCTAAGTTGCCCCTTAGTATCTCAAGATGTGTAGGTGAGGGGGATTAGTGGGGTAAATTATGGGGTTATGGGGATAGGGCAGGGGCTGGGCCTGGGTCAGATGCTCTGTTGGGGAGTTGGCGCAGATTCGATGGGCTGAATAGCCTCCTTCTGCAGTGTAGGGATTCTATAATCAATTACTTTTTGTCCTTCAGACAATATTTTATCCAATTGGACAATGACCCTCCTATTGCATAAGTGTCAACTTTGCTAACCAGCCTTTTATCCCGTATTTTGTCAAATTCTTCCTTAAAATTCATTGAGACAGCATTCACTGCATTTCCTTCCACAACCTTCTCCGTTATATATTTAAACATTCAATTAGATTAGTCAAACATGATCAGACCCATGTGGGACCTCATTAATTTATTGAACGTATGATAAAAATTTTAAATATAGATAGATGTTTACCCAATACAAATCCGGCAACATTCCAGAAGGGTATTAGAAGGGTTGGCCGAACTCGGTGATTAACTATCAATTCATTGAATTTCTCCAGGTGTTCCTTTTCTTGATCCCACATTTGCTGTTAATACGAGGATTAATTTCAGTTAATTTACAGTAAAATAGATTGTGACTAATTTATAAACTTGCTGTTCTTTAAGGATATTTTTGGCTATGAAAAAGTCTCTAGTCCCCATTTTAAAATTAACATTTACATTTCAACTTTTCAAAAGTAAACAGAAAATCTTAATTTAGCTATCAAAATTAATTAAAAACCCGTTTAATGCAGTAACAGGTTTGTCCATTTACACAACTGGTTACGTCTCCATAGGAAAACACAATATTAACAATACAAATACATTTTGGTGCAAGTAATGTACCAGCTTCCAAAGTATAAGAAGTGTACGTGGAGTTGTTGCTTTGTTTTCTATCCTGCAACATTACTGTAATATTATTTTTCCAAAGTTTATTCCCCCATGAATTAAAGGCCAGAGAAAGGCAAATAAAGCGACTTTGATTTGATTTATTAGCAATGTATTAGCAGAGTGAAAAGTATCGTTTCTTGCGTGCTATACGGACAAAGCATACCATTCATAAAGAAAGGAGAGAGTGCAGAATGTAGCATTACAGTCATAGCTAGGATGTAGAGAAAAATCAACTTAATGCGAGGTTGGTCCATTCAAAAATCTGATGGCAGCAGGGAAGAAGCTGTTCTCGAGGTGACCTCAGACTTTTGTACCATTTTCCCAATGGAAGGTGGTGGAAAAGTATGTCTAGAATCCCTAATTATGCTGGCTGCTTTGCCGAGGCAGCAGGAAGTCAATGGATGGGAGGCTGGTTTGAGTGATGGACTGGGCTTCATTCACGATCTTTTGTAGTTTCTTGCAGTCTTGGACAGAGCAGGAGCCATACCAACCAGAAAGAATGCTTTCTATGGTGCATCTGTAAAGGTTGGAGAGTCATAGCTGACATGCCAAATTTCCTTAGTCTTCTGAGAAAGTAGATGCATTGGTGGGCTTTCTTAACTATAGTGTCGGCATGGGGGGGGGGGGGGGAGAGAAAGAGAGAAACAGGTTGTTGGTGACCTGGACACCTAAAAACTTGAAGCTCGCGAACATTTCTATTTTGTCCCCATCGATGTAGACAGGACAATGCCCTCCAATACGCTTCCTTAAGTCGGTGACTATCTCCTTCATTTTGTTGACATTGAAGGAGAGATTATTGTCACCACATCAGTTCATCAGAATCTCTATCCCTTTCCTGTACTCCATCTCACCATTGCTTGAGATCCGAACTACTATGGTAGTGTCATCAGCAAACCTGAAAATCGAATTGGAGGGGAATTTGGCCACACAGTCATAGGTGTATAAGGAGTATAGTAGTGGGCTGAGAACACAGCCTTGTGGGGCACTGATGTTGTGGATGATTGCGGGAGGAGGTGTTGTTGCCTATCCTTACTGATTGTGGTCTGTGGGTTAGAAAGTTCAGGATCCGATCAGAGGGAGGAGCCAAGGCCCAGGCCATGGAGTTTGGAGATGAGTTTCGCAGGAATAATGGTGTTGAAGGCTGAGCTGTAATCTATGAATACGAGTCTGACATAGGTGTCCTTGTTATCTCAGTGTTCCAGGGTTGAGTGCAGGGCCGGGGAGATGGCGTCTGAGGTGAACCTGATGCGGCGGTAGGCAAACTGTAGTGGATCCAGGCAATCCGGGAGGCTGGAATTGATTCGTGCCATGACTAACCTTTCAAAGCACTTCATAATGATGTATGTCAGCACCACCGGATGATAGTCATTAAGGTATCCTGCTTGGCTTTTCTTTGGTACCAGGATGATGGTTGTCTTTTTGAAGCAGATAGGGACCTCAGATTGTTGTAAAGAGAGGTTGAAGATGTCTGTGAATACCCCCGCCAGCTGATCCGTGCAAGATCTGAGTGCTCGTCCGGGTACCCCATCCGGGCCAGTCGCTTTCCGTGGGTTGACCTTCGAGAAAGCTGCTCTGACATCTGCAATGGCGACTCCAGATACAAGTTCATCCAGGGCTTCCAGGGTGGAGGGCACGCTCTCGCTGACATCGTGCTCAAAACAGGCGTAGAATGCATTGAGCTAATCGGGGAGGGGTGCATTGGAGGCGATTTTACATGCCTTCATCTTGTAGCCTGTTATGTCTTGCAGACCTTGCCATAGTCGGCAGGGGTCAGTGTGGCTAGCCTGGGACTCTAGCTTGGTCCGGTGCTGTCTTTTGGCATTTTTGATGGATCTCCTTAGATCGTATCTGGCTTTTTTGCATAGATCAGGATCACCTGGCTTGAACGCCTCAGATCTGGACTTCAGCAAGCAGTGGATATCCCTGTTCATCTATGGTTTCCGGTTGACAGATAGGTAAAGGTAAATGAAAGATACACAAAATCACAATAATCTTCATATCAGTAAAATTGGGTGGCACAGTGGTTAGCACTGCTACCTCACAACCTCACAGCACCAGGAGCCCGGGTTCAATTCCAGCCTTGGGAGACTGTTGGTGTGGGTTTCCTCCGAGTGTTCAAGCTTCCTCCCACACGCCAAAGATGTACAGGTTAGGTAGATTGGCTGTGCTACATTGCCCTAGTGTCTCAGTGTGTAGGTTAGGTGGATTAGTGGGGTAAATGCACTGGTTAAGGGAATGGGGCAGGTGATGACCCTGGGTAAGATGCTCTGTTGGAGAGTCACTGCAGACTCAATGGGCCGAATAGCCTCTCTCTGCACTGTAAGGATTCTATGATCTTTCATAAATGCTAATTATTTGTTACACTAATCTAATTCTCAAGTCTTTTTCCCTGCCATGTGATTGCACAAGGATAGAAAGATTGGACAGAGTAGTAAATTCAGGATATTCTAACTCAATGATCAATGCCACCTTGTATCCAATTACATTGCCTTCTGTTGACTTTGCAAATATATCAAATATCATGAATTTATCACTAATCGAGATGCAGTTTTCCAGTAAAATGCCTCACCCATGATAGACTTCTGAAACAGCCAGTAAGACAGGCACCTAGGCACTGCACCAAAGCCAATTATTGCTGACAATCTGAGCTTTAACCAATAGGAGAGGAAGGTTGAAATGTGTGAATCCAATGGGCCAATAGCAGAAGTTGGATTGTTGATCCCGCACAGTGAGGGGGTTGGTTAGCTCAGTTGGATAGATAGCTCGTGTGTGGTGCAGATCAGCAACAGAACAGGTTCAACCCTGCACCAGCCATGGTAGTTCATGGAAGACCGCTTCCTTGCCTTACACACCTGATGTGCAGTGGTGTTCCTCATAACCAGCTTTATGACCATAGGAACAGAGCAAGTGGAGCTGCTGGTGACTCCAAGCACAGGAAAATACCCTATCAGCATTCCGCAGGGACTGTTCCTGTCAGAATATCCTGGTCCACTCCTCTATCACATCCAACACTGTACTCCCTTCCCACACAACCATAGAAGGTGCAACACCTGCCCCTTTACCTCCTCCCTGCTCACCATCCAAGGGCACAAGCAGACTTTTCAGGTGAAGCAACGCTTCACATACACCTCCTTCAATCTGGTCTACTGCATTCACTGTTCCGAATGATGTGCACTCTACATCAGAGAGACCAAACGCAGACTGGGTGACAACTTTGCAGAACACCTTCGATCCGTCCACAAGCAGGACCCAGACCATACCATCACTTGTCATTTTACACTCCACCCTGCTCTCCTGTCCACATGTCCATGTTTGGCCTTTTGCAATGTTCCAGTGAAGCCCAATGTAAACTGGAGGAACAGCAGGGAGGTTTAAACTGATTCGGGGGGGGGGGAGGGATCCTGAGTAGTGGGGCTGAAAGTGAGGGATGCATGGATGGGGACTGCAATGCACGGCATTGCAGAGGTGGGGTGGAGCAGGGTTTGAAATGTGTATACTTCAATGCCAGGAGTATTCGCAATAAAGTGGGTGAACTTGCAGCGTGGATCAGTACCTGGGACTTCGATGTTGTGGCTATTTCAGAGACATGGATAGAGCAGGGGCAGGAATGGATGCTGCAGGTCCCGGGGTTCAAATGTTTTAGTCGAAGTAGGGAAGGAGGTAGAAGAGGGGGAGGGGTAGCATTATTGGTCAGAGATTGTATCACAGTGTCAGAGAGGAGGTTTGATGAGGACTTATCTGTTGAGGTAGTATGGGCGGAGATTAGAAATAGGAGAGGAGAGGTCACCCTGTTGGGAGTCTTTTATAGACCTCCTAAAAGTTCTAGAGAGGTTGAGGAAAGGATTGCGGAGTCAATCCTGCTTAGGAGTGAAAGTAATAGGGCAATTGTTATGGGGGATTTTAACTTGACTAATATTGACTGGAATTGTTATAGCTCTAGCTCGTTAGAGGGGTCAGTTTTTGTTCAAAGCGTGCAGGAAGGTTTTTTGACTCAGTATGTAGACAGGCCAACTAGAGGTGAGGCTATATTGGATCTGGTGCTGGGAAATGAGCCAGACCAGGTGCTAGACTTGGAAGTTGGTGTGCATTTTGGTGATAGTGACCACAATTCGGTTACGTTCACCTTAGTGATGGAAAGGGATAGGCATGAACCTCGGGCCAGTGGTTTTAGCTGGGGGAAGGGTAATTATGAGGCTATTAGGAGAGAATTAGGAAACATAGGTTGGACTAGGAGATTACAGGGACTGGGAACGTCCGACATGTGGAGTTTTTTCAAGGAGCAGCTACTGCGAGTCTGTGATAGGTATGTCCCTGTCAGGCAAGGAGGAATTGGTAGGGCTAGGGAACCGTGGTGCACCAAAAAAGTTTCTTTGTTGGTTAAAAAGAAAAAGGAGGCTTATGTTCGGATGAGACGTGAGCACTCGGGTAGTGCACTAGAAAGCTTTAGATTGGCTAAGAGGGAGTTGAAGAGCGAGCTTAGAAGGGCTAAAAGGGGACATGAGAAGACTTTGGCGGATAGGGTTAAAGAGAATCCTAAGGCGTTCTATAGGTATGTCAAGAACAGAAGGTTGGTTAGGGCAAGTTTAGGGCCAGTTATAGATGGCAGAGGGAAGTTATGTGTGGAACCGGAGGAGATTGGTGAAGCATTGAACCAATATTTCTCTTCGGTGTTCACGCAAGGGGACATGAATATAGCTGAGGAGGACACTGGGTTGCAAGGGAGTAGAATAGACAGTATTACAGTTGATAAGGAGGATGTGCAGGATATTCTGGAGGGTCTGAAAATAGATAAATCCCCTGGTCCGGATGGGATTTATCCAAGGATTCTCTGGGAGGCAAGAGAGGTGATTGCAGAGCCTCTGGCTCTGATCTTCAGGTCGTCGTTGGCCTCTGGTATGGTACCAGAAGATTGGAGGTTAGCGAATGTTGTCCCATTGTTTAAGAAGGGGAACAGAGACTTCCCCGGGAATTATAGACCGGTGAGTCTCACTTCTGTTGTCGGCAAGATGTTGGAAAAAATTATAAGGGATAGGATTTATAGTTATTTGGAGAGTAATGAATTGATAGGTGATAGTCAGCATGGTTTTGTGGCAGGTAGGTCGTGCCTTACTAACCTTATTGAGTTTTTTGAGAAAGTGACCAAGGAGGTGGATGGGGGCAAGGCAGTGGACGTGGTATATATGGATTTTAGTAAGGCGTTTGATAAGGTTCACCATGGTAGGCTTCTGCAGAAAATGCAGATGTATGGGATTGGGGGTGATCTAGGAAATTGGATCAGGAATTGGCTAGCGGATAGGAAACAGAGGGTGGTGGTTGATAGTAAATATTCATCATGGAGTGCGGTTACAAGTGGTGTACCTCAGGGATCTGTTTTGGGGCCACTGCTGTTTGTAATATTTATTAATGATCTGGATGAGGGTATAGTTGGGTGGATTAGCAAATTTGCTGATGACACCAAAGTCGGTGGTGTGGTAGACAGTGAGGAAGGGTGTCGTAGTTTGCAGGAAGACTTAGACAGGTTGCAAAGTTGGGCCGAGAGGTGGCGGATGGAGTTTAATGCGGAGAAGTGTGAGGTAATTCACTTTGGTAGGAATAACAGATGTGTTGAGTATAGGGCTAACGGGAGGACTTTGAATAGTGTGGAGGAGCAGAGGGATCTAGGTGTATGTGTGCATAGATCCCTGAAAGTTGGGAATCAAGTAGATAAGGTTGTTAAGAAGGCATATGGTGTCTTGGCGTTTATTGGTAGGGGGATTGAATTTAGGAGTCGTAGCGTTATGTTGCAACTGTACACAACTCTGGTGCGGCCGCACTTGGAGTACTGTGTGCAGTTCTGGTCCCCACATTACAGGAAGGATGTGGAGGCTTTGGAGAGGGTGCAGAGGAGGTTTACCAGGATGTTGCCTGGTATGGAGGGGAGATCCTATGAGGAGAGGCTGAGGGATTTGGGATTGTTTTCGCTGGAAAGGCGGCGGCTAAGAGGGGATCTTATTGAAACATATAAGATGATTAGAGGTTTAGATAGGGTGGATAGTGATAGCCTTTTTCCTCTGATGGAGAAATCCAGCACGAGGGGGCATGGCTTTAAATTGAGGGGGGGTAGTTATAGAACCGATGTCAGGGGTAGGTTCTTTACCCAGAGGGTGGTGAGGGATTGGAATGCCCTGCCAGCATCAGTAGTAAATGCGCCTAGTTTGGGGGCGTTTAAGAGATCCGTAGATAGGTTCATGGACGAAAAGAAATTGGTTTAGGTTGGAGGGTCACAGTTTTTTTTTTAACTGGTCGGTGCAACATCGTGGGCCGAAGGGCCTGTTCTGCGCTGTAATGTTCTATGTTCTATCAGCAGGTTAGTGGTTAAGTGCTGGTTAACAGCAGGTTAGTGGTTAAGTGCTGGTTATCAGCAGGTTAGTGGTTAAGTGCTGGTTAACAGCAGGTTAGTGGTTAAGTGCTGGTTAACAGCAGGTTAGTGGTTAAGTGCTGGTTAACACTAACCTGGATGACAGGCCCCACTGGGCTCTTCCCCAGCACCGCCATTTGCCCGGCATAGATCCGGTTCGCTCCAAACTCCCCGGCATGGTCCACCCGGATAATCCGCCCCAGCATGGCCCTCTCGGCCGCCTCGCTCAGATACCTGGCAGCCTGGACCCTCTGCAGGCCCAAACCGGGCCTGGCGCTTCGCAGCAACGAGCGGAAAGCAGCCGCCCCAATTCCAACACCGGCCCCCAGCCAGACCCGCGCCATTATCCCGGAGAGTGGGGGAGGGGAGAGCCCGGGGCATCCGGGACACACCGGGCCCCGCCCCTTCGACACTGCCACGCCCCTTCGACACCGCCACACCTCTTTCTGCTAGGCCACGCCCCTTCGGCACTGCCACAACCCTTTCTGCTAGGCCGCGCCCCTTCGCCATGGCCACGCCCTTTTCTTCTAGGACACGCCCCTTCGCTACGACCACAGCCCTTCGATGCAGCCACACCTCTTTCTGCTAGGCCACGCCTCTTCGAGACGGCCGTGCCCTTCAGATACGGCCACGCCCCTGTCTCCGAGGGCACCAATTCCTTGGCCCCTGCGCCAAGGACACGCCTCTTCCCCGAGGGCCACGCTCAGAACACGCCCCTTTCCTCTGGGCCCCGCCCTTTACCGGCTGCGCCGCCGCAGTGGACACATCTATCGAGCGCCACGCCCTTTCCCTGGCCCCGCCCTGTCCTCATGCCCCGCCCACCGCGCCCCCCAACAGTCGGATGCCCCTCCCCATTGGCTAGTTGTGTGGAGAGCTGTGATTCAATTGGATGCTTTGGGTGTCAATCAGCCAGCCGGTACCCGCCCCCAGGCGGTTACCATGGAGAGCGGGCGCTGCCAGTCTCAGTGATGTTCCTCTCATCCAGGGAGGTGATTGAGTCGGTGGCGGGGAAGCTGTGAGTGATTCCAGTCAGATTGTTCAATTCCTGTCGGAGTGTCTGTACGGAAAGGATTAAATCTCTGAAAGCTCGGTCTGTTTATTGGCGGAATTCTGACTGGAAAGATTGTATTGGGAGATTGATGGTCCACCAGGAATCTCCTCAGCAGGAGACCATTCTCTGCACAGCAAGATCCCACAGTGTGACCAGCCTGCCCCTCCTCATCATCCTTCCTGCACAGCTGCGGGAAGTTTGCATAGACTTTCTGTCACAAAGATACCATCAATAGATACATTTTTGAACAGTAAAGGAATTAAGGGTTATGGTGAGTGGGCGGGTAAGCGGAGCTGAGTCCATGAAAAGATCAGCCATGATCTTATTGAATGGCGGAGCAGGATCGAGGGGCGAGGTGGCCTACTCCTGCTCTTAGTTCTTATGTTCCAAAGATGTGCGGGTTAGGTTGATTGGCCATTGTAAAATTGCCCCTTAGTGTCCTGGGGTTTGTAGATTAGAGGGATTAACGGGTAAAAATATGTAGGGATATGGGGGTAGGGCCTGGGTGGGATTGTGGTCGGTGCAGACTCGATGGGCCGAATGGCCTCTTCCTGCACTGTGGGGTTTCTATGATTTCTATGTTCTTAAAATGCTGCCTGTATTCACACCCAAACTTCCAGAGATACTTCAGGGGGTGGAATTTTGTCTCCAATTTTAACAGGGAGGTTGGGCCTAACTCTAACCCCAATGCAATTCTGTCTCTTTGTCTCGCTGTTATGAATTTGCACTTCAATCTCCTGACAATTTCACTAACTGCTGCCTGAGCACAAATAAGGGGAAATTAATGTAAACTAGTGGTTAGCACTGCTGCCTCACAGCGTCAGGGACCCGGGTTCAGTTCCTAGCTTGGGTCACTGTCTGTGCGGAGTCTGGACGTTCTCCCCGTGTCTGCTTGGGTATCCTCCGGGTGCCCTGATTTCCTCCCACAGTCTAAGGATGCGCAGGTTAGGTTGATTGGCCATGCTAAATTGCCCCTTAGTACCAAAGATGTGCAGGTCAGGGGGTTGTCATAGAGGTTTACAGCACGGAAACAGGCCCTTCGGCCCAACTTGTCTATGCCGCCCTTTTTTTAAAAACCCCTAAGCTAATCCCAATTGCCCGCATTTGGCCCATATCCCTCTAGACCCATACAGAGCTCTGGACCTGTGTAAGATGATGTTTCGGACATTTGTAAGATGGCACCAGAGCGTGGCGACTTCTTGCAAGCTGTGCCCAGCATACCTTCTAATTCTATCTTTTACTCTCGTTCCATGCTTCTAAAACTTCATTCTGGCTGTAACACTACATTCTGCACTCTCTCGCTTCCTTCTCTATGAACGGTATGTTTTGTCTGTATAGTATGCAAGAAAGAATACTTTTCACTGTATGTTAATACATGTGACAATAATAAATCAAATCAAAATAGACTCGATGGACCGAATGGCCTCCTGTAGGGATTCTATGGATTTGCACTGTAAATTCCTCATTGGAGTATGGAAACTAAAATTTCAGCTCTGCCAATCATGTGTTCGGTACAACCTTGTGCAATTTGTTGCAGTGTTGGAGTTTGAAGCTAAATCTAATTTTATCAATATCAAATTAGGCCAAATTCTTTAGCCAATTGCATTTTACCTTCTGACATGATCGTATCTCGTTGGTCCATGGAATCCGGATGCTTCCTCCCCCTATTGCTGACTCAACTTCCCCATTGCTTAGCAACCCCAGACACTGAGGTCAAAGTTAATCTTCCCACCAATTTTCCTCCACATCACCGGCCAGGTCAGACTAATGCACATTCTCATGTCTGAGAAGGCATTGTCTTATCTGGATAGTGAATAACTCTATTCATAAGCAGCCCTGAGAGCCTTACTGCTAGAAATTCCCATTGGAAAGAACCTGCACATTCTGAGGTTTCATTGTTTCCTAAGAATGTGGTTCTGTCTTTAAGTCCCTGTACCATCAAGCCTTGAGGCAACTTGCTCTTGGCTAAAGTGCACAATCACTTTATAAAAATACAGTTAATACATTTAAAATATTAAATCTGTGTTTAAATCATAAACACTTGTTTTAAATCTCTTACTGCATTCACACGTGTGAAAACTATTCTCTTGTTGGCTCCTAAGTCTGATTTAGAGTCATTTAACTCAATGCTGGTAATTCTGTCAGTGTCCTAAATGCCGAATGGTTTAAAATCTCTGACCTACTCGGATTTTTCCCTTTCTCCCAACACCATTTATTTATCTTCCTTAAGATCAAAGTTCTAACTTAGGCAAACGCGGCTAAGAAGCTGCAGTCAGGAAAGCTATACAATTAGAACCATAGAACCATAGAAAATTACAGCTCAGAAACAGGCCTTTTGGCCCTTCTTGTCTGTGCCGAACCATTTTATGCCTAGTCCCACTGACCTGCACTTGGACCATATCCCTCCACACCCCTCTCATCCATGAACCCGTCCAAGTTTTTCTTTAAATATTAAAAGCATTTACCACTTTATCCGGCAGCTCATTCCACACTCCCACCACTCTCTGCGTGAAGAAGCCCCCCCTAATATTCCCTTTAAACCCTTAAATTACTAATGTTTTGCACCATAAAAATTAATTTCATGCAATAGAAAATATGAGAGACCTCAGTGAAGACAAATAGAAAAAAAACACTTAAATAACCGAAATAAAAGATCAGAATTTTTTTCTGCTGAATTTGCAACTCTCAGTCTGGGTGAACAGAGTTCCTGAGCGAATGTAACTGTAGTAAACATCTAGATCAGGTCTTCCACTAGGGACTGGGCTTTATTGCTGGAGATGTCTTTAAAGATTGGGATTGATAGGTAGCTGTAAAAAATTCTGGATTGCAATATACTTTACTTCTCATAGAATCCCTGCAGTGCAGAAGGAGGCCATTCGGCCCATCGAGTCTGTTCCAATTCTCTGACAGAATATCTTACCCAGGCCCATCACCCTGCTCTATCCTCATAACTCCACACATTTACCATATCTAACCTCCACATCTTGGGAAACTAAGGGGCAATTTACCTGCTCACCTGTGGGACTAAGGGAGGAAACCGGAGCACCCGGAGCAAACCCACACAGACATAGGGAGAACGTGAAAACTCCACACAGACAGTCACCCAAGGCCAGAATTGAACCCGGGTCCCTGGCGCTGAGGCAGCACTGCTAACCAGTGCGTCACCCAAATAAGCTATCTGATTGGGAGCAATGTTGGGAGAGCATGCCCAAGTGTGAGAGATATTCAAATGTGGAGATTGGAAACCCTCATAAGAAAGACAGAGTTTTAGTGAGACTGATTAGCTCATGGTGTGACAAGCATCTGAGTGGGTTGGTGAGAATTCCATAGAATCTGCTTTGGTCACATTGAGGTGTGGTGTGTCTGAATACAGTTCACCAGTTGGTTCATACATACCATATATTTACCCTGAATATTAGAATATGATAGATGTGGTAATTACTTCATCTGTATTTTTCTGTAAAGATATAGCTGGGTGAAGAAATAGCAGATATTTGAATATATGGTGTAATATTGTTCATTTAATATTGAGTAGGATGCTCTGTCAAAGAGTTAGTGCAGACTCATAGAATCATAGAATCTCTGCTGTGCAGAAGGAGGCAATTCGATCCATCGAGCCTGCACCAACAACAATCCCGTGAAGGCTCTATCTCTGTAACCCCACATATTTACCCTGTTAGTCCCCCGTCACTAAGGGGCAATTTAGCATGGCCAATCAACCTAACCCACATATCTTTGGACTATGGGAAGAAACCGGAGCACCCGGAGGAAACCCACACTGACACAGGGCGAACGTGCAAATTCCACACAGTCACCCAAGGCCGGTATTGAACCGGGTCCCTGGCATTGTGAGGCAGCAGTGCTCACCACTGTGCCACCGTGCTGCCACTCAATTGGCCGAATGGCCTCCTCCTGCACCATAGGGATTCTATGGTTCTGTGGTTCTGAGGCGAGAAGCTGCCATAAACTAGAATAGTTAAGAGAAGTGACTTAAGCATAACTATAGGGTTCATGGTGGGAGATATAGGAAGGATATCAGAGGTAGGTTCTTCACGCAGAGAGTGGTTGGGGTGTGGAATGGACTGCCTGCAGTGATAGTGGAGTCAGACACTTTAGGAACATTTAAGCGGTTATTGGATAGGCACATGGAGCACACCAGGATGGTAGGGAGTGGGATAGCTTGATCTTGGTTTCAGATGAAGGTCGGCACAACATCGTGGGCCGAAGGGCCTGTTCTGTGCTGTACTGTTCTATGTTCTATGTTCTATGAAGTTATTTTTAAAATAACATTCAGTCCACTCCCTCTCTGACCTCACTGCCTTTAATCTTCTTCACTGCTCTTACAAAGTTCAAGGAACATCATTACATCTATCATTGTCATTTATATTAATGATTTGGATGAGAATATAGGAAGCATGGTTAATAAGTTTGCAGATGACACTAAGATTGGTGGCATAGTGGACAGTGAAGAAAGTTATCTCCAATGGCAGCGGGATCTTGATCAATTGGGCCAGTGGGCTGACGAATGGCAGATGGAGTTTAATTTAGACAAATGTGAGGTGATGCATTTTGGAAGATTGAACCAGGGCAGGACTTACTCAGTTAATGGTAGGGTGTTGGGGAGAGTTACAGAACAAAGCGATCTGGGGGAAAATGTTCATAGCTCCTTGAAAGTGGAGTCACAGGTAGACAGAGTGGTGAAGTAGGCATTCGGCATGCTTGGTTTCATCGGTCAGAACATTGAATACAGGAGTTGGGATGTCTTGTTGAAGTTGTACAAGACATTGGTAAGGCCACACTTGGAATACTGTGTGCAATTCTGGTCACCCTATTATGGAAGTGATATTATTAAACTAGAAAGAGTGCAGAAAAGATTTACTAGGATGCTACCGGGACTTGATGGATTGAGTTATAAGGAGAGGCTGGATAGACTGGGATTTTTTTCTTTGGAGCATAGGAGGTTGAGGGGTGATCTTATAAAGGTCTATAAAATAATGAGGGGCACAGATCAGCTAGACAGTCAATATCTTTTCCCAACGGTAGGGAAGTCTAAAACTAGAGGGCATAGGTTTAAGGTGAGAGGGGAGAGATACAAAAGTGTCCAGAGGGGCAATTTTTTCCCACAGAGGGTGGTGAGTGTCTGGAACAAGCTGCCAGAGGTAGTAGTAGAGGCAGGTACAATTTTGTCTTTTAACAAGCATTTAGATAGTTACATGGGTACGATGGGTATAGAGGGATATGTGCCAAATGCGGGCAATTGGGATGAGCTTAAGGGTTTTAAAAAAGAAAGAGCGGCATGGACAAGTTGGGCCGAAGGGCCTGTTTCCATGCTGTAAACCTCTATGACTCTCTGACTCTATTTTGATTAGACATTTTACTACCTTCAGTTCAACAATTTCTCATCATTAATATGCTCCCATTTAATCAGATGACATTAGACGGGCCATTATCACTTATGGCCCGTCTAATTCCACCTTTTGTTGTTCTTTTTGTCATGCACCATCATCCCTTTTGTCATTTAATCTCTCCTATCTTCCACTTAATCATAAACCTCCTGTTTCTTTCTCCCCCCTCCCCCTTTCCCCTACTTGCTTACAACCTGTAAAAACTTTTCCCAGTTCTCATTAAAAGTCGTCAACCTGAAACATTGGGCAGAATTTTCCCATCCCGCCCACCATGGGAATCGTAGCGGGCGGAACAGGGCCATGCAAAGGTCCGCTGACCTCTGGTGGGATTTTCCGATTTTGGGGTGAGCGTGGCTGGAAATTGCCGCCCATTAACTCTGTTCCCTTCCTGTAGATGCTGCCAGAGTATTTCAGGTTTATTTCAGGTTTCCAGCATCCAGAGTACTTTGCTCTTATATTTTATGTGTTCCTGTACATAAAAATGTGACTCAGGAAACACAAACTATTTTTCCTTATTACTTAAAAGCAATCTAGTTCAAAATGTTAGATCAACTTCAGCATCGAAATAGTGTGGCCATTTAAAATTTTATTTCATTGTAGTAAATTTACAAAGATTATATATACAGTGCAAGGTGGAGCTTTACTTTAAAGTCTTATTGTGTGTATTATTTTAGGTGTATAGCGAACATTAATAGCAAAATTGCTCTGGTTTCTCTCATTGTTACATTTAGAAAATATTATATTGATGTTCAAAGAAAGGAAGATGGATTTGATCTCTCTGGAATTGATAGATCTCAATCATTGTACCCCGATCTTAAACCAGTAAGTAGAATTCAGTGAAAGTATTTTTGATTCTTCATAAATCAGCCATTAAGGTTTTTTGGCTTAACTGTAAATCAACCATCCAATAGTTTTTCCTATCATAAAACAGGTTATCACCTCTGAGGTTACATCAGAGAATCAGTATACTGTAATTGCAGTGATAATGCCCACATGATTTTAAGATACTTATTCAAAATGACTTCCCAGGTGGACTAAGAGGGATTACTTTAAATTTTGTTGGCAAAAATGAACTAAATGTATTAATATCTAATCAGTTGTATAGTACGAACATGTACAGCAGATGAGCTGATTTATTTTTCACATATCAGTCTTTACAGCATTAAATCAAATCAAATTGACTTCTGTTTGCAAAATATACTATCATTATGAAGTAGAATTTTCAGGAGAAATCTTTGGTCCATTCAGGATACAATGAAAAGGAAAAGAGAGGCTTTTAACAAGTATAAGGGCAGTAAGTCTATGGAGGCATTAGTGGAGTACAGGAATTGCAGGATGGAGCTTAAGAAATCAATTAGGAGAGCAAAGAGGGGATATGAGAACGCTGTGACTGGTAAAAGTAGGGAAAATCCTAAGATATTCTGTAAGTATATCAACGGGAAGAGGATAACCTGGGAAAGAGTAGGGACCAAGGGGGAAATCTGTGGGTGGAGCCAGAGGACATTGGTAGGGTGTTAATTGAATATTTCACATCTGTCTTCACCAATGAGAATGAGGAGGTAGTTATGGAACTCGAGGAGAGAGACTGTGAGGCTCTAGAGAAATTATCATAGGGAGTGACAAGGTATTGACGGGCTTAAAAGTGGGCAAATCTCCAGGTCCAGATGAATTGTGTCCCAGGTTGTTGTGGGAGGCAAGGGAGGAAATTGCATGGGCTCTGACCTAAATATTTTATCCCTCCCTGGCCACCGGGGAGGTGCCAGAGGATTGGAGAACAGCTAATGTGGTCCCACTATTTAAGAAAGGTTGTAGAGACAAGCCAGAGAACTACAGACCAGTGAGTCTGAGTCTGTGATTGGGAAACTACTGGAGAAGATTCTGAAGGAGAGAATCTATTTCCATTTGGAGAGGCAAAGTTTGATCAGTGATAGTCAGCATGATTTTGTCAGAGGGAGGTCATGCCTAACAAATTTGATTGAATTTTTTGAGCATGTGACATTTTTAGAGCTGGGGGAGGTGATGGCCTAGTGGTATTATCGTTAGATTATTAATCCAGAAATTCAGTTCATGTTCTGGGGACCAGGGTTCGAATCCCACCACGGCAGATGGTGGAATTTGAATTCAATAAAAAAAATCTGGAATTAAGAATCTACTGATGACCATGAAACCATTGTTGATTGTCAGAAAAACCCATCTGGTTCACTAATGTCCTTTAGGGAAGGAAATCTGCTGCCCTTACCTGGTCTGGCTTACATGTGACTCCAGAGCCACAACAATGTGGTTGACTCTCAACTGCCCTCTGAACAAGGGCAACTAGGGCTGGACAATAAATGCTGATGTGGAGATGCCAGCGTTGGACTGGGGTAAACACAGTAAGAAGTTTAACAACACCAGGTTAAAGTCCAACAGGTTTATTTGGTAGCAAAAGCCACACAAGCTTTCGGAGCTCCAAGCCCCTTCTTCAGGTGAGTGGGAATTCTGTTCAAACAGGGCATATAAAGACACAGACTCAATTTACATGAATAATGGTTGGAATGCGAATACTTACAACTAATCAAGTCTTTAAGATACAAACAACGTGAGTGGAGAGAGCATCAAGACAGGCGAAAAAGATGTGTATTGTCTCCAGACAAGACAGCCAGTGAAACTCTGCAGGTCCAGGCAGGCTGTGGGGGTTAGAAATAGTGTGACATGAACCCAATATCCCGGTTGAGGCCTCAACCGGGATATTGGGTTCATGTCACACTATTTCTAACCCCCACAGCCTGCCTGGACCTGCAGAGTTTCACTGGCTGTCTTGTCTGGAGACAATACACATCTTTTTAGCCTGTCTTGATGCTCTCTCCACTCACGTTGTTTGTATCTTAAAGACTTGATTAGCTCTAAGTATTTGCATTCCAACCATTATTCATGTAAATTGAGTCTGTGTCTTTATATGCCCTGTTTGTGAACAGAATTCCCACTCACCTGAAGAAGGGGCTTGGAGCTCCGAAAGCTTGTGTGGCTTTTGCTACCAAATAAACCTGTTGGACTTTAACCTGGTGTTGTTAAACTTCCTACAATAAATGCTGGCCAGCCGGTGACGCCCATGTCCCATGAATGAATTTTTAAAAATGTAACCAAGTGTGAGGATGAGGGAAGTGCGGTTGATGTAGTTTACACGGATTTCAACAAGTCCCACATGGGAGACTTATTAAGAAGACTTATTAATGCACATGGGATACAGGGTGATCTGACAAGGTGGATACATAATTGGTTTAGCGGTAGGAGACAGAGGGTGATGACAGACGGCTGCTTTAGTGACTGGAGGCCAGTGACCACTGGCGTACCACAGGGATCCGTGCTGGGCCCCCTATTGTTCATCATTTGTATAAATGACATAGATGACTATGTGGGGGGTAGGATCAGTAAGTTTGCCAATGACACAAAGACTGGCCGGGTGGTTAAGCCTGTCTTGGGTTACAGGAAAATATAGACGAGATGGTCAAATGGGCGGATAAGTGGCAGATGGAATTTAACCCTGAAAGGTGTGAGGTGATGCACTTTGGAAGGAGTAATTTGACGAGGAAGTATACTATGAAAGGTCTGACACTGGGAAGTTCCGAAGAACAAAGGGACCTTGGCGTGTTTGTCCATAGATCTCTGAAGGCAGAAAGGCAGGTTAATAGGGTGGTGAAAAAGGCATATGACACACTCGCCTTTATCAATCCGGGTGTAGATTGCAAACGCAGAGAGGTCATGATGGAGTTGTATAGAACTTTGGTGAGGCCACAGCTGGAGCACTAAGTGCAGTTCTGGTCGCCACATTATAGGAAGGATGTGATTACACTGGAGGGGGTGCAGAGTTTTAGCATTCTGTGATTCTGTGATCTATAACTGTGATTTTAATATTCAACTATACTGAATTTTCATCCAATTACTCACCCCTTCGCTATTCAAAGTAAGTGAATCCACTCATTCAAAACTACCAGCGCTATTCCACGTAGCTGATATTGCACAGCCCGACAGCATCATATACTCGTGTGATATTCTGGTCAGGTGTGGATCAGCAGCAAACCCACTGGCAATTATGGAGCCACTTGAAGGGATTATCAAGTTGCCTGCGTGATTTTCTGGTTGTCGGACAAGCAACATGGGCAGACGGTCAATCTGTTTTTGAAGTTTCCTCATCCAAGGGTAGGATAAAAAGAAGGTGGAGCAAAGGCAGGCTGAAGAGCTGGAAGTTTCTGGGAGTTAGGTGACAGTCTGATTTCGAGCACCATGAGCATTTCCTCTGCATTCTGTGAAGGGTTCAGCAGAGTCTGGAGCTTTCAGGACATTGCTGCCCTCTGACACCGGAGATTTGGGTCCCTCTCCATACACATGCCAGCCCAATTTGCATACGCATCAGGGAGCAGGAGGAAGACAGGCGCAAAGAGAGAGGAGGCCAGGAGGTCGCAGGCATCATCGTTGCGCTGAGGTGCAGGAACAGAGCGCTCAGGGTCAGCAGGGTGTCCCGGCAGAACACACTACTATCTGTAGAATACACCACTACCCAGCTGTGTCCAGGCAGTGATCCAACAACTGGACATGACAGAGATCCAATGTCACAGGAGTCTCCAGCTTTCAAGGGAAATCATCACATCTACCTACCAGATGATTGGTCCGGAGATAGCCTTGAATTGTATGGGTGGACACCTAATGCCTGTGGCGCTTAAGGTAATTGTGGCACTTAACTTCATAGAACCCCTACAGTGCAGAAAAGGCCAATCGGCCCATTCGGGAATCTCCAATAGAGCACCCTACCTGGGCCCAATCTCCCACCCTGATCCTGCTCCCATCAATTATGGCCAATCCACCTAACTTGCACATCTTTGGACTGTGGGAGGAAACCGGACCACCCGGAGGAAACCCATGCAGACACGGGGAGAGCGTGCAGACTCCACACAGGCAGTGACCCAAGCTGGAAATCGAACCCGGGTCCCTGGCACTGTGAGGCAGCAGTGCTAACCACTGTGCCACCATGCTGCCCACACTTCTATGCATCTGGATCAAACCAGAGCTCTGGGTGATCTTTGCAGAGTTTCCCAGTCAGCTGTGCAAAGCTGTGTCACACTGATGACTGACACTCTGTTCAGACGGGTGAGAACATTCCTTCATTTCCGGACCGATCAAGTCAGCCAGGCTGAGCGGGCCAGAGGCATCACTGCAATTTTAGGTTTTCCCCTGGATCCAGGGTGCCATCAAGGTGCCAGCTGGGCACTTGAATCAACAGGAAGGGGTTTCACTCAATGAATGTTCAATGAATAAGGTTTGTGACCTTAAGACCCAGATTGTGCAGTCTGTGCAAGGTATCCTGGCAGCTCCCACAATGCCTACATACTACGCCAGGGAACATCTCCAGATGTTCATAAATCCTGCCTCTCGGGATCTTCTCCATCAACTTACCAACCACTGAGGTTAGACTCACTGGTCTATAATTTCCCGGGCTATCTCTTCTCCCTTTCTTGAATAACGAAACCACATTTGCAATCCTCCAATCCTCCGGAACCTCTCCCGTCTCCATTGATGACGCAAAGATCATCGCCAGAGGCTCAGCAATCTCTTCCCTTGCCTCCCACAGTAACCTGGGGTACATCCCATCCGGTCCCGGCGATTTATCTAACTTGATGCTTTTCAAAAGCTCCAACACATCCTCTTTCCTAATGCTCAATCTTCTCAGTCCACCGCAAGTCTGCACTGCAACTACCAAGATCCTTTTCCACTGTGAATACTGAAGTAAAGTATTCATTGAGTACCTCTGCTATTTCTACCGGTTCCATACAGACTTTCCCACCGTCACATTTGATAGGTCCTACTCCTTCACATCTTATCTTCTTGCTCTTAACATACTTGTAGAATGCCTTGGGGTTTTCCTTTATCCTGTCTGCCAAGGTCTTCTCATGACTCCTTCTTGCTCTTCTAATTTCCCTCTTAAGTTCCTTCCTACTAGTCGTATACTCTTCTAGATTTCTAACATTACCTAGCTCCCTGAACCTTTTTGTGGGCTTTTCTTTTCTTCTTGACTAAATTTGTTACAGCTTTCGTGCACCATGGTTCCTGTAACCTACCATAACTCCCCTGTCTCATTGGAACGTTGCTGTGCAGAGCTCCAGACAAATTTTCCTTGAAAATTTGCCACATTTCTTCTGTATATTTCCCTGAGAAAACCTCCTTCCAATTTATGCCTCTAATTTCCTGCCTAATAGCCTCATAATTGTCCTTCCTCCAAATAAACACTTTCCTAGCTTGACTGATCCTATCTCTCTCCAATGCTAATGTAAAGGAGACAGAGTTATGATCACTATCCCCAAAATGTTCTCCCACCTGCCCAGGTTCATTCCATAATACCAAATCAAGTACAGCCTCTCCTCTTGTAGGCTTATCCACATACTGTGTCAAGAAGCCCTCCTGAACACACCTAACAAACTCCTCCCCATCTAACCCCTTACCCTAGGGATATTCCAATCGATATTTGGGAAATTAAAATCTCCCATCACGACCACTCTGTTATCATCACAACTCTCCAGGATCTGCTTCCCAATCTGCTCCTCCACATCCCTGCTACTATTGGGCGGCCTATAGAAAACACCCAGTAAAGTTATTGACCCCTTCCTGTTGCGAACCTCCACCCACAGAGATTCCGTAGATAATCCCTCTGTGGCGTCCATCTTTTCTACAGCCGTGACACTATCCCTGATCAACAGTGCCACTCCCCCACCTCTTTTGCCTCCTTCCCTGAACCTCCTGAAACATCTGAAACCCGGCACTTGAAGTATCCAGTCCTGTCCCTGAGATAACCAAGTCTCTGTAATGGCCACCACATCACACTTCCAAGTAGTGATCCACCCTCTAAGCTCATCCATTTTGTTCCCTACACTCCTTGCGTTAAAATAAACACATCTCAACCCTTCGGTCTGAGCACTCCCCTTCTCCGTCACCTGCGTATCCTCCCTCTCACACTGTCTACAAGCCCCTTTTTATTTTTAAGCTAACCTCCTCTCTCCCAGTCACCTCATTTTGATTTCCACCCCCCAACCATTCTAGTTTAAACACTCCCCAGTAGCGTTAGCAAACCTTCCCGCCAGGATATTGGTCCCCCTGGGATTTAAGTGAAACCTGTCCTTTTTGTACAGGTCGCACCTGCCCCTAAAGAGGTCCCAATGATCCAGGAACCTGAGTCCCTGACCCCTGCTCCAATTCCTCAGCCACGCATTTATCCTCCACCTTATTCCATTCCTTCCTTCACTGTCTCGTGGCACAACAGTCGTCACTCTCTCACTGTACGCTCGGTGCTGAAGATCATCGCAACACTCATGCTTCACAAGGACTGCCCCATGACAGAGACCATGGCACGCAGAGTCTCAGCGATCTTTGTCAGATCTCTCCACACATCCTGCTGGACACCTTATTGATGACTCCAGAGAATCATCATCTTCCTCAGACTCAGCATGGTCCTGGTCTCCAGCACTCCTCCAGCTCCTGGCACTTTGGCACCTCCTGCCTGCACCACCTGCCCTCACGAGCCTAATGTGCCCTCACTGCTGTGCACTACCAACTCTGACAATGTGCTAATGGTCACCGAAGTGGCAGTATCTTTGGTGGTGCTTAGTGCTGACAGAGGCTGTGCCACAGGTGCATCTTGTAAAGTCTCTGTTTCTGGTGTCAGTGGAGGGTCATCGGCCTGCTGGCTGGCTCCGCTGGATAGCTTATCTGAAAGAAGAAAACAATCAGTCAGAACTATTCGTTATATCATCCAGAGTCAATTTCCACAGCATGCTGCCCAGTGTGATTGGCCTCAGTTCCATTACAGCGTGGCTCAGTGACTGGGACATAAAGTCGTTCTGAGGGATGAGATGCCCATACATTCTTTTTATTCTCAGCCTATCACACTTCAGCCCACTGTTCCTGCTAATTAATTTATAAAATCCTTTGTGTTATTTTCAGGTTACTTTTTCCACTTCATTACTTTCATTGTATCCCTTTGTTGCTTTTAATATCTCCCGGTCTGCTAGAATAACACACTTTCATATTTGTATAAGCCTTTCCTTTTTATCTTGATACTGTCACTAACTCACTTGTTGATCACGGTTGCTTAACTACCCAAGTGGAGCCTCTGTCTTGTTGCAGTATGCGCAGATTTTGCATGGTAACAAATATTTGTCTGAATACTTCCTCGTGTTTCTCTATAGGTTTATTAATTAACTGTTCAGCCCAATTTTTACTGTGGTCAATTTATTTCTCATCCCATCAATGTTTACCTTATTTAAATTGAAAACCTGTTTGTGAATCTCCTCCCTCAACCTTAACATCAAATTCAATCATGATGTGGCCAATATTTATCAGACACTCACTCACCATCAGATTGTTAATTAATTCTGGCTCAATACTTATGACTGAATTCAGCGTGGCCTGTTTTCTTGTTCATTCTAAAACATATCCTTCCAGAAAATTAAAACTTCCCAATAGGACCCTTTTGTTTTTGCTACATGTTTTCTTGGTTTTCATGTTTATATATAGAACATAGAACATTACAGCACAGAACAGGCCCTTCGGCCCACGATGTTGTGCCGACCTTCATCTGAAACCAAGATCAAGCTATCCCACTCCCTACCATCCTGGTGTGCTCCATGTGCCTATCCAATAACCGCTTAAATGTTCCTAAAGTGTCTGACTCCACTATCACTGCAGGCAGTCCATTCCACACCCCAACCACTCTCTGCGTGAAGAACCTACCTCTGATATCCTTCCTATATCTCCCACCATGAACCCTATAGTTATGCCCCCTTGTAATAGCTCCATCCACCCGAGGAAATAGTCTTTGAACGTTCACTCGATCTATCCCCTTCATCATTTTATAAACCTCTATTAAGTCTCCCCTCAATCTCCTCCGCTCCAGAGAGAACAGCCCCAGCTCCCTCAACCTTTCCTCATAAGACCGACACTCCAAACCAGGCAGCATCCTGGTAAATCTCCTCTGCACTCCCTCCAGCGCTTCCACAGGTCTCCCATTCCATCACTTCTATCAGTAAGCCTGTGGAGAATGGCAGTTGGTACAACTTAATACCAGATTTTTACACCATCTGTTATTCTTTACATCTACCCATGCTGCTCTAAGTGTTGAAGGAAGATTAAGCAGGAATTAGCAAACTATAAATGCCCAAGACAGCCAAAAGGCAGCAAAACGGTTGGTGAGTAGCAGAAGTTTGGATGAGGGGCATCTCAGATTGGAATCCATATTATGGCTGAGTCAGCTGGGAGATAGCTGGAATAGGTGCAACATTCACACCTACTATTGAGAGGCCTATACTTCAAGGTAAAATAAACTGCCCATGGACAACCAAAGGCACTACTAGCCTGGAGTTACCCCAGTTGTTGATAAGTATCGCAGAAGTGCGATAAAATTGTGGTGAGGAAAATAATTGCGATGTCGTGAAGTCAGTTCCGGCACAAGACTTTTAATATATCAGTAATAGATCCCTCTCACTTATCTTTGTGTTTCTGTTTCTCATACCCTCACATCTCTTTAATTCCTCTCCCTCTACCTCTTTTTTGTCTCTTTTTGGTAAATGGGGGTGAGTGGAATGGTGTGTAAAGTGGGAAAAGGAGATACTAACAGCTGCAGGCATCATTTTTGATGGTATGCAGAAGAAAAGTAGCACTCAATGACTCCTTACCTATTCCCCTACGATTAATCTGCCCTTTGCCCCCACCATATGCTCTTCCCAAGACCGGTGAATTAGTCAGAGGCTAATCTCATCCTCATCTTGTTTTCTTCCTCCTTTTATCTTTCTGTCCTCTCTATCTAATGTTGTCCCATTGTTTAAGAAGGGGAACAGAGACTTCCCCGGGAATTATAGACTGGTGAGTCTCACTTCTGTTGTCGGCAAGATGTTGGAAAAAATTATAAGGGATAGGATTTATAGTTATTTGGAGAGTAATGAATTGATAGGTGATAGTCTATCTAATGTTGTCCCATTGTTTAAGAAGGGGAACAGAGACTTCCCCGGGAATTATAGACCGGTGAGTCTCACTTCTGTTGTCGGCAAGATGTTGGAAAAAATTATAAGGGATAGGATTTATAGTTATTTGGAGAGTAATGAATTGATAGGTGATAGTCAGCATGGTTTTGTGGCAGGTAGGTCGTGCCTTACTAACCTTATTGAGTTTTTTGAGAAAGTGACCAAGGAGGTGGATGGGGGCAAGGCAGTGGACGTGGTATATATGGATTTTAGTAAGGCGTTTGATAAGGTTCACCATGGTAGGCTTCTGCAAAAAATGCAGATGTATGGGATTGGGGGTGATCTAGGAAATTGGATCAGGAATTGGCTAGCGGATAGGAAACAGAGGGTGGTGGTTGATAGTAAATATTCATCATGGAGTGCGGTTACAAGTGGTGTACCTCAGGGATCTGTTTTGGGGCCACTGCTGTTTGTAATATTTATTAATGATCTGGATGAGGGTATAGTTGGGTGGATTAGCAAATTTGCTGATGACACCAAAGTCGGTGGTGTGGTAGACAGTGAGGAAGGGTGTCGTAGTTTGCAGGAAGACTTAGACAGGTTGCAAAGTTGGGCCGAGAGGTGGCGGATGGAGTTTAATGCGGAGAAGTGTGAGGTAATTCACTTTGGTAGGAATAACAGATGTGTTGAGTATAGGGCTAACGGGAGGACTTTGAATAGTGTGGAGGAGCAGAGGGATCTAGGTGTACGTGTGCATAGATCCCTGAAAGTTGGCAATCAAGTAGATAAGGTTGTTAAGAAGGCATATGGTGTCTTGGCGTTTATTGGTAGGGGGATTGAATTTAGGAGTCGTAGCGTTATGTTGCAACTGTACACAACTCTGGTGCGGCCGCACTTGGAGTACTGTGTGCAGTTCTGGTCCCCACATTACAGGAAGGATGTGGAGGCTTTGGAGAGGGTGCAGAGGAGGTTTACCAGGATGTTGCCTGGTATGGAGGGGAGATCCTATGAGGAGAGGCTGAGGGATTTGGGATTGTTTTCGCTGGAAAGGCGGCGGCTAAGAGGGGATCTTATTGAAACATATAAGATGATTAGAGGTTTAGATAGGGTGGATAGTGATAGCCTTTTTCCTCTGATGGAGAAATCCAGCACGAGGGGGCATGGCTTTAAATTGAGGGGGGGTAGTTATAGAACCGATGTCAGGGGTAGGTTCTTTACCCAGAGGGTGGTGAGGGATTGGAATGCCCTGCCAGCATCAGTAGTAAATGCGCCTAGTTTGGGGGCGTTTAAGAGATCCGTAGATAGGTTCATGGACGAAAAGAAATTGGTTTAGGTTGGAGGGTCACAGTTTTTTTTTTAACTGGTCGGTGCAACATCGTGGGCCGAAGGGCCTGTTCTGCGCTGTAATGTTCTATGTTCTATGTTCTCTATGTTCTATCTATTTCCTTTCCAGAAATTTTGTTTGCTATTCATTCCATTTTTATTTAATAAACCAAATTAGAATGAGGAAAGATCCTTTGTCTCTTTCTCTCTCTCTCAGTCAAATGTTGGCGATTAGAAATTGTGTCACAGGTGTTGACATGTAGATTTACAAAATGTCAACAAAAAGACAATATAGACTATTGTCTTCAAAAGTCAGTATTTTCTTTCAAATTCAACTTACTTTAGCAGAAATAACTGTCTATATTTGTTTATACATTTCCTGAAATATATAGAACAAAAGTTACAACAGGAAAATAATTGTTAAAAGTGGCTTTTCTTAAAATAATTTTGAAAAACTGACAATGCAAATAAACAAAAACAGAAAATGCTGGAAAATTTCAGTGGGTTACTGGGGACGAGGTTACCAGGAAAGTGGATGAAGGGAAGGCGGTGGATGTTGTCTACCTGGATTTCAGCAAGGCCTTTGACAAGGTCCCTCATGGGAGGTTAGTTAGGAAGGTTCAGTCGCTAGGTATACATGGGGAGGTAGTAAATTGGATTAGACACTGGCTCAATGGAAGAATGATGTGGAGATGCTCTTGGTGTGCATGTAGATGGTGTAATGGAAGAAGCCAGAGAGTGGTTGTGGAGGATTGCTTCTCTGAGTGGAGGCCTGTGACTGGTGGTGTGCCGCAGGGATCGGTGTTGGGTCCATTGTTGTTTGTCATCTATATCAATGATCTGGATGATAATGTGGTAAATTGGATCAGCAAGTTTGCTGATGATACAAAGATTGGAGGTGTAGTGGACAGTGAGGAAGGTTTTCAAAGCTTGCAGAGGGATTTGGACCAACTAGAAAAATGGGCTGAAAAATGGCAAATGGAATTTAACGCAGACAAGTGTGAGATATTGCACTTTGGAAGGACAAACCAAAGAAGAACGTACAGGGTAAATGGTAGGACTCTGAAGAGTGCAGTTGAACAGAGGGATCTGGGAATACAGGTACAGAATTCCCTAAAAGTGACGTCACAGGTGGATAGGGTCGTAAAGAGTGCCTCTGGTACATTGGCCTTTATAAATCGGAGTATCGAGTATAAAAGTTGGAGTGTTATGGTAAGGTTATATAAGGCATTGGTGAGACCGAATTTGGAGTATTGTGTACAGTTTTGGTCACCTAGTTACAGGAAGGATGTAAATAAGATTGAAAGAGTGCAGAGAAGGTTCACAAGGATGTTGCCGGGACTTGAGAAGCTGAGTTACAGAGAGAGATTGAATAGGTTGGGACTTTATTCCCTGGAGCGTAGAAGATTGAGGGGAGATTTGATAGAGGTGTATAAGATTTTGATGGGTATAGAGTGAATGCGAGCAGGCTTTTTCCGCTGAGGCTAGGGGAGAAAAAAACCAGAGGGCATGGGTTAAGGGTGAAAGGAGAAAAGTTTAAAGGGAATATTAGGGGGGGCTTCTTCACGCAGAGAGTGGTGGGAGTGTGGAATGAGCTGCCGGATAAAGTGGTAAATGCGGGGTCACTTTTAACATTTAAGAAAAACTTGGACGGGTTCATGGATAGGAGGGGTGTGGAGGGATATGGTCCAAGTGCAGGTCAGTGGGACTAGGCATAAAATGGTTCGGCACAGACAAGAAGGGCCAAAAGGCCTGTTTCTGAGCTGTAATTTTCTATGGTTCTATGGTTTTCTATGGGTCTGACAGCCTCTGTGGGGAGAGAATAGAGCCAACGCTTCGAGTCTGGATGACCTTTCATCAAAGCCCTTCATCTTGGCTCCGATGAAGGGTCATCCCGACGCAAAACGCTGGCTCTATTCTCTCTCCACAGAGGCTGTCAGACCCACTGAGATTTTCCAGCATTTTCTGTTTTTGTTTCAGATTCCAGCATCCGCAGTATTTTGCTGTTATCAGAATGTAAATAAAAATAGACTGTGAATATAGGTGACTGAACACACTGGGAAAACATCCTGGGAAATTAGATACACTGAACGTTCTTTGACCACACAACCCAAATTTAATTAACAGCATCACCAATTTGGCCAAAGTATCAAATCCAAACTCAGGCTTTTAGGAGATGATAAGAGCATCAATTATAAACTTCTAATGAAGGCATTTAAATACACAAAACACAATTCAGTGGATATATGTAATTATATATTATGATGAAATATGTGCTGTTTAAATGTGTAATTTAATTTAAACCCTTGCTTTGGACATTTAAAAATTTAGATACTTAAGATGCAAATGATTGGTTTGATCAATGCTACCCTTTGGTCTTTGTAATATGTTTGTAAAAGATTAGATGTGGGGGAAAAGGCAATTTACAAATAGGTATACTAATAGAACCATAAGATATCTGCAGTATTTAGCAGCATAGATAAACACGACCGGATATATTTGGATCATAAGAATGAGTGATTTGCACAATTAAATAACTTGCTGTTAACATTATGAAGAATTGTTTCAATTCTGTAGTTCAAAATAATTCCACTTATAGAAAACAGATCATTAACTTTATCTTTCTAAATTTATGTCTTCTGAACTGTAATCATTGCTTTCTCAACAAGCCTGTACTTGCAATTTACAACTTTTGTTCATGGGTTGTTTGCTTCTCAATTTTAAACTCCACACAGCAAATATATCAACACAATTTATTGCTCCTTATAATTGCATCTGTGTCTCCCACTGTGAGAGAGTGAACAGATTTATTCCTAATGTTAATGTACATGCACACTGTCTGATATAAGATATATCTGCTCCAGATTATGTTATTTTAATAGCCATGGAATAACATTAGAAGGAGCAAAGTAATAAGAAAGTAGTTATATTTATTATGTAATTTATTTATAAATTTATACTTTAAAATTTAACATTATACAATTCAGTAAACCTACAAGCAGCCTCACTGAAGCTGTATAATTCCCTTTCCTGGTGGTGTTGACTTTACACAATGAGAAAGGCATACAGAGGTCAATCAGTCTTGTTGGCGATGATACAGAATCTCCAATAGACGTTGTGTTGATAAGGCCAGGTATTCATACCCAAGCAGAGGGTTATTTCTCTGTGAGGCTGCTTTTAGGATGCTAAACAACAGACTGAGATTTTACACTCCAGCAAATGCTATTGGTTGCAAGCTAGAAGTCCATGTCTCGTAATTCCAATCCTTCTACATTGTCTTTGACAGGCAGCGTGGCTCCCTGAGATTAAATGTCCCAATTGAAAGGAAGGTTTTGGGACCCTTTGTCCCAGCAGATGAGTAGACCCCAATTGGCCAGCCTTGGCTAGGAAATGCAGATGGCCTTTGTATTGTTCTCTTTGAATATAGTTTCGGCAGCCCAAAGGGGATCATTGATGTCTTCAGAAATAATGAGATGCAAGTTTCTTTGATATTGTCTGGTAGCTTCTTCTGTTGGAAGGTCACAAACAGACATTATTAATGGTCTTTGTCCAGGTTTTAAAATTTTAGAAGTAGCCATGAGGATATCTATCTATTTTATAAAAATGTGCAGGATGAGGTCTTAGTCCCTTATAACAGTCATTATATTACATCCTCTCATCAATAATTCAGCCTGCCGACTGCCATGAAGAAAAACCTCACTGGACTCTGGAAGCCATGTGATACAATAATTATTTTATCTATCCTTGCGTGCTTTACATACAAGGCAAAGTAGGCAACATTGCTATGTTCCTTCCATGATTTGAGTGTGTGCAAATCAACTAATCCTTTGAGTTCATCCTATCTCAAGTTTATTGTGGGGATTCTAATACAAAATTAGATCACACCATAACTGAGGGGTTGGAAAATTATAATCTATGTTGGCAGAGTTTACCATGGCTTCTGTGGTAGGATTATTCTGAGACACAGTTCAACATCACTTCAGAGACAGAAGAAGAGAAAGACATTGCCTGTGCTAGCACCACAAAAAGGAATCATGGGACCCTGAGGGATAAGAGACTTACATGTGGTCCTCACTGTTCTTGTTAAGGATTTGTGAAAACTTGCTTAATAAATTCTACTTGATTCATAAGTACTAGCTAATTGTACCTTGTTCGATCAGGGACAACTGAAGACAATGGTGTTAGACATTAAGAAATTGGAACAGTGTCACAAGTACGTTTACATTAACACTGCAAGACGTTATTGTGAAAATCCCCTAGTCACCACACTCCAGGGCCTGTTTGGGTACATTTAGGGAGAATGTACACAACCAGCACGTCTTTCGGACTGTGGGAGGAAACCGGAGCACCCGGAGGAAACCCACACAGACACGGGGAGAATGTGCAGACTCCGCGCAGACGGTGACCCAAGCTGGGAATCACACCTGGATTCTTGGCGCTGTGAGACATCAGTGCTAACCACTGTGCCACCGAGCCGCCCTCTGGGATGTAATGAAGAGGCCACAGGACATTGGAGAGGAAGGGTGAACAATCAGTGATTGTGGTACACACAGGTAAAAACGACGTAGGTAAACAAAGGGATGAAGATCTGCAAGCTGAGTATAGAACGTTGGGAGATAAATTAAAATGCAGGAAGTGAAATGTAATAATCTCAGGATTACTTCCAGTGCCACGGACTAACGAGAACAGGACTAACTTGTGTGAAGATGCAGAGGATATGGGAAGAGTTTTAAATGAATTTTTGGCTCCGCATTCACCAAAGAAAGGGATGAAATCCTTTCAGAAGGATTATTTGATTTATTATTGAGACATGTATTAGCATACAGTGAAAAGTGTTGTTTCTTGCGCGCCATACAGACAAAGCATATCATTCATAGAGGATGCAGAATGTAGTGTTACAGTCATAGCTAGAGTATAGAGAAAGATCAACTTAATGCAAGGTAGGTTCAGTCAAAGGTCTGATGGAACAGGGAAGAAGTTGTTCTTGAGTCAATTGGTAAGTGTCCTCAGAATTTTGTTATCATTTTCCCGATGGAAGAAGGTGGAAGAGAGAATGTCCGGGGTGCGTGAGGTCCTTGATTTTGCTGGCTGCTTTTCTGAGGCAGCATGAAGTGTAGACCGTGTCAATAGATGGGAGGCTGGTTTGAGAGATGGACTGGGCTACGTTCATGACCCTTTGTAGCTTATTGCAGTCTTGGACAAAGCAGGAGCCATACCAAGCTGTGATGCAACAAGAAAGAATGCTTTCTCTGGTGCATCTGTAAAGGTTGGTGAGAGTCATAGCGGACATGCCAAATTTCCTTAGTCTTCAGAGAAAGTAGAGGCGTTGGTGGGCTTTCTTAACTATAGTGTCGGCATAGAGGGACCAGGACAGGTTGGTGGTGATTTAGACATCTAAAAACTTGAAGCTCTTGACCATTAGTACTTTGACCCCATTGATATAGACAGGAGCATGTTCTCCACTACGTTTCCTGAAGTTGATGACTATATCCTTCATTTTGTTTACATTGAGGGAGAGACTATTGTCATCGCACCAGTTCACCAGATTCTCTATTGCTTTCCTGTACTCTGTCTCGTCATTGTTTGAGATCCGACCCACTACTGTGGTGTCATCCAGTAAACTTGAAAATGAAGTTGGAGGGCAATTTGGCCACATAGTCACAGGCATATAAGGAGTATAGTCGGGGGCTGAGAACACAGCCTTGTGGGGCACCGATGTTGAGGATGATCGTGGAGGAGGTGTTGTTGCCTATCCTTAGTGATTGTGGTCTGTGGGTTAGGAAGTTCAGGATCCAGTTGCAGAGGGAGGAGCCGAGGCCCAAGCCACAGAGTTTGGAGATGAAATGATTAGTGGGGACATAAGGAAAAACATTTTATGCAGAGAGCGGTGGACATTCGCTGCCTGAGTTGGTGGTGGAGGCACAGACCCTAAACTCTTTTGAAAAACACCTGGATCTGAATCTTAAGTGCTGTAAGCTACAGGGCTATGGGCTGGGTGCAGGAAGGTGGGATTAGAAAGTGCAGCTGGGTGTCTTTGGGTCAGCATGGATAAGATGGGCCGAATGGCCCCTTCTGTGCTGTGTCGTTTCTATGGTTCTATCCGTCCTTAGATATGGAAACCAGAACTGCACACAGTATTCCAGGTGTGGTCTCACAAATGTCCTATGAAATTGTTCTTGTACTCCAGTCCCCTTGCAGTAAAACCAACTTGCTGTTTGTCTTTGTTGCTATACCTACCTAACCTTCTCTCTTTGTTCTCTGAGTATATTCAAGTCTCTCTGAGCAGCAACATTTCAAAGTTCCACGCCTTTGAAAGTAAATGTTTTGCTGTTCTAATTACCAAATTGAATAGCCTCACCTTTTTCCTGTTTCTATGTCATTTGAAAACAGTAAGAGTTTTAACAACACCAGGTTAAAGTCCAACAGGTTCATTTGGTAGCAAATGCCATTAGCTTTCGGAGCCCTGCTCCTTCGTCAGATGGAGTGGAAATCTGCTCCCAAACAAGGCACACAGACACAAAATCAAGTTACAGAATACTGATTAGAATGCGAATCTTTACAGCTAATCAAGCTGATCAAGTTGATTAGTTGTAAAGATTCGCATTCTAATCAGTATTCTGTAACTTGATTTTGTGTCTCTCTGTGCCTTGTCTGAGAGCAGATATCCACTCCATCTGACGAAGGAGCAGGGCTCCGAACGCTAATGGTATTTTCTACCAAATAAACCTGTTGGACTTTAACCTGGTGTTGTTAAAACTCTTACTGTGTTTACCCCAGTCCAACGCCGGCATCTCCACATTTGAAAACAGAACAGGAAAATTAAATCAAGCACTGCATCCAGCAACACGGATTACTGCCCATATTTCTGATTAGTTACACAAACCCTATGATCATTTCTCAATATAGTTAGTGGGAGGAAGATACTTGCATCTGATTGGTGTGTACGATGTGCCCTCGCCCTCTTCCTTTGCCCATTGGGCAGATGGAGCTCTTTAGCTTTTAGTGGAATGCACCAATGAGAAATAACTGAAGGTAAAAGCAGTGATTTTGGCAAAGCAAAATCGCTTCAGTTATTCTCGCCGAATATACAGCTCAGGAATCACTAGTGGAAGACTTGACTTAGGGCAGAACACAATGGACAAATAGATCACCATGGTTCATTTTCTTTAGTTTTCTGCAAAGTCATTACTTTCTTGAAGAGAAAATGCTGGAAAATCTCAGCAGGTCTGGCAGTATCTGTAAGGAAAGAAAAGAGCTGATGTTTTGAGTGCAGATGACCCTGTGTCAAAGCAGCTTTGACAAAGGGTCGTCTGGTCGTCAGTTCTTTTCTCTCCTTACAGATGCTGCCAGACCTGCTGAGATTTTCCAGCATTTTCTCATCTGGTTTCAGGTTCCAGCATCCGCAATAATTTGCTTTTATCATTACTTTCTTGTATTTTTTTGTATTAAAATTGAACCAATCCCTACAGCTTCCCATTCTGTGTGTTGGAAGGCTCCATGATCGAAGTCTCAAACATTATTTCAATGATCCAAAAGTTAAGACAATGCTACAGATGACCTTTGGGAAAACAGTTGAAGAACAAGAAAGAAAACTGCAATTAAACTACAACAGGGAAATGAGAGTAGGAAGAATCATCAAGAAAAAAATGTCAACACTTTCTTTTTCTGTAAGTCTACCACATTAAACCATAAAAAAAATCAAATGTTTTATTTATATCTATGAAATTGCAATTATTTAAAATGTTTTTACATGAATGTTTATCAGTGGTATTTAGCAACTTTTGAACTATTTAACACTTACTTCAAAGAGAGTTCTGGCGAAGAATAAAAAGAGAAGTTCAACTGGGTGGCATGTGAGTTTGACACCAGTTTTTCACACTGGACCCTAGATTAAAATGTACAGAGTTGAATTTTCATCTTCAAGATGGTAGCGGGAGTTGGGGAATTTCTGAAGGATTTTTGTCCCGGAGTTGGGGGGGGGAGTGCGGGGGGATGGGATGCCGAGTGTGGAGGCAGGCTGTTTAAAAGGCCTGCCTTACAGCTTTGGGACTTTATAATAAAAGCAGTTTGATCCTCTCACTCCTTCGCCCCCCCCAGACACGCCCATACCCCATGCACGCCCTCCACCCACCTTCCATGGCCTCTTCTCTCTTCCATGTGAAACTTAGAGTCATAGAGGTTTACAGCATGGAAACAGGCCCTTCGGCCCAACTTGTCCATGGCACCCTTTTTTTTAAACCCCTAAGCTAACCCCAATTGCCCGCATTTGGCCCATATCCCTCTGTACCCATCGTACCCATGTAACTATCTAAATGGTTTTTAAAAGACAAAATTGTACCCGCCTCTACTACTACCTCTGGCAGCTTGTTCCAGACACTCACCACCCTCTGTGTGAAAAAGGTGCTCCTCCTCTGGACACTTTTGTATCTCTCCCCTCTCACCTTAAACCTATGCCCTCTAGTTTTAGACTCCCCTACCTTTGGGAAAAGATATTGACTATCTAGCTGACCTATGCCCCTCATTATTCTAAGATCCTGCACTCATCCCCTAGTGCCCCTCATGCTGTCCATGCCAAGATACGGACATGCCATTGCGTCCAGATGTTCAGAAACCTCCTCCCTCAGCAGGTTCTCTTTTCCCAACACTTGGCTGGCCAATGCTTCAGAGGCAGCCGAAGTAAAGCTATAAGAATATGCTCATGGCTGCTTCAATACCACTGGCTGGGAGGAGAAGAACATAAGAACTAGGAGCAGGAGTAGGCCATCCGGCCCCTCGAGCCTGCTCCGCCATTCAATAAGATCATGGTTGATCTTTTTGTGGACTCAGCTCCACTTACCCACCCGCTCACCATAACCCTTAATTCCTTTACTGTTCAAAAATCTATCTATCCTTGCCTTAAAAACATTCAATGAGGTAGCCTCAACTGCTTCACTGGGCAGGGAATTCCACAGATTCACAACCCTTTGTGTGAAGAAGTTCCTCCTCAACTCAGTCCTAAATCTGCTTCCCCTTATTTTGTGGCTATGCCCCCTAGTTCTAGTTACACCTGCCAGTGGAAACAACTTCCCTGCTTCTATCTTATCTATTCCCTTCATAATATATGTTTCTATAAGATCTCCCCTCATTCTTCGGAATTCCAGTGAGTATAGCCCCAGTCTACTCAGTATCTCCTCATAAGCCAACCCTGTCAACTCCGGAATCAACCTAGTGAATCTCCTCTGCACCCCCTCCAATGCCAGTATATCCTTTCTCAAGTAAGGAGACCACAACTGTACACAGTACTCCAGGTATGGCCTCACCAGCACCTTATACAGCTGCAACATAATCTAGATGTATTTAAACTCCATCCCTCTAGCAATGAAGGACAAAATTCAATTTGCCTTCTTAATTACCTGCTGCATCGGCATACCAACTCCTTGAGATTCCTGCACAAGGACACCCAGGTCCCTCTGCACAGCAGCATGCTGCAATTTTTTACCATTTAAATAATAGTCCATTTTGCTATTATTCCTACCAAAATGGATGACCTCACATTTACCAACATTGTACTCCATCTGCCAGACCCTCGCCCACTCACTCAGATTATCTATATCCCTTTGCAGACTTTCAGCGTCCTCTGCACACTTTGCTCTTCCACCCATCTTAGTGTCATTTGCGAATTTTGACACACTACACTTGGTCCCCAACTCCAAATCATCTATGTAAATCGTAAACAATTGCGGTCCCAACACTAATCCCTGAGGCACACCACTAGTCACTGATCGCCAACCTGAAAAACACCCATTTACCCCCACTTTTTGCTTTCTGTTAGTTAACCAATCCTCTATCCATGCTAATACATTACCCGTAACATTGTGCACCTTTATCTTATGTAGCAGTCTTTGGTGCGGCACCTTGTCAAATGCCTTCTGGAAATCCAGATACACCACATCCACAGGTTCCCCATTGTCCACTGCAGATGTAATGTTCTCGAAGAATTCCACCAAATTAGTCAAACATGACCTTCCCTTCATGAACCCATACTGCGTCTTACCAATGGGACAGAAGGCTGCAGACTGCTTGGCATGGCTCCACCTGCTCCACGAAGGTGAAATCAGCTTTGATAGTGCGGCAGAACAATGGCAGCAGAGAAGGAAAAGAAGCCAACCTGGGGCTGTGAATTCCATTCTCCCACGTAACAACTTCCCCAAGTACAGACAGACATGTGGCTCTAGAATTGGGCTCTTCACTCATCTAAAGATTCATTAAGCCTGATGGATGTCATCCTCTATTCCGAGGGACCGCCAATGATGATGGCATTTCTATGCCTATTCACCCACAATACACTCTGTATAGAACCAATAATCCCTATAGTGACAATAGGATTTGGTTTAAAAAAAGCTTTAAAAAATTCATTCATGAATGTTGCTTTCCTTACAGTCCAATAAGATTGTCGATCATCCAGACTGTTTAAAGTATCAGTGGTAGAAACTGCAAGCACCATTATACATTCTTGGTTGAGAGAATCTAGACATCCATTAGAGTGCTGAACCAGATGTACCATGGGAAACATTGGTTTGACAGCCCTGGATCTGTGATCTCGCCTGTGAAATTCACAATGTTTATTTCCACAGGCTAAAGAGATTTCCAATGCTTGCCACTTCTGCTATTGATACTTAAGAGGGTCAGGATGTAGGATGTGACGCTTCTTTTGGGCTACAGTGAAAGCAATTTTTATAAATGAATGACTTTTGTAAAGCTTTTTTAACATCCTATTGTTACTATAGGATTCATTGGTTCTGTACAAAGTGTATAGTGGGTGAATAGGCATGGAAGTACCATAACTTGAATGGAATGCCTGAGGGTGAGCTTTTCAGAAGGCATCCTTGTGCAGTCTACAGTTCACAACACCTCCGAGAGGCCATGAACCATGACTCATTTAAAGGCTGGCCCAACTCCATGAACATTTTGAAAGTCTAGGCTGTGCCTCGCCCTGTAATGGAACCAGCCAGGTCAGGAATGGAGGATGTGGATTCGCAACCCAAACCAGTCCTCATCCTTAAACTGTACTGTTGCAAATCGCTGTTGGAAATCCCAGGATCAGACCCCGACTGCCATTTTCACCCCTCCACGGAATCTCCCTGTCTCTCTAAAACACCAATCTATAGACTTTAGTTTGCGCATAATCTTCTACAAAATCCCACCGCAATGCAATAACTTTATAGCTCAATGTTCATCTCCAGGTATTTCAGTGTCAAATTTGACAACATTCCTGTCAAACACCTTGGGGCTGTTTTATGATCTGAAAGATACCAGTTGATATTTTGGTGATTTAGAACTATTAGCAAGGACACAAGAAAAACACTGTTCTGCTTCAAATAGAGTCCAGAGATTTTCCCATCAATATGAACCACCAGAGACAGCCGGAGCATTTCTCATCCAAATACTCTGACAACACTGTATAAAATGCTGCTGAGGCCACAGCTGGAGCACTGTGTGCGATTCTGATTATCGCACTATAGGAAAGATGTCATTGCACAAGAGAGGATGCAGAGGAGATTCACCAGGATGCTGCCTGGGCTGGAGTGTTTCAGATATGAAGAGAGGTTAGTCGGGATGGGGTTGTTTTCCTTAGAGCAGAGAAGGCTGAGGAGGGACCTAATCGATGTGTACAAAATAACGAGGGACATTGATAGTGTAGATAGGAAGATACCTTTCCCCTTAGTAGAGGGGTCAGCAACTAGGGGACATAGATTTAAGATAAAGGGCAGATTTAGAGGGGATTTGAGGAAAACCTTTTTCACCTAAAGGGTGATGGGAGTCTGGAACTCGCTGCCTGAAAGGGTGGTAGAGGCAGGAAGCCTCACAACATTTAAGAAGTATTTATATGAGCACTTGGAACGCCAAAGCATACAAGGCTACGGAGCAAATGTTGGGAAATGGGTTTAGAATAGGGAGGTGCTTGATGGCTGGCCCAGACATGATAGGCTGACGAGCCTCTTTCTGTGCTGTAAAACTGTATGGTGCGATCTTACCGGCCGTTCATGCCACGCTCCTGTTGCAGCAGAATGGGAAAATCCAGCCGGCGTGAACAGTGATAACATTCCGGGTAGTGACTCTACGATGCTCTCTCAGTATTCCATTAAAGCAGCAACCTAGATTATGGGCAGAATTTTCCTGTCATGGAAATGGGCGGGGGCGGACCATGCAAAGGTCCATTGATCTTGGATGGGAATTTCCAGCCTTGGGGCGAGCGCGGCTGGAAAATCCCACTCCATGTCTTACATCTTCTGTTTAAAAAATATTTCTGTTTCAGAATTTTGACTCTGGAGATACATTTAATCTAGAAAAGTTGAAGACTGAAAAAAGGTAATGTCGCTATCTTCTTTCAATTCAGTTAGAAATTCTAGTACATATCAAATTAGTCAATCAAGGGTTTCTCTCTTGTGTCGTATTTTTGCACAGTGCCTTTTTAATATAAAATGCATTAATCTGCAATCTCAGTTTTGATGCATTTCATTAATCACATAAAATAAAACAGATTAATCATCTTAAAACCATACAGATGGTATGTTAGTGAAAAGATGTTAACCATTGCATTAAAAAAAACAAGACTTGCATTTCTATCCTCCACTTCATGGTATCCCAAAGCACCTTGCAACTAATGAAGAACCTTTCAAGTATAGTCACCATTGATATATAGGAATTATGACAATCAATCTGCACATTGAGGTAAGGTGCCCCTGACATCAACCACATTTGACCGGGTGTGGCATCAAGGCATCCAAGCAAAACTGGAGCCAGTGGGAATCAAAGGGAACTCTCTGATGGTAGCACAAAGGAAAATGGTTGTGTTTGTTGGAGGTCAGTCATCTCAGTTCCAGGACATTGCTACAGGAGTTCCTCAAGGTAGTGTCCTAAGCCCAACCATCTTCAGTTACTTCATCAATGACTTTCTCTCCAACATGAGGTCAGAAATGGGATGTTCACCGATGACTGCAGAATGTTCAGCCTCATTCGTGACTCCTCTGATACTGAAGCAAGACCTGGATGATATGCATGCTTGGGTTGACAAGTGGCAAGTAACATTCACACCACACTAGTGTCAGGCAATGACCATCAGCAACAGGAGAGGATCTAACCATCACCTCTTGACTGAACCATCCACTTTTAACATTCTGAGCATTACTAGTGACCAGAAACTGAACTAGACTGGCCACATAAATACTGTGGCTACAAGATCTGGTTAGAGGCTAGGAATCCTGCTGTGACCAGCTCACCTGCTGACTCCCCAAAGTCTATATAAAATCTACAAGGCACAAGTCAGGAGTGTGATGGAATACTCTCCACTTGCCTGGATGAGTACGGCTCCAATAACACTCGAGGTTTAACACTATCCAATACAGAGCAGCCCATTTGATTTGCGTCCCATCCTCAAACATTCACTTCCTCCATCACTGATGCACAGTGGCATCAGTGTGCGCCATCTACAAGATGTATTACAGGAACTCATCAAAGGCTCCTTAAGTTGCACCTTCAAAACCCATGATCGCTGTCGTATAGAAGGACAAGGACAGCAGATACATGGGAACATCACCACCTGCAAGTTCCCCTCCAAGTCACACACCAGCCTCACCAGGAAATTGTTATATATTTAACAAGGGTTGCAGATTGCTTTAAGAGCTGATCACATGATTTGAGTGATGTCATTAGGGTGTGTGCTCAGGCTGCTGTTTTACTTTCAGTTTTGTATTCTGCAGTGCAGGGAGAGCAGCTTTTCAATAAACCTGCTGTGTGTTTGTTTGAGTCTATGTGTGCAAACCAAGTCTAGTCTTTTTTTCTGTTAAAACCCACAACCCTGAACATAGTTAAGACATTATATCACCATTCCTTTACTGTCACTGGATCAAAATCCTGGAACCCTCCCTAACAACACTATGGGTGCACCTACACCACATGGACTGCAGCAATTCAAGAAGGCATCTCAGCACTACCTTCTCAGGGGCAATTAGGGATGGACAATAAATGCTGGTCTCACCAGTGAAGCCCAGATCCCATGAATAAATAAAAGAAAACAGCAAATTCTCACAAACAGCAATATGGTAACAACCAGATAACCTGTTTTTAGGTTATTGAATGAGGGATAAATATAGGCCAGGAAACCATGAATAACTCCATTGTTTTTCTGCAAGAGAGATCTTTTCCCAGAGAAATCAGGTAGAGCCTTAGTTTAAAATCTCATCAAAAGACACCAACCCTAACAGTGCAGCGCCCCCTCAGAACTGCGCTGTAATGCTAACCTAGATTCTTGTGCTCAAGTCCTGGAGTGAGACTTGAATCCATAACCTCCTGACTTTGAGGCGAGAGTGCTACCAATTGAACCACAGCTGATAGAGAAAATTAAATGCAATAGTTCACATACTTCATCACTGAGTTGCACTAAGCTGCATTAAGTTGATCTTTCTCTGCACCTAGACTGTAACACTACATTCTGCACTCCTTTCCTTCTCTATGAATGGTATGAATTGTCTGTATAGTGCGCAAGAAACAATACTTTTCATTGTATACTAATACATGTGACAATAAATCAAATCACATAACTATCTAAATTTTATGCGCTTTACAAAGCTATTGTTTTCTGGCATCATAAATAGTAAGATACCTTTGGAAGAGGCAATATTAAGAAGTTCAAATCATATTTTTTTGGCACTTGTCTATGCTGGAAAAGTTTGTTTTTGTTCATCATGTTGGCTTTTAAGAATCAGAAGATTTTATTTTCATTTTGTGTAAACATAACCACAAGAATTCAACTTTGTTATTTTGGTAAATTCAGGAACCAAATTCAACATTGCCCTGAGGTTTTGCGTCGAGTTCCGCCCCCACACATTTCAAGGAGTGAAGTACTTCGATTAATTTCCTCTGCATCCAGAGTAATAGTTGCCACTGTAAGTAGTCTTTGATTTGCATTTTCACCTTCACACTAACATTTTTCAGAATGACTTTCATTGTTAAAACCCTTTCCAAAAAAATAAAAGCTACAAAAGTGACTTTGTCCATTTAACAAACTAGCTGGATACTTTCCAAAGACTGCGATGTTTTCGATTACATACTTGTTTCCTGCTGCAAAATCAAAGCTGTTATCACACAAGGCGGCACGGTGGCACAGTGGTTAGCACTGCTACCTCACAGCGACAGGGACCCAGGTTCGATTCCTGGCATGGGTCACTGTCTGTGCAGAGTCTGCACGTTCTCCCCGTGTCTGCGTGGGTTTCCTCCGGGTGTTCTGGTTTCCGCCCACTGTCCAAAAGACGTGCTGGTTAGGTGCATTGGCCGTGCTAAATTCTCCCTCAGTGTACCCGAACAGGCGCCCGAGTGTGGCGACTAGGGGATTTTCACAGTAACTTCATTGAAGTGTTAATGTAAGCCCACTTGTGGCGCTAACAAATAAACAAAAAAAAACAAGTGTTTACATCTTTTCCTGTATTCAGTTTTCAGAATATATCATTTGAACAAATTACACAAGTGTCCAAATAGATTACAGCTATTAAACTTATTTCAAAGCCTTGGTAAGAAATATGTACACATTATCAAATAGGGAATAGCATTTTTCCTTCAAAAACCTTGCAAAATAAAATAAGGAACATTACCAGAGGCGTGACATGTTGTTTCAGGAAGATTATCTTAGTAGAACAATCCAAGATCAGTGGGAAATATTGGTCTTGTTTGGCTAGTACGTTCTGAAAATAAGGCAAAGGTTTTCAATGTAAGGAGGCCACTGCTGTGAGGCTGTTACTGTGCAGCGACTAGCCCACTACTGAATGGCCAGCAGAAGCAGCTGTGGAATTACGGCCATCATGGACCCAGGGGTGTTCCACACATACTTTAACAGATCTTACCAACCAATGTAAGAGGGGATCCAGGTTAGTCCCTTACAATTAGTAAAAAGTATCTGATGAAGGCTCACAGATGAATCATAGAATCTCTACAGTGCAGAAGAAGGCCACTTGGCCCATCGAGTCTGCACCAATAACAATCCCACCCAGGCCTATCCCCGTCACCCCACATATTTACCCTGCTAATCCCTCTAACCTACGTATCCCGTGACATTAAGGGGCAATTTAGCATGGCCAATCAACCTAACCCGCACATCTTTGGACTGTGGGAAGAAACCGGAGTACCCGGAGGAAACCCATGCAGACATGGGGAGAATGTGCAAACTCCACACAGACAGTGACCTAAGCCAGGAATCGAACCCAGGTCCCTGGAGCTGTGAGGCAGCAGTGCTAACCACTGTGCTACCGTGCCGCCCAAATGTTAAAATCTGAAATACCCAGCCTGACCTGCTGGGTATTTCCTGCATTTTATTTTTTAATTTCAGATTTCTAACATCTGCAGTATTCTGTTTGTAGTAAATAGCAAAAATTCTTGTTCACTATCTTAACAGCACACTCTCCTCTCACACGCAGGCTTCAGGGAAACTGGTCAGTTGGTGGTGGCTCAGGTGGTGCTTGATGGGTTGGGACGGTAGGTTGTTTGGAGGTTTGTGCGCTCTCTCTGATACTTCGACTGCACTTCTGCACATTCCTAACAAAGTCGATGTGTCCAGTACCTTCCTGAACGAACCTTCTCTGTTTTGGTCAGTAATAAGTCAGGGTCTCCCATGAGGTGACACGTATATTTGACCTCTTCAGGGATGTTTCTGGACATCCCTAAAGTGTTTCAGCTGTCCTGGGAGTCTCCCGCCACGAGTTATGAGTTGAGCAGTTGCTTCAAGATTCAGGTGTCAGCCACACGGACTGTATGTTCCACCCAATGGGGCTGACTTTGAGAAATTAGTGCCTTAGTACCCAGCAAGTTGACATGGGAGAGGTCACTGCTGTTGAGCCACCTCCCTCGCCAGCAGATTTGTAGGTCCCGAGGTGAAGACGACCTGACTGTAAGCCACAGTCACGGCCCTTTCCTTTGGTTCACCATAAAGGATGTTGGCGACAGGAAACTAACATTCAGCTGAATGACAACACTGACGACAAGGAGAATTTTTTTCCTCCAACTTCCCTCCAGTCAACCTCTAAATGTTAAGAATATCCTCCAATAGGAAAAAGCCATTATACCTCCTTTTGGAAAATTCAAGCCCTATGAAACCAATGGGGAACATTGGGTCCAATATACTGAGCGCATGCATTACTTATTCCATGCTAACAACATTGAAGGAGACAAAAAAACAAAAGGTAATATTGTTAGCAGCATGCAGGGCCCCGACTACCAGTGTGATAAGAAGTCTGACCTATCCAGGTGCTCCTGATTCAAAACTTTTAATGAGCTAGTTGACCTGGTTAAAAAACCATAACAACCTGAAGCCCTCTGTAATTCTTCAGTGATATTGTTTCAACATGGCTGGGAGAACTCCTGGGAGATCTGTCACTGAGGTCTTGGCTAGGTTGCGGAAATGAGTCGAACACTGCGAATTTAGACCACCTCGCAATGAAATGTTGTGGGACCGATTGGTATGTGGCATAAATGATCTAATCATCCAAAAGACCTGTTGACAGAACCCAATTTTGATTTTTTTTAAAAATGTTGAAATAGCCTTGTCACTTGAGAACGCAGAAGAGGGGCTCAGGAATTACAAGGGGCATCAGGCAGCAATATCCTCCAATTAGGGAGAGGGACCTCATGTAACCAATTCTGAATGGAGAATGCTTGTGTAAATCAGGTGTTAAAGAGCCCCTTTCGACATAGGATCCCTAGTGTCACCACCACCAGACAGTCAAGGAAAGTCAGTGATGACTCCAAGAGGATTAGGGAACAGTTGTCAGATGACTGATTACTGCAAGCACCATCGAAGTACACAGTCATGGTGAAGTTTCAGGAACAGGCCAAACATATGCTATCTGGGAAGAAAGCGGAGGCCAGTACCTGAACGTACCATGCAGATATCCCCCTCTTCCAGAGACAGAGACGCTATAACTGAATTGTATTGTAACAACGAAAGTTACCCTGATAGTGGTAGAATTACTAGTGAATAGGCATCTCTTGAAGATGGAGTTGGGCACGGGAGCTGCAGTCTCCATATTTGGAGAACAGACCTATAAGCACCTCCAATTGAGCATCCAATTCCTGAGATTGGAAGATATGAAGGCCAAACTAGCCACCCACACGGGGGAGCCTTTACATATAAGAGGCACCACAATGGCCCCACTAATTTATAGGCAATAATCAACTTGTCTCCCACTCACTGTTGTACCAAGCCTTATGGGGAGAGATTGGCTCCAGCAAATGGAATGGTTGGAGGCCGTCGGGTTAGGCATAGGGCACAATGCAAAGTTATCAGTCGATACCCTGGGGAAAATAAAAGGAGTCAAGACCAGGATCTACGTTGACCCCAACGCTACACTTGGGTATTTCAGAGCCAGACCAGTCCCCTACTCCATGCTGGAGAAGATTGAAACTGAACTAGGGCACCTTGAGAGCTTGGATATAATAAAGCTGTGCAATCTGCAGAATGGACTGTGCCTGTCGTCCCTGTTTTTAAGCTCAACAAATCAGTCAGTCATTGTGAGGACTACAAACTGACAGTCAATCGGGTCTCCAAACTCAGTAGGTATCCCATGCCCAATTGAAGATTTATATGCTAAGTTAACAAACGGCAAGACATTCTCCAGGTTGGATATGAGCCACGCCTATCTTCAGCTTGAACTAGTCAAGCCCTCCTGGAAATATGTGACAATCAACTCGCACAAGGGACTCTATGATTGTACTGTTTCTTTTTGGGGTCTCGCCGCCTTCCAAAGAGTAATGGAGAACATCCTTCAAGAACTACCCAAAGTACCAGTATAGTTAGATGATGTCTTTGTCAAAGAGGACAGTGGTTAGCCCTGCTTTCTCACAGTGCCAGGGACCCAGGTTCAATTGTGACCTTGGGTCACTATCTGTGTGGCGTTTGCACGTTCTCCCCGTGTCTGCATGGGTTTCCTCCGGGTGCTCTGGTTTCCTCCCACAGCCCAAGGACGTGCGGGTTAGGTTGATTGCCATTTAATATCAAGGAGACTCGCAGGGTAAATATGGCCGGAGGGGGGATACAGCCTGGGTGGGATTGTTGTTGGTGCAGGTTCGATGGGCTGAATGGCCTCCTTCTACACTGTAGGGATTCTATAATTCTAGGACATGGTAATTCCCCCCATCTGCTCGGATACAGTGCTGTGCCTTGTTATTAGCAACCTACGAATATCTTCTGGAACCCAGATAGCTAATGCTGGCGCACTGGGTCACCTCTTGTTGCCCACAAGCCTGGCTTCTTTACCAACATTGGGAGAGATTGTGTTGACTCTGAATGTTTTGGAGACTTTGCCAGTATCAGCAAGGCAGATTAAAGCCTGGACCCAAAAATATCCAGCCTTAGCCAAATTTGGGCACATGATCATACATGGGGGATTTCAAAGTTGATCCTCTGAAGAAATGAAACCCTACCTCATTAAGAAAGCTGAACTTAGTGTTGAGGACGGGATCATTCTTTGGGGTCCCAAGTAATTTTTCCGTCCCCAGGATGATGTCCATTATTAATGGAATGACAAAATGGCCACCCAGGAGTATCAATAACTAAAATGCTGGCCAGGAGTTACGTTTGGTGGCCCGGTCTTGACTCTGACATAACAAACTTGGTGGAGCAATGTGAGCTGTGCCAGAAAAATCAAAAAATTCCCACCCTCAGCCGACCTACACTCATGGCAGTGGCCTGGCAGGCCATGGGGGCGTGAACATGTAGACTTTGCAGGGCCCTTTTGTGGGTTCTAATGTTTCTAATCATGGTGGATGCACACTCCCAGTGGGGACAAAGTTTCAGCTTACATGGAATACTGTCCTGGTTTCTGATAATGGCATGGTCTTTACTAGCGGTGATTTCCAGAATTTCATGCTCTCCAATGGTATCTGACACTCCGGACTGCACCTCATCACCCGTCATCAAATGGACTGGCAGAACGGGTGGTTCAAACCTTCACACATTGTATGAAGAAACAGCCAGCGGCATCCATAGAGATTAAACTGGCACGATGTTTGATCGATTACAGGATCACAACAGGTGTTCCTCCAGCAGAGCTGTTAGTGGGACAACAGGTTCATATCAGACTGAGCGTGCTCTTCCCAAACTTGGCAGGGAGGGTGGAGTCCCAACAGGAAAACCAAAAAATAAACTTTGATTCTGCAAGGGCAGAAAAACCTTTTGCAACAGGTGATCTGGTTCATGTCGGAAACTTAACGGATGGCCGTGGATGGGTCCCTGGGATCATTATGGAGAAAACAAGACCAGTACCTGTCAAAGTCAAAGTCCAGAGCAAAGAAGCACTTAGACCATCACAGAGCCGGGCATTCCCTCTCTGAGCAGGCCCCACCACCGGCCATGGAGATAGCCACTGCCAACCTTCAGCTTGAAGCTGACTCCATGTTGACTGCTCCGGATAGTGAAGGTATGGATTTGGAGATGGAGGCTGAAGAAGTGGGCTTCCGGGCTGAAGCGGAACCTGAGGAGGAGCTTGATTCAGTAACCCTGCGATGCTGCCTCTGAAAGAAGGGTCCCCTGTTTGGTTTTCACCATCTGACCCAGCCCTGCCTTCTTCAGACCTCCATCCAAGCACCAAGCAACGGAAAGGACCTCCTCGCAGTAGGGATGCTGGGAGAGATGCAGATTTAAGCTGGGTTGAATATTACAACGGCCACGAAGGCCACCGGGGGTCATCCATACATCTCTCCATGGGCTTTGTGGAGTATGAGCTGCCTTACTGAGCAAGAAGCATCTCGTCCCAATGGGAAGTGATCAGTAGGGATTTTTAAGCTTGTGGCTTTACCCAGACCGGGGTTGTAGGTTCTGAGCTGAAGATTACCTGATGTAAGCGGCAGGAGTGGCTCCTTCCTTTGGTGCACAATAAAGGGTATTGGTGACGAGAGACTGGAATTTGACTGAATTATTACACCTCAATTGGCAAGAGGCTGAGCTGGCACTGTGGGGCGATGATGATTTTTCTCATCTACGTCTGCCTTCGTCAAGAAGAAACTCTCATGATACAGAAAATGGTCCAAATTTTCCAGGATCTTGCCATTGATCTTAATCAACGTGGAGAGGTATCGTGCAGTGGGAATTGGCTGGAAAAGTTTTCAGCTGTTAAGCGAAAAGTCATTTTCTCAAATGTTTTGGAGAAGGAGTTGACAATGACCTGGGGCTCAGTTTCTGAGTAAGCACACACTCCAAGGGGAATTTCACAGTGACTTCATTGCAGTGTTAATGTAAGCCTTACTTGTGACTAATAACAAACTTTACTTTAACTTTAAACGTCCTCACCCCATGTCAGCTCCTCCTACAGCAGATGTAGTGAATCATTTAAATCTCTGTTGGATTTGGCGGGATTGGAATATCCCACTAGTGAGAGGGGATCAGAAAATCCTGTCCCCGGCCTGCAGTGCCTCACAATGTGGGAAAACCGCACTGTGACTCTGCAAGGAGTTCCTCGGGCACTAGGAGGAGGCGGTTAAGGAGGATGCTTGCAATGGTCTTCCATGTGATGGACAGCAGGAAGACTCCTCTGTGGTTATATCACCATTTGACAGCCTCAAGCCTAAAGCATGTGACAGACAAAGTATTTAGTCAAACTGAAGTAATGCCTAAAAACATAATACCCATTTTACGGACATCAAGGTGCCATAAATGGCAATGAAGCAAATGGCAAGTAATTATTATTCTGGTGATTTTGGTTTAGGATTAAATATTGACCAGGATACCTGGAAATACCCCTTTTTTCTGGGAGTGCCATGTGACTTTCACATCCACTTCAGAAGCTTTCGGTTTACCTGACAGTGCAGTACTCCTTCCGGGTGCTCAAGTCTCGAGTGTGCTTTAAACCAACAATGCCTGATCGAGAGGTGACGAGCACTGAACCAAGCTGACATCCGAGATCTCACATCCTGGTTTGGTTGCCTCGGTGCATTTCAAGCCCACTTGAAATGACATTTATATGTGAGTGTGAGCCTGAATAACTCGTGAAAAAGATCATGTGCTTCGTCTTAACTTAAACTGGATACATCGAAACAAATGGGCGGCACGGTGGCTCAGTGGTTAGCACTGCTGTCTCACAGCGCCAAGGACCTGGGTTCGATTCCAGCTTTGGGTCACTGTCTGTGTGGAGTTTGCACTTTCTCCACTGTGTGGGTTTCCTCCAAGTGCTCTGGTTTCCTCCCACAGTCCAAACATTAGGTAGATTGACCATGGTAAATTGCCTCTTCGTGTCAGGGGGCTAGCAGGGTAAATACGTGGGATTATGGGTTTAGGGCCTGGGTGGAATTGTTGTTGGTGCAGACTCGCTGGGCCTATTGGCCGCCTTCTTCATTATAGGGATTCTATGATTCAAATGTTACAAATAAATAATTTGTTCTGTAAACCAACTTACTTAAAATGTCACAAAAACAAAAAATGCTGGAAAATCTCAGCAGGTCTGACAGCATCTGTGGAGAGGGAATAGAGCCAACATTTCGAGTCTGGATGACTCTTTGTCAAGTCTTTATTTCCAGCTTATCTACTAAATACTAATAATATTACTTAGAATTGATTCAGATGAGCTGCTGTATCTTGCAATAGCCATGAGCTAACTAACTTCAGGTGAATTTCCTGTGTAATTTCCACAGTGGGTGGGTGTTCTGATATAAATTGCCGGTTATGTCATTTCCCCATGGCCTTCACTCATCCTCCACTGAAGCTATAGCAGGAGAACCCCAGTAGAAATCCTCCCCAATGAATGTTTTCCCAGGATGACCCAGAAATTGTCTCAATTCAGCTACAATTTCAGATTTCTTACACCATTAGTTTCAGAAATTAAAGTGAAAGATCATGAAAGGTTTTGAAGTATTTCAGATTGCAATTTAATAACCATTTTCCCCTCCCAAATATTAGGAAATAATGCCCCAAAATCCAAACAAGAAACACAGATCAAAGACAGAAATGGTAAGCATTTGGAAACTTTGTTTCTCTGCTAAGTTTATTTATCATGTAATTTTATTTATGAAATTATTTTGAGAAAGTATGGGAACAATTAGAAAAAGTTTTTGTAAGTAATTATGACATGTTGGTGATTAATACTTGTTCAAAACGTTATTTCACAAAGAGATAAATAAATGAAATTCAGCATACGTATTTTTTACCAAGTTCTAAACGTCATTATTTTGGAATATAGAAATAACATTTTATCATTAAAGGACATTGATAATTAGAGTTTTGACGTTACCAAAATGATCATGTTTGTGTCTTTTGCAGGTTTGGAAGTTTTGATTTGATTTGATTTATTATTGTCACATGTATTAACAGACAGTGAAAAGTATTGTTTCTTGCGCGCTATACAGACAAAGCATACCATTCATAGAGAAGGAAAGGAGCGAGTGCAGAATGTAGTGTCACAGTCATAGCTAGGGTATAGAGAAAGATCAACTTAATGCAAAGTAAGTCCATTCAAAAATCTGACGGCAGCAGGGAAGAAGCTGTTCTTGAGTCGGTTGGTGCATGACCTCAGACTTTTGTATCTTGTTCCCGACGGAAGAAGGTGAAAGAGAGAATGTCCGGGGTGCGTGGGGTCCTTAATCATGCTGGCTGCTTTGTCGAGGCAGCGGGAAGTGTAGACAGAGTCAATGGATGGGAGGCTGGTTTGCGTGATGGATTGGGCTACATTCACGACCTTTTGTAGTTTCTTTTGTAGTTTGACCTAATGTTAAACATGAATAGAGAACTTCTTACACCATCAAACTCTGATTGTTTTTAATCTAATCTATAACCTAAATATTACAGTTAATTTATGTTATCACAGGAATGTAAAACACACTCATCCATCTTGTTAGCCCCTTTATTGTAAATAGGTTCACATCTCTGATTAGAGATTAATTTAATGAGAACATTGTAAAGTTTCATACAATGATAATGTAATAACTAGCTTTATGTTTTTAAATGTTCATATTTATAAATTTAGATTGGTAGAAAGAGCTCTGCATTCTCCCCATTTTGTTTTGCAGATTGTTGAATAAACTGGAGCCTAAGTTTTCCTTACTGAACTAGTCATGATGAGAAATTCTGTTTAGACATTGATTGCTGGATGCTTTTGTGTTTTTCATTTTGACTGAACATTTCCAATATGTACATCAACATTTACCTGGCAAATCTTTATCTAAAAAAAAGATCTGACAGCCATTGCCAAATAACCCGGTAATTAATGAGAGGCACAGTCCACACTTTGTGTTATATAGTAATCGGTTTGCAAGACAAAGTTGGAGATGCTTCTGGGTAATTAATATTGCACAACTATCGAGCTGTCTTCTGTTCAAAAAGATCTTCTATTTTCTTTATCTTTAGAACCAACATCATTTGCCATGAATTTGTGAAAGACCAATGGTCAAGTTATGTCCGATATATACTTTATTGTGCTACACTTTGAACCTCACACAACTATCCAAGAAGACCTTCATTGACAGACTCCCTGCCCGACTCAAAGCCAAGCCTGTCAATTAGACTTGACTTACTGCCAGGGGAAGCAGTTAATGATATAAAATGCACGCTGTGGAATCAAAAGTCCACAGCATGCAGGCAAATCTTAACTTCCAGGTTCTTGCAACGATTGCCCTGTCTTCCCCATATGATAGTCAAACACGATTTCACCTCAACAAATTTGTGCTGGTTTTCCACGCTTTCCCAATTAAGTATCTGTTGTTTTCTTTTCAGATTATTGTTTCTAAACGTTTCCCTGCCACTCACATTAAACTAGCTCTCCTTTAATTGCCTCTTTATTGCCTCCCTTTTTTGAACAGTGCGTAACATTTGCAATTCTCCAGTGCTGTGGCAGAACCTCTGTATCAAAGATGGTGGTGATTTCTATCCAGAAACCTAGGCTCGGCTGACTTAGTACTGTCAACCTTTCTAATGCCTTCTCTTTATCTATTTTCATTTCATCCAGTATCCTAGCAACCTCCTCTTTTATCTTTACTTTGACTTAATATTTTTGACATTTGCTTTGTAAGGATGAAGTCTCTGTCATTCCTCTGGGAGCTTGCCCAGAGTTGAGCCAGAGTTACAACAACTTGGAATTTATCTGTGGGCCAGTAACTGAACAATGATAACTGGTGTGCTTATAACACACATGCACACACCACACATATGTTTATATATATGCTGAGTGTATGGAGGTGTTCATAATAATCTCCGATGTATTTTCTAATAGTGTTTGATTAGCTTTAATTTACATACGTGAGTTTTCTTCTGTACTAATTAGAAATTACTTATGATCCGCATTTCCAATTGCTCAGTAGCACCCGGTATTACATCTTGGTTAAGGGCTGGAATTTTACCACCCCTCGCCCGCCAGGGGAATCGGAGCGGGTGAGGGGTGGAGCGTGGAAAGGCTCGTTGACCTCGGGCAGGATTTTACGGTTTCGGGATGAGCGAGGCTGTAAAGTCCCGCCTGTGTTGTTTGTGAGATTTTGCTCTATTTAGCAAAGCTGGTCTTGTCTAATTGATGAACTACTGCCCTCTTTTATCCATCCGTGGAACAGAGGAGTGAGTGGCGGGGGGACCGGGCAGCAACATTGCTGGTTGGCCAGCATTTATTGCCCATCCCTAGTTGCCCTTGGAGGGCAGCTGAGAGTCAACCACATTGCTGTGGCTCTGGAGTCACATGTAGACCCAGATAGGGAACATTCAAATGGTCTCATTTGTATTGATCGGTGTAATAACGCCTTTCAAATGGAGCCACACTCACCAGCCGGTATAAATAGGGAGTCACTGGCTGAGTGGTGTTTATAACATTTGGTTTAAATCTCGTGTAGCTCAAATGAAGCACATTTGCTGCCTAGTCTGTTTTCACACAAAACACGAACTAAAAATGAATAAAACTGTAGCATTTCACAACTGTCCATATTTAATCTTCTCCCTCAGGTCGAAGCTGTTGAATTTCACAAGTGAAACTGTAGCTCAGACGTTTATCGTGTGTAATATCAGAAGAGTAATTAAGGTTGATGCCAAAGTCATTTCTCTGTCATTCAGGGAGAATGGACATGGTTCGGTATTCAGGTTTACACCTTTGTTAAATAACAAAGAAAATAATTTGATATGAACTATTTCTAGTTTGCATGATAATGCTACACACCTGACTGGTATTCCTTGAACCATTTCCTTGAAGTTATTTTAATCTTACAGAAGCAGGAGGTTTGGGCAGAGATGGTTAGTTCAGTGTGCTGGGGGGAGTGGGGGGTGGGGGAGTGAGTGTGTGTGTGAGTGTGTGGCGGGGGGACCGGGCAGCAAGCAATTCATTGCCAGGGGGTAAAGAGACTGCCTCCCTCAGATTTGACCTCCGTGGTGGGGAAGTTGTTGGAGAAGATCCTTAGAGATAGGATGTATGCGCATTTAGAAAGGAATAAACTCATTAACGATAGTCAGCATGGTTTTGTGAGAGGGAGGTCATGCCTCACTAACCTGGTAAAGTTTTTTGAAGAAGTGACCAGAATGGTTGACGAGGGAAGGGCCGTGGATGTCGTCTATATGGACTTTAGTAAAGCGTTTGACAAAGTCCCTCATGGTAGGCTGGTGAAAAAGGTTGGATCTCATGGGATAAAGGGGGAGGTGGCTAGATGGGTGGAGAACTGGCTTGGTCACAGAAGACAGAGTGTGGTAGTGGAAGGGTCTTTTTCCGGCTGGAGGCCTGTGACTAGTGGTGTTCCGCAGGGCTCTGTATTGGGACCTCTGCTGTTTGTGATTTATATAAACGATCTGGACGAAGGTGTAACTGGGGTGATCAGTAAGTTTGCGGATGACACAAAATTGGCAGGACTTGCAGATAGTGAGGAACATTGTCAGAAGCTACAGAAGGATATAGATAGGCTGGAAATTTGGGCAAAGAAATGGCAGATGGAGTTCAATCCTGATAAATGTGAAGTGATGCATTTTGGTAGAAATAATGTAGGGAGGAGCTATACGATAAATGGCAGAACCATAAAGGGTGTAGATACGCAGAGGGACCTGGGTGTGCAAGTCCACAGATCCTTGAAGGTGACGTCACAGGTGGAGAAGGTGGTGAAGAAGGCATATGGCATGCTTGCCTTTATAGGACGGGGCATAGAGTATAAAAGTTGGGGTCTGATGTTGCAGATGTATAGAACGTTGGTTCGGCCGCATTTGGAATACTGCGTCCAGTTCTGGTCGCCACACTACTAGAAGGACGTGGAGGCTTTGGAGAGAGTACAGAGGAGGTTTACCAGGATGTTGCCTGGTATGGAGGGGCTGAGTTATGAGGAGAGATTGGGTAAACTGGGGTTGTTCTCCCTGGAAAGACGGAGGATGAGGGGAGACTTAATAGAGGTGTATAAAATTATGAAAGGCATAGATAGGGTGAACGGTGGGAAGCTTTTCCCCAGGTCAGTGGTGACGTTCACGAGGGGTCATAGGTTCAAGGTGAAGGGGGGGAGGTTTAACACAGATATCAGAAGGACATATTTTACACAGAGGGTGGTGGGGGCCTGGAATGCGCTGCCGGGCAAGGTGGTGGAGGCGGACACACTGGGAACGTTTAAGACTTATCTAGATAGCCACATGAACGGAGTGGGAATGGAGGGATACAAAAGAATGGTCTAGTTTGGACCAGGGAGCGGCACGGGCTTGGAGGGCCGAAGGGCCTGTTCCTGTGCTGTATTGTTCTTTGTTCTTTGTAAATTTAGCCCTGCAGATCAGGGGATGGGAGGATTGCTGGATCTCGCAGTGAAATGCCTCTCGAGCACTTTTTGTAGGGCAGAAAGAACAGGAGTCACCGCCGCCCCCCCCCGCCCACCCCCGCCAGCATACCGAGCTAACCAGCTCCCCGCGCCCCCCCAGCACACCGAGCTAACCAGCCCCCCCCTCCAGCACACCGAGCTAACCATCTCCCCTCCAGCACACCGAGCTAACCAGCTCCCCCCCAGCACACCGAGCTAACCAGCTCCCCGCCCCCAGCACACCGAGCTAACCAGCTCCCCCCCAGCACACCGAGCTAACCAGCTCCCCCCAGCACACCGAGCTAACCAGCTCCCCCCCAGCACACCGAGCTAACCAGCTCCCCCCCCCAGCACACCGAGCTAACCAGCTCCCCCCCAGCACACCGAGCTAACCAGCTCCCCCCCAGCACACCGAGCTAACCAGCTCCCCCCCCCAGCACACCGAGCTAACCAGCTCCCCCCCAGCACACCGAGCTAACCAGCTCCCCCCCAGCACACCGAGCTAACCAGCTCCCCCCCAGCACACCGAGCTAACCAGCTCCCCCCCAGCACACCGAACTAACCAGCTCCCCCCCAGCACACCGAGCTAACCAGCTCCCCCCCAGCACACCGAGCTAACCAGCTCCCCCCAGCACACCGAGCTAACCAGCTCCCCCCCCCCCCCAGCACACCGAGCTAACCAGCTCCCCCCCCCCCCAGCACACCGAGCTAACCAGCTCCCCCCCCCCCCCCAGCACACCGAGCTAACCAGCTCCCCCCCCCCAGCACACCGAGCTAACCAGCTCCCCCCCAGCACACCGAGCTAACCAGCTCCCCCCCAGCACACCGAGCTAACCAGCTCCCCCCCAGCACACCGAGCTAACCAGCTCCCCCCCAGCACACCGAGCTAACCAGCTCCCCCCCAGCACACCGAGCTAACCAGCTCCCCCCCAGCACACCGAGCTAACCAGCTCCCCCCCAGCACACCGAGCTAACCAGCTCCCCCCCAGCACACCGAGCTAACCAGCTCCCCCCCAGCACACCGAGCTAACCAGCTCCCCCCCCAGCACACCGAGCTAACCAGCTCCCCCCCAGCACACCGAGCTAACCAGCTCCCCCCCCCAGCACACTGAGCTAACCAGCTCCCCCCAGCACACCGAGCTAACCAGCTCCCTCCCCCCAACTCCCCCCCCCCAGCACACCGAGCTAACCACCTCCCCCCCAGCACACCAAGCTAACCAGCTCCCCCCCAGCACACCGAGCTAACCAGCTCCCCCCCAGCACACCGAGCTAACCAGCTCCCCCCCCCCCCCAGCACACCGAGCTAACCAGCTCCCCCCCCCAGCACACCGAGCTAACCAGCTCCCCCCCAGCACACCAAGCTAACCAGCTCCCTCCAGCACACCAAGCTAACCAGCTCCCACCCCAGCACACCGAGCTAACCAGCTCCCCCCCAGCACACCGAGCTAACCAGCTCCCCCCCAGCACACTGAGCTAACCACCTCCCCCCCCAGCATACCGAGCTAACCAGCTCCCCCCAGCACACCAAGCTAACCAGCTCCCCCCCAGCACACCGAGCTAACCAGCTCCCACCCCAGCACACCGAGCTAACCAGCTCCCCCCCAGCACACCGAGCTAACCAGCTCCCCCCCAGCACACCGAGCTAACCACCTCCCCCCCCCAGCATACCGAGCTAACCAGCTCCCCCCAGCACACCAAGCTAACCAGCTCCCCTCCAGCACACCGAGCTAACCAGCTTTCCCCACCCCAGGTGCTGATTGCTTCCACCCCAAGTGAATGGAGCCACACCTCCCATCTCTGACCCTTACCCTTCCAACTCTCCTTAAACTGTCTAGTTTCATCTCTGATCTTGCCAAAGGAGTTGGATTTATCATAAAGGTAACATTTTAAATAACTGGATTGTTTCTCTAGGAAGATGGTTGGAATTACTGAGACATGACAGAAAACTGTGATCGTTGAGTTCATTTGTGGGATAATTAACCAATATCCTGTTCACTTTCTAAAACGTTACAGAAACTACAAACGGACGAGCCAAGTGAAATAGAGCCAGAGTGGACTGAGTATGAAGTTATAATTCAGACAGGAAGCTGCCTTGGGGCTGACTCAAAGGCTGATGTTTTAGTTAGCTTGTACGGAGAAGAAGGCAAGGTGGAAGATGTACTTTTGTTCAACTCACTTTCCAATTATATTCCATTCCAAAATGGTCAGGTAAGCAACTGTTCCAATAATGACCAAATTTTTCTATATAAACTACACCTTTTTATGCTCAATTCTTGCATACTTTCAGGATATTTCCTTCATTATGGACACAAGTAGAAATACAGCAAAGTAAAAGAATTTTCCATTTTAAATGTAGAATGCAAAATATTGGTAATGTCCCAATTTAAATGAAGTAATTATTATTGATCCTCCAAAGAAAGCATTTTATCCTTGGATGAGATTTTCCAGTCCTGCCCACAGCCAGACCTGAAATTCCCACCCAAAATCAATGGACTTTTGCTTGCTTCTCCAGATCTTCCAGACCACCCATGACAGGTTCCACTACAGGCAGGACTGGAAAACCCCAGCCCTTGATTTTAGCTCCTTCATTTTACAACCTTACTTTCAAAATCGGTAGTATTGTATATTTAGAAATTTTTCCAGATCACTTTTTACCTTCTGTTCTAAGATAAATGTTACTTTTGGTAGTTTGGTAGTACAGAACTTGAGTATTATTGGGAAAAGTGTCATGCAGTCGAAGCTTTTCATCTTGTACTCATAAGGAAAGCTCACAAGAAATTACCTGCTATAATGGGGGGGGAACAACAATTCATACTGCATAAGAAAAGTGTGCTGATTGGTGGACAAGTGGACTCTGATTGGTGGAGGTGTTGTCATGGAGAATGCAGCATGGAGCAGTTAACTACCAAGCTTTGTTCAAATTCTAACCGGGCAGATCAACTCTGCTGGTTAGTCAAGGCCTTGCTGTGGGGAATGAACCATGGAATGACTCAATGTTCCTCAAGCTTTTGTTTAGCTGTAAAAGGTGTATGTCTGTTGTTTCCCAGGAGATAGAGGGCAGGATTTTCTGGCTCACTAGCCCCGAGATCGGAAAATCCCGCCTGACGTCAACGGACCTTTCCAGGGTCCGCCCCTCACCCATTCTGATTCCTGTGGTGGGTGGGACAGTAAAATTTGCCCCAGTTAGTTTTCTGAGAAATCTGGCAATTTATAAAGGAAACACACAATTATCAGAATGGCATTGTTGAATATGTCAAAGTACAGTTACTATGGACGGGGTTTGATGGCCTCACTCGATCCAGAAAATCCCACTCGAGATCAAAGGACTTTCCCATTGCCCGCCCCTCGGCCGCTACGATTCCCGTGGCGGATGGGGCGGTATAATTCTGGCGTTTATCCAATTGCCGTTTTGCTTTGATACGAATCTTTGTTAAATGTGTTTTACAGAATGATGTATTTCTGGTGGAAATTCCAAATATTGGAAAACTTCAATACATCATCATTGGACACGAGAGGAATAAAACTGGTAAGCAAAAATATTTCCCCAACATTGAGACATCAATAATGTTGGAAATTGTGGCCACTTGTTTTTATCCCTGATAAAGGGAATTCTTGAGGAGATTCTGTTGTAAAGGACAATAGCTTATATTTATAGACTTTATAGCTTTGATATCGACCCAGACCAGTTTGTCCGCTGCTGGGTTAATTCATTGCCCAATTAAGGGCCTCAGTTTGTGACAGGTTGGGAAGGTCGTCCATGAGCCATTCAGCTCTGGACTTAATCTTGGCGGAGGTGGGAAGGTAGCGGGGTGCCCAGGCACTGGCCACCTGCCTAATTAAATGCTCTCTCTGCCACCAAATTTGCTTCAGGGAAGAGTAATTAATACACTTTGTGGAGTTTTTGAAGATTCATCAGATTCCAGAAGAAATTCTGCATTTGGACATGTCAGAATAAATTGATTTGGGATGCTCTGGTCGTCTCCCACTGTCCAAAGACGTGCGAGTTAGGTGGATTAGGTGGTATATCAATGAGGTATTCTTTCTGTATCATTGATATCAGTTACTGTATGTGAGTGCAGAATTAAACCTGCCTCTGGTATTATTTGTCAGTGAGGTATTCTTTCTATATCATTCATCTAAATGGTAAATGTGTGGGGTTATGGAGATGGGATGGCCTAGATAAGATGCTCTTTCAGAGAGTTGGTGCAGACACAATGGGCTGAAGGACCTCCTCCTGAACTGTAAGGTTTCTATGATTCTCAAATGTCTATGAGTTTCTGGCCTTGGTGGGAGAATTGCACTATCTGATACCAGATTCAGAATTTACCAGTGGGAGTTTCCTATTGGTGAACAATCCAACAGAGTTGTTGATGCATCAGCAATTGCATGCTTTGGCAATTACATTGTTAAGCCAATCGCATTGTTAAGGAAAGGCTCAACCACCAGAAGAGTTAGGGGTTGCATGAAACCATAAGGAGTTTGTCACTCTACTGAGGGGCGGTGATATAGTGGTTAGCACTGCTGCTTCACAGCTCCAGGGACCTGGGTTCAATTCCCGGCTTGGGCCACTGTCTGTGGAGAGTTTACACATTCTCCCTGTGTCTGTGTGGGTTTCCTCCGGGTGCTCTGGTTTCCTCCCACAGTCCAAAGATGTGTGGGTTAGGTGGATTGGCCAAGCTAAATTGCCCCTTAGTGTCCTGGGATGAGTAGATTAGAGGGATTAGTGGGTAAATATGTAGGGATATGGGGATAGGGTGGGATTGTTGTCGGTGCAGACTCGATGAGCCAGTGGCCTTTTTCTGCACTGTAGGGTTTCTATGATTCTATGAGCTACATGAAGAATAAACTTGCTGAAGGTAAAATACAAGCTGCTGTTTTATTCCTTCACTTTATACTATTATGCAGAACCTGAGGAATTTTCTGACACATACACCCCTCTTTCCAGGTTTTTATTACAAGTTAGGGAAACAGGCCCCCACCTTTCTCTGGGGAATTGTGAGGGTCTGAATCATATCCGCTTGAGCCTGGGAATCTGGAGATTTACCTGCTGATCTAACGGATAGGCTGGAATAGGATCTTGTCAGGTAATAGGTGAGGCAGAAAAGTACATTCATACTAAATGTGTTACCCTGGAACAATATACACTTGTTGCTCCATCCGTGCACACCAGTGCACATCTGGCCATGATGTGTCAGCAATGTATTGTCTATCTGAGATGTTGCAATGTCCTGTTTTGCAGGTTGTGATTGGTACTTGGAAGATATTATGATAAGGAATTGCTCAAATTCAGTGACATGTGTATTTCATTGTAACACATGGTTTTCATCACAAGCTGATGATAAACTCACTTTCCAGAAGTTCGTGCCTTATTTGGGGCCAGACCTTGATGATAGAGAAAATGTGCTGGAAGACTCTGATTCATTGGAAGTGAAAGGTAATGGTTTTATAAATGACATGCTCAGATCGTTTGCAGACATTATATGGCCTGATCAAAACATTGTGGACAGCACAGTGGCATAGTGGTTAGCACTGCTGCTTCACAGCGCCAGGGACTCGGGTTTGATTCCTGGTTTGGGTTACTGTCTGTGGGGAGTTTACACATTTTTCCCATGTCTGCGTGGGTTTCCTCCGGGTGCTCCAGTTTCCTCCCACAGTCCAAAGGTGTGCGGGTTAGGTGGATTGGCCATGCTAAATTCTCCCTTAGTGTCGGGGGACTAGCTAGGGTAAATGCATGGGGTTATGGGGATGGGGCCTGGGTGGGATTGCGTTGGTGCAGACTCAATGGGCTGAATGGCCTCCTTCTGCACTGTAGGGATTCTATAATCCTCATTAGTTAAACAGAGTGGCTTGGACGTGAGAAAACTGTTCTATTGGAATGTCACTGCTGGGAGGGAGGACAAGACAATTCTCTCACAGTCTTTAAAAGACAGTTAAATAGCAACATCATTTCTCAGCAAGATAGCAAAGGAGCAGCAACCACAGTGAGTGTCGCAGCTGGAGGTGTAACAAGTTCGATTCCTGTCATGTCTATGCTCCATTTATTGGAATCAGCTGCCGGTTGGCCAGGAGAGTCAGAGCGGAACTCGCCTGTGCATAATTAATGAGATTCCAAATACTGAATCTGGTTCAAGATCCCGTTTTTCCAGACAGGCACGGCCAGAGCCACCCGCCACTGCACTTAGTCTCACAATGGGAGAATTCTGCCCAATGCATAGAAATAAAACAGCATCTCCGCATCCTGTTTACATCAGGAGAGAAGAAACATTTGTCGTTATTCATTTCCTGTTCCGTTCTGCTCTTTACAAAAGATACTATAGTCTGCTTCTCACAAAACCGTATCTTTACTGATTGATTATTGAATGGTATGTTACTATGGACAGAATTGCTAAAGAAGTTGTAATTCCAATAAAAACATGCATCAATTGCTTTATTATTCTTTTTTTCACTGCCCCATCTTTTATCTTAAGATTACCACGGTTAACTATTTCAAGAGATCTGAAACTTATGTCCCGCACTTCCAGCTGACTGTTGGACCCTCCCCCAGTGTTTGCTATAATTGTACCCTGACTCAGCAAGTCCTGGGAACAAACTACTTTCACTATTTGAGTATTTCTAGCTTCACTACATTTCAACAAATTATCACTAAGTAAAATAAACAATAAACTTTATTCAGTTGAGATCAAACCAAATCTTAGGGACCTGGGTGTCCTTGTGCAGGAATCTCAAGGAGTTGGTTTGCAGGTGCAGCAGGTAATTAAGAAGGCAAATGGAATTTTGTCCTTCATTGCGAGAGGGATGGAGTTTAAAAACAGCGAGGTTATGTTACAGCTGTATAAGGTGCTGGTGAGGCCACACCTGGAGTACTGTGTCCAGTTTTGGTCTCCTTACTTGAGAAAGGATGTACTGGCACTGGAGGGGGTGCAGAGGAGATTCACTAGGTTGATTCTGGAGTTGAGAGGGTTGGCTTATGAGGAGAGACCGAGTAGACTGGGGCTATACTCATTGGAATTCCGAAGAATGAGGGGAGATCTTATAGAAACATATAAGATTATGAAGGGAATAGATAAGATAGAAGCAGGGAAGTTGTTTCCACTGGCGGGTGAAACTAGAACTAGGGGGCATAGCCTCAAAATAAGGGGAAGCAGATTTAGGACTGAGTTGAGGAGGAACTTCTTCACACAAAGTGTTGTGAATCTGTGGAATTCCCTGCCCAGTGAAGCAGTTGAGGCTACCTCATTGAATGTTTTTAAGGCAAGGATAGATACATTTTTGAACAGTAAAGGAATTAAGGGTTATGATGGGCGGGCGGGTAAGTGGAGCTGAGTCCACAAAAAGATCAGCCATGATCTTATTGATGGCCTACTCCTGCTCCTAGTTCTTATGTTCTTAGCTACGTATACATAATTACGATATCATACATAGGACCATGGAGGCATTTGAAAACAAGGATGGGAATAAAACTGAGGCATTGTTTGAATGGAAGCCAAAGTGTGTCAGGGAGCGCAGGAGTGCAGCAGTGATCTCCATGCTGTTATACAAAAACTTGGGGCGGAATTTTACCAGCACGCCTGCCTCGATTCCAGGGGCAGGCAAGGCTCAGAGAACGGCATTCTCGGTTGGCCTCAGGTGGAATCGCTCGGGTGGACATGCCGGTAAACCCGGGCAGACATGCCAGTAAATTTCCGCCCTTGGACAACCCATAGCAGACGCCTCCAAGCACTGAAGAAGTCCCACCAGCAGCGCCTTCGCAAGGTCCTCCAAAACCACTGGCAGGAAAGGCGAGTGGTTCAACAACCACGTCCTCTCCAATATCAATGTGTCCAGTGTAGGAGGCTTAGGGGTGATTTTATAGAGGTCTATAAAATAATGAGGGGCATAGATCAGCTAGGTAGTCAATATCTTTTCCGAAAGGTAGGGGAGTCTAAAACTAGAGGGCATAGGTTTAAGGTGAGACGGGAGAGATACAAAAGGGTCCAGCAGGGCAATTGTTTCACACATAGGGTGGCGAGTGTCTGGGACAAGCTGCCAGAGGCAGTAGTAGAGGCGGGTACAATGTTGTCTTTTAAAAACATTTAGACAGTTACATGGGTAAGATGGGTATCGAGGGATATGGGCCAAATGGGGGCAACTGGGACGAGCTTAATGGTAAAAAAAACTAGACAGCATGGACAAGTCGGGCTGAAGGGCCTGTTTCTATGCTGTAAACTCCTATGACAATCGCAGCAAGAGATTCCCAAGAGGATTGCAGAAAAACTTTAGGGACATCCTCAAAGCATCCCAGAAGTGTTTAAACATCCCATTGACTCATGGGAGACCCTGGCTTGTGACTGACCAAAATAGAGAAGGTTCATTCAGGAAGTTCATTGAGAGACCTCATCAGGAAAGTGCAGAGGCAAACCTCCAAACAACCCACCTACTCAATCCTTCAAACATCTCCTGCCCCGCATGTGGCAGAGTCATGCATTGGCCTGATCAGCTTTCTCAGAACCCATCAAACTTTGAATAGAAGTAAGTCATTCTCCATTTCAAGGGACTGTCGAAGACAAGAGATAGGTGAACTGGATTGGTGCGAGTGAGGACATAGACAGCAGTTTTGACAACTTCTAGTTCACTGAGGGTGGAACCTGGGAGGACAGACAAAAGAGTGTTAGGATATTTCTGTGTAGAGGTAACAGAAACATCTCAAATAAACCATATGAAGAGCTTCTAAAATTGAAAGTAATTTCCTTGGAAATAAACAAAAACAGTATTGTTTCTTATTTTAAATAAAGATTTGCACAAGAAGTGAATGTTGGTGTTAACTAATTAAAAAATGACGGGATTTACTGCCCCTCAGAGACCGGGTTACAGTCAGCATGCCTGCTGCTTACTCGCCCACTCCTACTCACTGCAGTTTTACCACCCCACTGGGGACCAGTGAGCTGCCAGCCATTTCATTTATCAGCAGGACTTCCTGCTCAGATGGGGTTGATTGTCCTGCTTTAAACAAATTAACACCTTGCAAAGCATTGCGTGCCTGGGGGGTGAGCCACAGGAGTGGGGAACAGGTGGATCCTAAACTTTTGTTGCTCAGGGTGGGGTGGAGAAGTGGTGTTGGAGCAGGAACCCCAGCATCTCATTAAATCCAGACTTAATTATGTTTCAGAATGTCCATATAAAAAGTGAACGTGAATCCAGCCCTTGTTAAGTAATGATGTGGAGATGTTGGCGTTGGACTGGGGTGGGCACAGTAAGAAGTCTCACAACACCAGGTTAAAGTCCAACGGGTTTATTCGGTGTCAGGTGAGTGGGAGCAGGCCCAATGGGCCTTATGAAGGAGCAGCGCTCCGAAAGCTCGTGATACCAAATAAACCTGTTGGATTTTATCCTGGTATTGTGAGACTTCTTACTTGTTAAGTAAAATATTGCAGAAACAATTGCAAAACATTTTCACCTTTTGACCTATTGTTTTCTTAATACCCGATGGCTTTAGTTCGCCAAGTGTAAAGTGGTCACCTCTTACATTGCACAGCCTCTGTACTCAATAACACAACCTGCTGATATCTGATCTAAGCGTGCAGAGTCTCCAAGCATTGCCAGCTGACCCATCAACACCTTCTGTTGTTGAAGATTCTTTTAGTGATGAGTCATTCTCAGCATTTAGTAAAATGAGATCACTGACCTTTTACATGTCAAATGGGCTATTTGAAGAGCTTCTAAAGTTTAAAGTGATTTCCTTGTAGTTATTTACAGACTAAAACATCTATCTTATTTTAAGTGAAAAGTTGTAGCATCACAAACTAGACTCCAAATACTGTTTTTCAGGATTTTAAGAAAAGTAAAATGAAAACATCTTTACATTGATAATTCTGACATTGTGTCTCGCCATATTGGGTTTGATACCATCCTAGTATGTGATGCCATCAAAAGAAAGATCAGGATGCAAGGTGCAGGGGTTATTTGCTTGATTAATAACACTAACTAATAATATCTGAAAAAGCAGAACTAACAGAGGACCAAGAGCAAAAACAGAAAATGCTGGAAAATCTCAGCAGATCTGACAGCATTTGTGGGGAGAGAATTGAGCTAACAAAGAACAGTATAGCACAGGAACAGGCCTTTTGGCCCTCCAAGCTTGTGCCAATCATGATGTCTGCCTAAACTAAAACCATAAGCACTTAGAGTCCATATCCTTCCATTCTCATCCTATTCATGTATTCGTCTAGATGCCGCTATCGTACCTGCTCCCACCACCTCCCCAGGCTGCATGTTCCAGACATTCACCACCCTCTGTGTGAAAAAACTTGCCTCACACATCTCCTCTAAACTTTCCCCCACGCACCTCAACCCTATGTCCTCCAGTACTTGACTTTTCTAACCCCAGTCCAACACCGGCATCTCCACATCACCCTAGAAAGGAGCATCTGACCAGCTCTGACGAAGGGTCATCCAGGCACAAAACGTTGGCTCTATTCTCTCCCCACAGATGCTGTCAGACCTGCTATTTTCCAGAATTTTCTGTTTTTGTTTCAGATTCCAGCATCCGCAGTATTTTGCTTTTATCTTAGAGGATCTTTATTTGTCTCTTTTTTTTTTCCTTAATGGCTTTTCTTTTAAAAGCAGAATCTCCAAAGGTGACTGAAATCTTTAGCAGGATTATGCTGTAAATAGTTGGGAACTTTCCGCCACCAAATCCGAGACTGGCCAGATTCAGGATCGTAGGCCTGGCAAAAGAGAAGGATTTCCCACCATTCAATACGATCATGGCCAATGCTGGGTTTCTACTCCATTTTCCCACCTCCTCTCCATATCCTTTAGTTCCCTGAGAGACCAAACATCTTTCAATCCCAGTTTTAAATGATTGTCCTCTTATCATGAGACTGTCCTGTTCCCCCACCCTCCATGTTTCAGATTCCCCAAACAGCAGAAACAATCTCTTAGCATCTACCATGTCAAGCCCCTTCAGAATTTTATAGGTTGCAATGAGATCACCTCTCATTCTTCGAAATAATTGGAAGTAATTCTGAGAGACAGAATTAATCAGCATTTGGAGAGGCAGTGATTAATCAAGAACAGTCAGCATGGTTTTGTTAAGGGGAGGTCTTGTCTGACCAACTTGACTAAAGCATTCGAAGAGGTGACCAGGTCTATAAATTAGGGTGATGCATTTGACCCAATCTACTTGGATTTCAGCAAGGCTTTTGACAAGGTCCCATATGGGAAACTGATAGCGAAGGTAAGAGCCCATGGGATCCAAGGCAATTTGGCAAATTGGATCCAGAATTGGCTGAGTGGCAGGAAGCAGACGGTGATGGTCAAGGGGTATCTTTCTGACTGAAAGCCTGTGTCCAGTGGGGTCCCGCAGGGATCAGTGTTGGGGCCCTTGCTGTTTGTGGTTTATATAAATGATTTAGACTTGAATGCAGGAGGGTTGATCAGTAAGTTCGCGGATGATATGAAAATAGTGAGGAGGATAGCCTTAGATTACAGGAGGATATAGACGGGCTGGTCAGGTGGGCTGATCAGTGAGAAATGGAATTCAATCCGGATAAGTGAGGTGATGCACTTGGGCAGGACAAACAAGACAAGGGAATACATGATGAACGGCAGGACCCTGGGAAGCACCGAGGATCAGAGGGATCTTGGTGTGCAAGTACACCCACCCCTGAAAGTAGCAGGACAAGTGGATAAAGTGGATAAGAAGGCATATGGTATACTTCCCTTTATTAGCCAAGGCATAGAGTTTAAGGGCAGATACTTAACACATACATAGAAACATAGAAAATAGAAGCAGGAGTAGGCCATTCAGCCCTTCGATATGATCATGGCTGATCATCCAGTAATTTGTTCCCTCTTTCCTCCCCATATCCTTTGATCCCCTTTGCCCCAAGAGATATATGTAAATCCTTCTTGAAAACATACAACGTTTTGGCCTCAATTGCTTTCTGTGATAGAGAATTCCACAGGCTCACCACTCTCTGGGTGAAGAAATTTCTCCTCATCTCAGTATTAAATGATTTACCCTGTACCCTCAGACTGTGATCCCTGGTTCTGGACTCCCCCATCATCGGGAATATCCTTGCATCTACCCTGTCTAGTCCTGTTAGAATTTTATAGATTTCTATGAGATCCCCCCTCATTCTTCTGAATTCCAGCACATATAATCCTAACTGACTCAATCTCTCCTCATACATCAGTCCCGCCATCTCAGGAATCTGTCTGGTAAAGCAGACTCCTTCTATCGCAAGAACATTCTTCCTCAGAAAAGAAGACCAAAGCTGCACACAATATTTCCAGGTGTGGTCTCATCGAGGCCCTATAATTGCAGCAAAACATCCCTGCTCCTGTACTCGAATCCTCTCGCAATGAAGGCCAACATACTATTTGCCTCCTTTACTGCCTGCTGCACCTGGATGTTACCTTCAGCGACTGGTGTATGAGGACACCCAGCTCTCATTGCACAATCCCCTCTCTCAACCTATAGCCATTCAGATAATAATCTGCTTTCCTGTTTTTGCTACTAAAATGGATAATTTCACGTTTATCCACATTATTCTGCATCTGCCATGCAGATGCCCACTCACTCAGCCTGTCCAAATCTCACTGAAGCATCTCTGCATCCTCCTCACAGCTCACCCTCCCACCCAGCTTTGTGCTATCAGCAAATTTGGAAATATTACATTTAGTTTCCTCATCTAAATCATTAATATATACAGTGAATAGCTGGAGACCTAGCACTGATCCCTGCAGTACCCCACTAGCCACTGTCTGCCACTTGGAAACATAACCATTTTTTCCTTCTCTTTGTTTTCTGTCTGCTGACCAGTTTTCTATCCATCTCAATGCACCACCCCAATCCCAAGCGCTTTTACACATTAATCCCTTATATTCAAATAAACCAGAATGGCAACTGATTTGTCAAGCATGATTTCCCTTTCATAAATCCATCCTGACTCTGTCCAATCCTCTTTTCCAAGTGTTCTGCTATTAAATCTTTTTATAATGGATTCTAGAATTTTCCCCACTACTAATGTCAGGCTGACTGGTCTATAATTCCCTGTTTTCCCTCTACCTCCCTTTTTAAATAGTGGGGTTACATTAGCTGCCCTCCAATCTGTAGGAACTGTTCCAGAGTCTACAGAATCATGGAAGATGCATCCACTATTTCTAGAGCCACTTCTTTAAGTACTCTGCGATTATCAGGCCCTGGGGATTTATCCGCCTTCAATCCCATCAATTTCCCCAGTACCATTTCTCTACTAATACTGATCTCCTTCAGTTCCTCCATTTCACTAAACTCTGTCTCCCCAACATTTCTGCTGTGTTATTTGTGACTTTGTTTGTGAAGACAGAATCGAAGTATGCATTTAGATTGGTCAGCCTTTGCCCCATTATCCAATCCCCTGTTTCTGACTGTAAGTGTGTAAGACATTTATCTTCATCAATCTTTTTCTCTTCACATACTTTATAGAAGCTTTTACATACATGCAACTTAACATTGCTATTTTAACACTCATTTTGTCTGTTTAATTGTAATGGGTTAATGCCTAAAAATAAAACTGCAGGCAAACAAATGTCATTCGAATTGTAATAAGTATAATCGGGTAGAATCAGCATTGTGAGGGAAAGCATATCTAACCAATTTATTTGAAGGAGTCACACGTGGATAAAGGGAAATTGCTTCATGACTTTGCTTCATAAATGCCCGTACAAAGCACAGTGTCAACAAAATCCATCATTGAAAATAACCAGCTAAATTAAATTGTCTCTACTGCTTGTATCAGATAAAATTTACTGTTCTATTGTGGAACTTCTGAAAAGTAATCATTTGCTCCATGTGTCTGGTGAATATATCATTGGATTGGAACTGAGTAAACAAAATGTTTTATGTTACACATCATGATTTTTAAATAATCTAATTGATCACTTATTGAATGTTGTTATTTATATTATTGAAAAAAATACAACTGAGGGTGGCACAGTGGTTAGCACTGCTACCTCACAGCGCCAGGGACCCGGGTTTAATTCCGGCCTCTGGTCACTGTCTGTGCGGAGTCTGCACGTTCTTCCCGTGTCTGCGTGGGTTTCCTCCGGGTGCTCCAGTTTCCTCCCACGCTCTGAAAGATGTGCTGGTTAGGTGCATTGACCCGAACAGGCGCCGAAATGTGGTCACTAGGGGAATTTCACAGTCACTTCATTGCAGTGTTAATGTAAGCCTTACTTGTGACTAATAAATACACTTAGAAAATGTATTTTTTTAAAGTTTAAGTTTACTTAAAGTCATAGAGGTTTACAGCATGGAAACGGGCTCTTTGGCCCAACTTGTCCATGCCGCCCTTTTTTTTTAAACCCTTAAGCTAGTCCCAATTCCCCGCATTTGGCCCATATCCCTCTATACCCATCTTACCCATGTAACTGTCTAAACGCTTTTTAAAAGACAAAATTGTACCCGCCTCAACTATTGCCTCTGGCAGCTCGTTCCAGACACTCACCACTTTGTGTGAAAAAATTATTAGTCAAGTAAGGCTTACACTGCAATAAAGTGACTGTGAAATTCCCTTAGTCACCCCAGTCCAGCGCCTGTTCGGGTCAATGCACCTAACTAGCACGTCTTTCAGAATGTGGGAGGAAACTGAAGCACCCGGAGGAAACCCACGCAGAGACGGGGAGAACATGCAAACTCCACTCAGACAGTGACCCAAACCGGGATTCGAATCCGGGTCCCTGGCGCTGTGAAGCAGCAGCGCTAACCATGCTGCCCACTGTGTTACTGTGCCACCCTACATTCTGTACATTGGAAGTTATATTTTCCCTGTTGTTCAGTTAAGTGCTTTAGTTATAATGTGCAATGGTGACATCTATTGGCAGAGGGGATAAACCATGTCTCTTTCACCACTTTCTTTCAGTAGAACGAGTTCAGTTAGGAAATTTCAGAAATGTAACTGACCACATGTGTAAGTGTTGGAATTTTTTGGAGACTGTCGTATCATATATTCTCTTCTCTTTCACTTTATGCCAGCAGAAAATTGTTGAGCTGTCATTGGCTAATAGTTATATAAGTAAATGCTTTTTCATTTGTAATCATTGAAAGAACAATGATTATAGCTTTTATATGTTATAATATATTATAGATATTATTTATCAGATCCTCTAATAGTACAAATTAAACAGTTGCTCTATTCAAGATTTCTTCAGATGGTACAAAATAAAAGGTTACTTCTCAAATGACTATTCTTTACCTCAGATTTTAAACTGAATTTGTAAAGTTAAAATCTGCTTTATTCTGTTAATGTTTTATAAAACAAAAGGTCAAAATGAAACAAGCAAGCAAAATAGTAGAGCGATCCGTAAAGCTACTTCGAGATCTGCAAAGAGGCAGCCTCAAACAATCTTGAACAAAAGATCGCCATTCTCCTGCAGCCCTCACTCTGCAGTAGGACAGGACAATTCACAGTCAGCACTGTCCTGCCCAAGGCAATTATTCAGTTCACGGACTACATCAAGAACAGGATCTACATCTACATTAAGCACCGACTCGAGATGTGGAGCCTTAAATAAGTCGATGTCCAAGTTATTTTCGGAAGGTCAGATGGAATTGTTTTTGTCCGAATGTCAGAATTCTTTATCAGAGAGTCCAGGAAGATGGCCAGCATCTGCTGCTCAGTTAAAAAATCAAAATGTTTCCAAAGAAGTACATCGTGCAGAGAATGGAAACCATATCAACAAAGAAAGCACACTTCAGAATTTAACCTGTATCAGTTCAGATGAGGGGGAAGCGACTACGAAAGAACCCTTAAATATGAACAATCAGTGCTGCAAGAAAATTCAACAGCAACTTCCAGCTACCCACAGGGAAGATATTGGAAAATCAGATCTGTCTGAGAAAGATTGTAGGGAAGGTATTCCTAATTACACAACGGGAGTGCCGTGTACTGTTGATGGTTGTTTGAAAATGACTGAGCCTGAATCACAGGTTTCAGGAACACAAACTCCCCATGAAAAGATTGCCACTGCTGAAGGTGACAATAACTCGGCAAACATGAAGCAGGAATCCGCAAGCTTCATTCATGACATTGTTAGAAATACTGAATTTCCACAGAAAGGAAATGTGACAACAGAGAGAACCATTAATCCAGAACCGTCCACCGCGAGAGAGCCTGAAATCTTACAAAAGGATAGATATGTAAACGATCGTTCCGAACCTGAGGAATATTCTGAAGAAGTTCAAGTTAAAGAAGCACAAATATGTGAAGACTCAAAAACTGAAGATCCATTGAAGAAGGAGATTGCAGCTACCGATCTATCTGACTCAGATAGTGAAGACCATACCCGGGAGACAAGAAATAGTGAATTAACGGTAGGAAAGAACTACAATTTTTTCACAGTATTGTAAGAATTTGATGACTAATTGGTTGACATGTACTGGGTTGAGTTTTCACTAGTTATACTAATGCACTCTGGTTGGTTACAGTCAAACCCGTGCACAAGTATTTAAAATTTTTAAATTTTTACACAGAGGGTGGTGGGTACCTGGAACTTGCTGCCGGGGGAGGTAGTGGAAGCGGATACGGTAGTGACTTTTAAGGGGCGTCTGAACAAATACATGAATAGGATGGGAATGGAGGGATATGGTCCCCGGAAGGGTAGGGGGTTTTAGTTCAGTTGGGCAGCATGGTCAGTGCAGGCTTGGAGGGCCGAAGGGCCTGTTCCTGTGCTGTAATTTTCTTTGTTCTTTGTAAAACAAAGAAATGGCGTTAAGTCAATTTGCATTCTACCCAGAGAAATATTGGATGGGATTTTCCATTCCTGCCCATGCCAAGACCAGAAATTTTTGTCCGAGGTCATTGGACCATTCAATTGTTCATTAAATTTTCCATCCTGCCCACGATTCACTGCACCTAAAACTTATACAATAATAGATTAAAATGAATTTCCATGAATAAGATAAATGCTCTTCAAACTATAGAGGGAGGGCATGTGGAAATAAAGCATTTGCAGAGAAAAGTGTTTACCCTTTGATCTTTGATCTCATTCTGAAAAATTTTCTTTTCAATAATTTTTATAGACTCTCACCTCCGCCACTCTCTGAGGAAGAGAGTCACAAAGATTCACAACCCTCTGAGAGAAACATTTTTCCTCATTTCTGTGTTAAATGGGAGATCCCTCATTTTTAAACTGTATATCCGCTGGTTCTAGTCTCTCCTGCCAGGGGAAACATCCTCTCAGCATTCATCCTGTCAACTCCCCACAACTCCTTCGACATCTCAGAAACATCATTATTTATTCTTCTGAACTCCAATGGGTACAAACTCAACCTGTCCAATCTTTCCTCACAAGGTAACCACCCAACACCCTCCCCCCCCCCCCCCCCCCCCCCCCCCCCCCCCACAACCCCCATATTCTAGATAACCTTCTCTGAGCTGCTCCTAGTACATTTATATCTTTTCTTAAATAAGGAGGCCAAAACTGTATACAGTACACAGATGTAGGTCCATCAGTGCCCTACACAACTGCAGTAAAACTTCTTTATTCCATTCCCCTTGCAATAAGTGACAAATTCCATTTGCCTTTCTATCACTCACTCTACCTGCTCAGTAACCTTTATGTGATTCATGCACCAGGACACCCAGATCCCTCTGCACCTCCGAGTTCTGTAATCTCTCTCTATTTAAACATTGTGTTGCTTTCCTATTCTTGCTGTGAAAGTGGACATGTTCACATTTTCCCACATTATATTTCATCTGTCAAATCTTTGCCTACTCACTTAACCCTTTGCTGGATCCTTATGACCACCTCTCAACTTACTTTCCTACCTGTCTTGTGTCATCAGCAAATTTGGCAACCATTCCTTCAATTCCTTCATTCAAGTCATTTTTAAAATTATGAACAGTTGAGGTCCCAGCACTGATCGCTGTGGCACACCTTGCCAACCTGAAAAAGACCCATTTATGCCTACTCTCTGTTTCCTGTTAGCCAGCCAATATTCTCTCCATGTCAATATGTCACCCCATAACATGAGTTTTTATTTTCCACAATAACCTTTACACATTCCCAGATCTCGTGCTGCCTGCCCTCTGGTTGCCTGTAGAACATGCTGCTTTAAGAAACTATCCCCAAAGCACTCAATGGACCCATCACTAGAGCTAACTTCACCAATCTGATTTGTCCAATCTATATGTAGATTGAAATCACCCACGTCTATCAGTGTACCTTCCTCACAAGCCCCCATTGTTTCTTCCTGGATACCACATCCTACAGTGTGGTTACTGCTGGGGGTCTATAAATAAACCAGACACTCCCATGAGTGACTCCTTCCCTATATTATTTCTCATATCTACCCAAATTGATTCTGTGTCTGGATCTCCAGAATGAAGTTCATCCCTCGCTATTGTGCTAACACCATCATTAACTAACAGAGTCACCCCTCCACCTTTCCCTCACTTCCTCTCCTTCCTAAATGTCATGTACCCTTGAATATTCAGGTCCCAGGCTTTGTCACCTTGTAGCCATGTTTCTGTAATACGATGTGTGAATGAGGGACATTGTACAAATGGTGAACAGAACCAATTTGATGCAAAGTCTGAAATTACGCAGAAAGGGACAGCTCCAGCTGTTGGCTTACCAGATGTTTCTCCGAGCAGCCAGTGTTAAATAGTGTGTGGTAAGAATCTGAATCTAGTCAAATTAACCATTATTCCAGTCACCTTTTGACCAAATATTGTGCTGATCTTAGCTATCTGTAGCAGCCTTTGCGAGCATTTTCATACGACTGGATATATTAAGGGGGTCATTTTACAAATCTGTGATGCCATTCACTCTAATGGCTTTGGAACTGAGAATAGTCGGGTGACTGCCCACCTGCAGCATTGATTAATAAAATAATTCCGAACACCTCTTCAAACCATTCCATTCAAATGAAAGAATGTTATTTGTATAAGTCATGAAGGGAAATAATTGATTCACATTCTTGTGCAATGTGCTTTCACAGGACAAGAAGACTCTGGAAAATGAAACAAATATAAACTGCATTGACACAGATGGTGTAAATCTCTGTGATATTTTCAAAAATGCCGTAAGAACCATTGAGAATGGAGAACATTGTAAGTTGGAGAGTTTATGTCAGCACCATAGCGGCCTCTCTGGGTAAGTACCAAACTAAGCGGTTACCAGCATATTAATGGGAAGCTGCAATAACTTTTGAAGTACCTTCGCTGTATCCAAAGTGTGAAAAAGTGAGAGAATTTAGAAAGTAGGGAGCTGGGAGGGCAAATCCCGACAGCTGCCTGAAGAAAATCTCAGATTTAATAGAGGAGCAGAATTATGTCAGAAGGTGAGAGTTCCAGCAGGACAGAGAGCTGAGGCAGCTGCTGCAGGCAGGAGGATCCAGGGCTGGCAGTATATTGCTGACAGAGGTCTATTAACAAAATGCCAAAGTGAATCACTTCAGTGCAGTAAATTCCATCTGCTACTTGTCCACCAGGTTCTCCAAGTTCCTGGGTAATTATAGCTCAAGGTTTGAGCATGTTCCTTTGTTTGTAGAGAACTGTTCCTTTGGTATGAATGTATGTCACTTTGAACAAGTGTTTATGAGTCACATTGTGAGTTTGATCAGTTGTCTGAAATTGGTTGTTAGTGTAGCTACTGGAATGGTGTGCCTCAGGGATCGGTGCTGGGTCCACTGTTATTTGTCATTTATATTAATGATTTCGATGAGAATATAGGAGGCATGGTAAGTAAGTTTGCAGATGACACCAAGATTGGTGGCATAGTGGACAGTGAAGATGGTTATCTCGGACTGCAACAGGATCTTGATCAATTGGGCCAGTGGACTGACGAATGGCAGATGAAGTTTAATTTAGATAAATGCGAGGTGATGCATTTTGGTCGATCGAACCAGGGCAGGACTTATTAAGTTAATGGTAGAGCGTTGGGGAGAGTTATAGAACAAAGAGATCTAGGGGTACAGGTTCATAGCTCCTTGAAAGTGGAATCACAGGTGCACAGAGTGGTGAAGAAGGTATTCGGCATGCTTGGTTTCATTGGTCAGAACATTGAATACAGGAGTTGGGATGTCTTGTTGAAGTTGTACAAGACATTGGTAAGGCCACACTTGGAATACTGTGTACAGTTCTGGTCACCCTATTGTAGCAAAGATATTATTAAACTAGAAAGAGTGCAGAAAAGATTTACTAGGATGCTACCGGGACTTGATGGATTGAGTTATAAGGAGAGGCTGGATAGACTGGGACTTTTTCTCTGGAGTTTAGGAGGCTGAGAGATGATCTTATAGAGGTCTATAAAATAATGAGGGACATAGATCAGCTAGATAGTCAATATATTTTCCCAAAGGTAGGGGAGTCTAAAACTAGAGGGCATAGGTTTAAGGTGAGAGGGGAGGGATACAAAAGTGTCCAGAAGGGCAATTCTTTCAACACAGAGGGTGGTGAGTGTCTGGAACAAGCTGCCAGAGGTAGTAGTAGATGCGCATACAATTTTGTCTTTTAAAAAGCATTTAGACAGTTACATGGGTAAGATGGGGATAGAGGGATATGGGCCAAATGTGGGCAATTGGGACTAGCTTAGGGGTTAAAAAAAGGGCCATGTGGACAAGTTGGGCTGAAGGGTCTGTTTCCATGCTGTAAATCTCTATGACTTTATGAGGTTAGGTGCATTGGCCATGCTAAATTCTCCCTCCGTGTACCCAAACAGGTGCCAGAGTGTGGCAACTAGTGGTTTTTCACAGTCATTTCATTGCAGTGTGAATGTAAGCCTACTTGTGACTAATAAATAAACTTTTTAAAAGCTTTTTTTTCAGTTCAGCTTTTTTCTACAGGTAGTCAGTATGTCTGGAGGGAAGACAGCTCAGATACTGGGAGGGCAGAATAATTACTCCAATCCTGCAAGTGGTTATGCTAAGTAGAGTTAATGGACTTTGGTTTACTTAAATTCTCCTGGGATTTCAGATTAGAGTGATTTGACAGGCTCAGATGACATTGTAGTTTATGGACAGTCCTGGATTTGTGAGTAAAAGAGAAACAGGCTTTTTGCAGAGTTGGAGTTTGTCTGTCCTGGTTGAAGTTAGGAGAGTTTGCAGGCTCCTGAAAGCTCCACATCTCTCTGAAAACCCCAAGGCTGTCTACGTTCATTATAGCAAGTACATTTGTCTTTGCTAACTGTATATTAAGTGGACTTTAAGTCTCTAAGAATAATGTTGCTTATTAAGTAATAGTGATAAATTAGAAATTGGAGTTGTTTCTTTTCACATTTCAAGATTGTTCAACTTAAACTGCTTCATTTTGTTAGAGTCGTGCTTGGATTATGTTATGAATAATTTTAGTTTTGAGAAAAGGTCCCTAATTTGTCAGTGGAATTACTCTGGGAGTGAAGCTTCCTATCCTCACATTGATGCCAAAATAGATAAATTGTTAGGGTCTAGTCTGGCTTCTTGGGATTCTGGTGTGGGATTGTAACTACTGGCACACTCAGGATTATTCAGAAAGTTGCTGCCCAATCGCAGAATCGCATCTAACAGTTCCCTGTTGCTTTTGCCATGGTAATGTCTCAGCAGATCAGAGGGGACTTGCCAACCAATCGCAACCCTTTTTCTCCTGTGACAAATTGTTGTGATTGTTTGAAATTTGGCTTTTTTGCAATTGTCCTGATCAGTCAAGACCAAAAGCTTCAGCAATATTCAAGTTCTGTACTCCTATTTTGGGGCAAACAATTAAACTAAATTAGACAAATTGAGGGACAAATTAAAGGGGCAGCTCCTTAAAGGGATACTGCAGTAAACAAATCACAAAGGAAACGTAAAACATCAAAGCAAGATGTGATTAAAGGGGTTAATAAAGCCCTCCAGTCCCTCTGGCATGGAAAGCCTTGGAAGTTCTGGCAGACACTGTGTGTTCCCTCTCCGAGGACAGGCGGCCATGAATATAGCCACAGTAGAGGGGCAGACAGCCAGGCTGTTCGAATCCCTCAGTCGCCTGCTGCCTGGACCTGTTACTGGTGAATCTGGCCAGGCTCAGGAGCAGGTTCACGGGGAGGTCCTCCTCCTTCCCCATCCCCCTCCCACCAGCCCCCCTCCCCCCCTCCACACCAGGTGCCTGTAGATCAGGATGAAGTTCTGTACTACAGAGCCGCTGTTTGATAAACACAATTACATTCCTGTATTTGGGGAACACAGGAAAAGTGTTTTTTATAATTGAACACCAGTACGGATGTAAAACTTTGCATTAAATTATTTTATTGCGCGACGTAAATTGGAACTGTTATAATATTTTGTACATAACATTGTACAGTTACAGAGATAATGATGGAAGGACTCTCTTACACATAGCTGCTATATGTGGAAATGCTGAAATCTGCCAGGTACTTTTAGTTTCATATTAACTAACCAGATTTAAAATGTCAACTGAATTTGATCTGTGACCAGTTAATTGTATTGTGTTATCAAAAGAAGCACAATTACTGTATGAAGCTGATCTCCAGTTGATTTGACACATTTCAGTACACAATGTCCCAGTATGGAAAATAAAGTGAATAGTACACATCCTCCTCAGGTATAAGTCATTGATAACAAGCTGCATTGCAGTGTCAGTAGGGAGCTACAACCAGAACCACAATCTTGCACAAAAGGACATAACACACATCTGGGCATGGGATTCCACCCTTGAGATGGATAGGGGGATCAGACCGATCCAGGAAGAAGAGTGGAGGCAGTCACAGGAACTGTGGGTACAGAGATGGACAATTAAAAAGTTTTTCATCAGTGCCCTGGGAGTTTGTTCCAGTGGAAAAAAATAGCCCCTCCAGCCCTCACTCCTCACCCCCCTCCACCATTCAAACACTCTCCTGGCCCCATTTATGTCCACCACCAACCTGCCCCTCATACCCTGTACAAATCTCTACTGTTCCCCTGCCTCCTAAGGCCCTCATGCCTCCAGGCCATGTTCTGTCCTTCCATCCACCCTCTCAGGCCCCTCATGCCTTGAGGTCAAACTCTACCCTTCCAGCCACCCTGTCAATACTTCTCAGCATCTTAAAGGTTTCAATCGAGTCATCTCTAACCTTCTAAACTCTAACGGATACCCGCCTGGTCTGTCCAACCTTTTCAGAAAACCCGCCCATTCCAGGTATGAATCTGGTGAACCTGCTCTGAGTTAGCAAGGCATTTAAATCCTTCCTTAAATAAGATTACCAATATAGTACACAATACTTCAAATAGGATCTTAGGATGCTTTGGAGAGAGTGCAGAGAAGGTTTACCAGGATGTTGCCTGGTATGGAGGGTATTAGCTATGGGGTGAGATTGGGTAAACTGGGGTTGTTCTCCCTGGAAAGACGGAGGGTGAGGGGCGACCTAATAGAAGTTTATAAAATTATGAAGGGCATAGATAGGGTGAACAGTTGGAAGCTTTTTCCCAGGTCGGAAATGACAAACACAAGGGGTCACAAGTTCAAGGTAAGGGGGGGCAAGGTTCAATACAGATATGCGGGGGACGTATTTTACACAGAGGGTCTGGAATGTACTACCAAGCAAGGTGGTTGAGGCAGACACGCTGGGATCATTTAAGACTTATCTAGATAGCCACATGAACAGACTGGGAATAGAGGGATACAAACGGATGGTCTAGTTAGGAACACATGATCGGTGCAGGCTTGGAGGGCCGAAGGGCCTGTTCCTGTGCTGTATTGTTCTTTGTTCTTTGTTCTTACTGGTGCTCTGTACAATTGAAATATATCCTTCATAATGAAGCCTGATGAAAAATACATCTCCTTGTTTTCCATTCTCATTCTCCAGACTCATTTTCGATAGGGCTAAAGCTAACTTTATTAACTCTTTTTTTAAAAAATATTTATAAAACTCTGACAATCTCTTCTGATATTACTGGCCAGCTTAATCTTATACTCAAATTTTTCCCTACTTATTAATTTTTTAGTCATTCTTTGTTGTTCTTTATATTCTGTCCAATCATCTGACCTGGCACCCACCTTTGCACAATGATTAAGTTTGATACGAGCTTTAACCTTTCTGGTTAACCACGGATAGTGTGTCCATCCCCTAGATTTACTCGGAATGTATCTATTCTGAAATATCTCCTTAAATGTTTGCCAGTGTCTCAATTCAATTCTCCCTTAATCTGTCAGTTCACTTTAACCAATTCTATTTCATACCTTCATAATTGCCCTGATTTAAGTTTTAAAATATAGGGTGAATCGTCCCAAAATTTACAGAGTGTTATTTCAGACTGAAAATCACTGGGTATCTCTGCAGCTGCACAGCCGAGTTTTCTCTCCAGATTCTCTGGCACTGTGGTTAGTGCTGTCACTCTGACGGGGTGAGGCCTCAGAGCCGGCAAGGCTGCTTCACACAGATCAAGGTGCCATCTTTAAAGGGCACCCCAACTTGTGCAAGAAATAAACTCCCTCACACCTCCCCCTCTGCCCCTTCAGAGCACTCCCACCCCCCCCCCCGCTCCCCCCCCCCCCCCCCCCCCCCACACACACACAAGCGTCAGGGCACCACCCCACTACAGGCATTGGGGCAACCCCCCCCCCCCCTCCACCCCCACCCCGTGGACATCAGCATTGTCAGGTTGGCATTAATTACCCCCCACCTTGTTGCACAATATAAGTTCTATATATATATCTATCTAGTATATTACATGTCTCTAATATATATCTACGCTGAAACAAATAAATACGGGATACTGCACTGAAAATGAATATCCGATGTTTAAAGAAAATATTTGAACTCAAGTGGTGAGGTGAGAGTGACCAGCCTCAACATCAGGACAGCATTTGACCGAGTGCGGCAACAAGGAGCCCTAGAAAAACTGGAGTCAATGGGAATCAGGGGAAAACTCTCCACTGGTTGGAGCTGTACCTGGCACAAAGGAAGATTGTTGCAATTGTTTGATGTCAATTATCTCAGTCCCAGGACATCACTGCAGGAGTCCCTCAGGGTAGTGTCTTGAGGCCCAACCATTTTCAGCTGCTGCATCAATGACCTTCCTTCCATCATAAGGTCAGAAGTGGGGATATGTGTGAATGATTGCATAATGTTCAACACCATTCACCACTCCTCAGATGCTGTGACGAAGCAGGCTCGATGGGCCGAAGCCTACCGCTGTTCCTTTATTCTTCTGATGCAGTTCGTATCCATTTGCAGCAAGACCTGGACAGTATCCTGGCTTGAGCTGATAAGTGGCAAATAACATTCATGCTATATAGGTGCCAGGCAATGACCATCTCCAACAAGAGGAGGTGGTAGAGACGGGTACAATTACAACAGTCCATAGAATCATAGTCAGAAGACATTTGGACAAGTACATGGATGGGAAAGGTTTAGAGGGATATGGGCCAAATGCAGGCAAATGGAGCTAGTTCAGCTTAGGAAACCTGGTCGGCATGGATGAGTTCGGCCGAAGGGCCTGTTTCTGTGCTGTATATCTCTGTGACTCTATGACCATCCAGGACAAAGCAGCCTACTTGATTGGCACCCCATCTGTCATCTTCAACATCCACTCCCTCCACCACTGACAGCGGCAGCAGTGTGTACCAAGATACACTTCAGAAATTCCCCAAGGCTCCTTAAAGAGCACCTTCCAACCTGTGACCACTACCATCTAGAAGGACAAGAGCAGCAGATATCTGGGAACACCACCACCTGGAGGTTCCCCTCCAAGCCACTCACCATCCTAACTTGGAAATATAGCGGCCGTTCCTTCACTGTCGCTGGGTCAAAATCCTGGAACTTCCTCCCTAACAGCATTGTGGGTGCACCTACACCACACAGACTGCAGCGATTCAAGAAGGCAGCTCACCCCCACCTTCTGAAGGGCAATTAGGGATGGGCAATAAATGCTGGCCAGCCAGTGATGCCCATGATCCCAGAAAGAATGATTTTGTTAATTAACATGAATTTGAATTCTAAAGTCATTGGCAATGAGATCTATTTGTGATTGCACAGAAATCACTGGTGTAAAGTTCAGTGTGAGTTCATCCAAGTATATAAAATATAAGGGAAAATTTATGGAAAATAATTTAGAACTTTTATATTCCCTTCCTTAAATTCTGACAACTTTATATTCAAGTCAGAATTATAGTCATCATAATAAAATATAAAGCATGTGGATTAGAATAATAAGTATCAATATACATTAAAAATTAATTTAACTACTGGGTTTTGCAGGTGTTATTCCAAAATGCCAGTGTGCAGAAACAGATAGACAGTCAGGACAATGAAGGCAGAACTGCTTTACATTATGGAATTCTACAAAATAACAAGAGGATTAAACGACTGCTCCTGAATCAAGGTGCACAATCTGATATACCTGATAACAACTTACAAACAGCATTGGATCTGGCTCTGAATATGATTAATGATGAAGAAATTAGCAATTGTTAATGCTTTGAATTTTAGATCCCTTCTTGCAGTTAGGAAACAATCGCTAATATTTCATCTGTGAAGTTTCTCCAATGTTCGGAAAAGTTTTTTAATTGTAACCTGTGCACAAAAGTTAAAATGTAATTTCCATTGTGCTGCAGCAGATCTCCCATGGTATTTATATAATTAGCTAAGAGTCTAGTGTTGAAAGCAGAGAATATTGTGTTGTGGAAATGGGTGATCCGGATAACACTGAAACTATATCGAAAACATTCGGCAAGAGTTTTGTTTCAAGATAGTGAAGTAAGTGCTTTTAATTGGTATCGAGAAAGTGACTCATTTTCCTTATCTACTGTGTGCAGACAAATTAATTTGTTCTTTTCATATGAGTGATTCTGAGATAAGACAGCCACAGAAATAAATTCAATTCTGTTTGTAGTCATATGACAGTTTTGAAACAAAAAACCTGTCAACTTTGCATGATAGATTTCTAAATATTAAACTCATTCTCAACTCACCCAGGAATATTGAGTCAAAACTGGGCCCCTGATTAGTTATTCTGGCCAAACCTCATTCTTTGAATTTTGGTGTGCAGGTTTCCTGCAGCCTTACCCTGGTGCATACCTAGAGATTCATTCCTGCAGATGAAGGGTGGGACGTGTTGGAAGTTGAAAGGACAGGCGTGTGATTTATTTGCTACATTATTGAGACTCTGGGCGGTATTTTACCATTTTTTGTCTAAGTGCTGGGCGGACTTGAAACTGGGAGAGTTTCAGATCTGTCTTTTGTGCATGTTTTTAAACTGCCCCCTCGCCCCTGCCCCCATTACAAACTCTGTCTGCAGAATTATCAGGCTCGCTGATAAGTTGCTTGCTGCAGAAGCCTGTGGGCGGGGCTTAATGTTCCTGAAGCCTGCAGAGAGAGGTAGTACGCATGTGCAGGCCTCTGATGCTGCACATGCGCATTAGCAGTAGCAGGGGTCTGACAGACAAGAGAGCTGTCAGGCCCCTGCTACTGCAGGCAGCCTGAAGCAGCTCCACATACCCCCCTCTGCAATCGCAGTGGCCCGCGACCCAAGATACAGCCCCTGTCGACCCCCCGCTTAGACTGATCACGGACCCCCCTCCCCCACCAATCGCGGCCCCATTGCCCTCCCCCCATCACTGTCGAGTGGCAGCAGGCTCCCTCTCATTATCTCCTCCCCCCCCCCCCCCCCCCAATCGATCATTGTCGAGTGGCAGCGGGCCCCCTCTCCCTCCCTACCGGAATTTTGACACTTGTAAAATGGTGCTGGTCACGAAAACCGGTGCCAATCGCGCTAATCGCATTATGCCCCACTTTACGACTATTTCGCACCAGAAAATAGGTGCAACATGATGGTAAAATCACCCCTAACTAAGAACGATTCTCGAAAGCACCATAAGCTCAAGTCATAGATAATGTAGAGTCATGCAGTTAACAATTACAAAGAGCATTAAAAACTGAAGAAAATGTTTCGAGCTGTTTAATTGATTCATCTCCATTGGAAGAAATACGCATTTTGCTGAATTAAACATAATCTATTTACAACGTAATTATTATTACTGAATAATAGCCAATCTGAATTGAGAAAGGATAAATTATAAGCTTGGGGCAGGTGTGATGGAACAATGTGGTATCCACGGTGCGATGAATAGGAAATCCTAATAAAATTAAAGAATTTGCACAGACAGCCATGCAATAAATGAAAAATGTTAATCACTAAATTAATTGTATGAATGTATCTGCAGAAAGAGTAAATCATATCAATAGCTACAAAAAATCCAGTCTTACAATGGATGCAAACAGGTTTGCAATTTTCAATTTTAAATATCAATTTAAATAAACAATTCCATTTAATGTTTGAGCATTATTTTGAATTTGAAGTATTTATTACAGTGGATTGTTTGGTACAAAATCAAAGGACAAGAAGGTGTTTTTAAATATAAAAAACACTTATTTTTTTAAATAATAAACAAAAAGTCCTTTCAAGAATATTTTAACATTGTAAGTTTCCAATTACACATTTATTCAAATAGCAGATTTTGGATTATTGCGGGATAAATGTTTAATAACCTGTCAGTTATTAATCCTGAAATGCTGAAATATTCATACATAGCAGACAGTAATATTGTTCCTCCATTATCTAAATACCTCACAATACCTTCTGCATTTTCCAACTATTGAACTGCCTTCTTTGATTTCAAGTAAAAGCCTCCCTATCATTCATTAAAGCAAGGTTACCTCGCATTCAAGTGTTCCAATTTGTAGATTTTATTCATTCTTACTCTCTGACTCCAGTACTGTGCACTGAATAACATATATCACTCTCTTGACAAGCTCAGAAACAGGAAGGGCGCAGTCACTATGTTGGGGGTATACTACAGGCCCCCCAATAGCCCAAGGGAAATGGAAGAACGGATATGTCAGGAGATAATGGATAGGTGCAGGAAAAATAGGGTTGTTGTAGTGGGAGACTTCAATTTCCCTGGTATAGACTGGAAATCGCGTAGGGCTGGGAGTCTGAATAGGGAGGAATTTGTAAAATGCGTACAGGAAGGTTCTTTGGAACAATATGGAGATAGCCTGACTAGAGAGGGGGCTATACTGGACCTAGTACTGGGAAATGAGCCCGGTCAGGTCTTCAAAGTTTCGGTAGGGGAACATGTGGCAAATAGTGACCACAATTCTGTTAGCTTTAGGATAGTGATGGAAAAGGATGAGTGGTGTCCCAAGGGTAAGGTGTTGGATTGGGGCAAGGCTAATTTTAGTGGGATTAGGCAGAAATTGGCAGCTGTTGATTGGGAGAGGCTGTTTGAGGGTAAATCCACATCTGGCATGTGGGAGTCTTTTAAGGAACAGTTGTTAGGGCTGCAGGATAGGCATGTGCCTGTAAAAAAGGATAGGAAGGGTAGGATTCGAGAACCGTGGATAACCAGGGAAATTGAGGGATTGGTCAAAAAGAAAAGAGAGGCGTACGTTAGGTCCAGGCAGCTAAAAACGGAGGGAGCTCTAAAAGAATACAAAGAAAGTAGGAAAGAACTCAAACGAGGAATTAGAAGGGCAAAAAGGGTCACGAAATGTCCTTGGCAGACAGGATTAAGGAGAATCCCAAGGCATTTTATTCATACGTTAGGAACAAAAGGGTTGTCAAGGAAAAAATCGAACCTCTCAGGGACAAAAGTGGGGAATTATGCTGAGAGCCCAAAGAAGTAGGGGAGATCCTAAATGAATACTTTGCGTCGATATTCATAAAGGAGAGGGATGTGTTGGCTGGGAGTGTCTCGGAGGGGAGCGTTGACCCGTTAGAGAAAATCTCCATTAGAAGGGAGGAAGTGTTAGGTTTTTTAGGGAATATAAAGACTGACAAATCCCCAGGGCCTGATGGAATCTATCCCAGGCTACTCAGGGAGACGAGAGATGAAATCGCTGGACCTCTGACGCAAATCTTTGTCTCGTCACTGGACACAGGTGAGGTCCCAGAGGATTGGAGGATAGCTAATGTGGTCCCGTTATTTAAGAAGGGTAGGAAGGATAACCCGGGAAATTATAGGCCGGTGAGCTTGACGTCTGTGGTAGGGAAGTTGTTGGAGAGGATTCTTAGAGATAGGATGTATGTGCATTTAGAAAGAAATAAACTCATTAATGATAGTCAGCATGGTTTTGTGAGAGGGAGGTCATGCCTCACTAATCTGGTGGAGTTTTTTGAAGAAGTGACTAGAATGGTTGACGAGGGAAGGGCCGTGGATGTCGTCTATATGGACTTTAGTAAAGCGTTTGACAAAGTCCCTCATGGTAGGTTGGTGAAAAAGGTTGGATCTCATGGGATAAAGGGGGAGGTGGCTAGATGGGTAGAGAACTGGCTTGGTCACAGAAGACAGAGGGTGGTAGTGGAAGGGTCTTTTTCCGGCTGGAGGCCTGTGACTAGTGGTGTTCCGCAGGGCTCTGTATTGGGACCTCTGCTGTTTGTGATTTATATAAACGATCTGGAAGAAGGTGTAACTGGGGTGATCAGTAAGTTTGCGGACGACACGAAAATGGCTGGACTTGCAGATAGTGAGGAACATTGTCAGAGGCTACAGAAGGATATAGATAGGCTGGAAATTTGGGCAAAGAAATGGCAGATGGAGTTCAATCCAGATAAATGCAAAGTGATGCATTTTGGTAGAACTAATGTAGGGGGGAGCTATATGATAAATGGCAGAACCATAAAGGGTGTAGATACGCAGAGGGACCTGGGTGTGCAAGTCCACAGATCCTTGAAGGTGACGTCACAGGTGGAGAAGGTAGTGAATAAGGCATATGGCATGCTTGCCTTTATAGGATGGGGCATAGAGTATAAAAGTTGGGGTCTGATGTTGCAGTTGTATAGAACGTTGGTTCGGCCGCATTTGGAATACTGCGCCCAGTTCTGGTCGCCACACTACCAGAAGGACGTGAAGGCTTTAGAGAGAGTACAGAGGAGGTTTACCAGGATGTTGCCTGGTATGGAAGGGCTTATTTATGAGGAGAGATTGGGTAAACTGGCGTTGTTCTCACTGGAAAGACGGAGGATGAGAGGTGACCTAATAGAGGTGTATAAAATTATGAAAGGCATTGATAGGGTGAACGGTGGGAAGCTTTTTCCCAGGTTGGTGGTGACGTTCACGAGGGGTCATAGGTTCAAGGTGAGGGGGGGGAGGTTTAACACGGATATCAGTATTTTACACAGAGGGTGGTGGGGGCCTGGAATGCGCTGCCGGGCAAAGTGGTGGAGGCGGACACACTGGGAACATTTAAGACTTATCTAGATAGCCACATGAATGGAGTGGGAATGGAGGGATACAAAAGAATGGTCTAGTTTGGACCAGGGAGTGGTGCGGGCTTGGAGGGCCGAAGGGCCTGTTCCTGTGCTTGTTCTTTGTTTGTTTTATTCTTCCAAAGATACAAAGCTAGACATTTTCGGCTGTGAAAATAATTTAACATCTTGTGAGGAAAAGTGACATGTCGCTGAAGCTTTTTGTCTTGCACTCATCAGGACAAATTTAAGAAAACCAAATTTCAAATGATCACAGCAATTTAAACTAAGGGCACTGATTGGTTGACAAGTTAATTTTGATTGGCTGAGGTGTTGCCTTGGTGAAAGCAACAGTGAACTTTAAGCTCCTAAAGCTCCTTTAACATATACCTGTTGTTTACACAGAATGGTTACCTCTGACTGAATGAATGACACTTATACTAAGTGTAAATGAGCCACATTACAAGCTCAACTGATTATCTTAAATTTGTGGAAATGGAGCTATGAGCACAATCAGGATTGTTCACCAACTGCTGCCCAGTCATGGACTCACATCTAATGTTATGGTCAGGTGAGGAGAGGAGAACTGGCTCCCCAGTATTCAACCTCCATGGTTGGTCACAACAAAGGCTGACATTTATTTTCAGGAAGAAGTCTCACAACACCAGGTTAAAGTCCAACAGGTTTATTTGGTAGCACAAGCCTACCAAATAAACCTGTTGAACTTTAACCTGGTGTTGTGAGACTTCTTACTGTGTTTACCCCAGTCCAACGCCGGCATCTCCACATCATTTATTTTCAGGATCAGGATAAGTCTTTATGCAGTGCGCAATAAAGAGCAAATTAAACAAGGTTTTCTTGACTGAAAGAAAGCAATTTTTTAAACCATTAAACCTGAGGGAAAAAATAAAAGCAGCATCACACACATATCAGAAATAAGGGAAGTTTAGAGTCTAATAAAGTAAGTTAGAAGATTTAGATGTCTTCTGGTTTTCACTGAGATGTTCATTTTGAACATTGTGAACAATTTAGGTTATCTGGGTTTCTCAGACATAGATGCAAAAAATGTTACAATTATTTTGTGATCTGGGTTCTCTGATAACTTTCTGATGATTGATTACAAAATGGGTGACAGACGTTTTACAAAAGAGAGGGGGAAACGTGCAGCATTTCCTCTCCTGAAGACTTTCTCGACACTCCCTGTGTCACTTGCATTTTCTCCTCAGTGACTGTAGCCTGGCCAGTTATACTTCACTCTTGACTATTTCCAAGAAGTTTTAGACGTGTCTGTGGCACTACCCAACACTGTATTTTAGTGCCTGTTCTTTAGCCATGATGAGTTTTGATGGGTCTCTAAATTATTAGAAATGCCCCTCTCTTCATTCTTCCCTCAGAAGATGGCCTCACATTTTTAAATTGTTTGTTCCATTTCATTTCAAATTTTCCAGTCAGTTCAAAATTTGAAAATCATATTTTTGAAATTAAAGGGGCATAGCCTCGTGACACTAAGGGTAGACCTTTTGTTTTGGGTTTTGAATACCCTGGTTGAGTATGGTCTGTATTCTGTTATGAACAATAACTATCTTCTGTCAAAGGTGATAAAGCTTTTGCTATTCCACGATTACACACCATCTTCTCCAGACTTGTCTTTGTTGCTCTAATTAATATTCTTGTCTTCATCAATTGGAAATGTTCATTCTGAAGTATTTTTCTCTCAGTATTACAAATTCTCAACTGTAATATCTCCATAAAATGTAGAGACATACTTCTGGACAAAATAATTCAGTTTAGCCTAAATGTAGAATACTTGTGAACATTTTATGATAAATATTGGTGCAAAGCGATTGGTGCAGAACATGGATTGCAACCCATTGTTAGCCTGGATTTTCATTCGAGGGTCAGTCAGAATTTCAGGCTCCATCTAGAAATGTCTGACTGGACGCCAGATTCTCAGTCTGGTGTGGGTTGGGCAACGATAAAAAGGAACATTGGAGAGTTTGATTATCCGTGAAAGAGACTCCAGGATGGTATGTTGCCTCCCTGGTGCTAGGGTCCAGGATGTCTCTGAACAGACAGAAAGCATTCTGAAGGGAGAGGGTGAACAGCCAGAGGTTGTGGTATATATTGGTACTAACGACATAGGCAGGAGGAGTGATGAGGTCCTGCAGCAGCAGTTTAGGGAGTTAGGTAGAAAGTTAAAAATCAGGACCTCGAGGGTTGTAATCTCAGGATTACTCCCCTATTCCTAGCCACCAGATTAGTGAGGCTAGGAATAGGCAGATAGTGCAGCTCAACACGTGGCTAAACAGCTGGTGTTGGAGGGAGGGTTTCAAATATGTGGACGATTGGAGTATCTTCCGGGGCAGATGGGACCTGGGTTGCATCTAAACTGGATATTCTGGCCGGGAGGTTTGCTAGTGTCACAGGGGAGGATTTAAACTACTTTGGCAGGGGGGTGGGACCCAAAGCAAAGGTGAATTAGCTGAAGGGGAACCAGAGAGTAGGGCCAGTAAGACTCAGAGAAAGAGCAGGCAGGGTGGGATTGCTAATCAGAGAGGGTCTGGTGGATTGAAGTGCATCTGTTTCAATGCAAGAAGTGTAACAGGTAAGGCAGATGAACTTAGAGCTTGGATTAGTACTAGGAACTACGATGTTGTTGCCATTACAGAGACTTGGTTAAGGGAAGGACAGGATTGGCAGCTTAACATTGCAGGATACAGATGTTTCAGGCGGGATAGAGGGGGATGTAAGAGAGGTGGGGGAGTTGCACTACTGGTTAAGGAGAATATCACAGCTATACTCCGGGAGAACACTTCGGAGGGCTCATACAGTGAGGCAACATGGGAAGAGCTCAGGAATAGGAAAGGTGTAGTCACAATGTTGGGGGTTTACTATAGGCCACTCAACTGCCAGCGGGAGATAGAGGAACAGATATGTAGGCAGATTTTGGCAAGGTGTAAAAGTAACAGGGTTGTTGTGATGGGAGATTTTAACTTCCCCTATATTGACTGGGACTCACTTAGTGCTAGGGGCGTAGATGGGGCAGAGTTTGTAAGGAGCATCCAGGAGGGCTTCTTGAAACAGTATTTAGATAGTCCAGCTGGGGAAGGGACCATACTGGACCTGGTATTGGGGAATGAGCCCGGCCAGATGGTCGATGTTTCAGTAGGGGAGCAGTTCGGGAACAGTGACCACAATTCAGTAAGCGTTAAGGTACTGATGGATAAAGATAAGTGTAGTCCTCAAGTGAAGGTGCTAAATTGGGGAAAGGCTAGTTACAATAATATTAGGCAGGAACTGAAGAATGTAGATTGGGGGCAGATGTTTGAGGGCAAATCAACATCTGGCATGTGGGAGGCTTTCAAGTGTAAGTTGATAGGGATTCAGGACCGGCACATCCCTGTAAGGATGAAGGATAAGTATGGCAAGTTTTGGGAACCTTGGATAACGAGAGATATTGTGAGCCGAGTCAAAGAGAAAAAGGAAGCATTTGTCAAAGCTAGGAGACTGGGAACACACGAAGCAAGTGTGGAATACAAGGAAAGTAGGAAGAAACTTAAGCAAAGAGTAAGGAGGGCTAAAAGGGGTCACGAAAAAGCATTGGCCAGCAGGATAAAGGAAAATCCCAAGGTCCCTCATGGCAGACTGGTGCAGAAGGTGAAGTCGCATGGGATCAGGAGTGAGCTGGCAAGGTGGATACAAAACTGGCTCGTTCAAAGAAGTGATGTGGAGGTGCCGGCGTTGGACTGGGATAAACACAGTAAGAAGTTTCACAACACCAGATTAAAGTCCAACAGGTTTATTTGGTAGCAAAAGCCACTAGCTTTCGGAGCGCTGCCCCTTCATCAGGTGAGTGGGAGTTCTGTTCACAAACAGGGCATACAGAGACACAAACTCAATTTACAAAATAATGGTTGAAATGTGAGTCTTTACAGGTAATCAAGTCTTAAAGGTACAGACAATGTGAGTGGAGAGAGCATTAAGCACAGGTTAAAGAGATGTGTATTGTCTCCAGACAGGACAGTTAGTGAGATTTTGCAAGCCCAGGCAAGCTGTGGGGGTTACAGATAGTGCGACATGAACCCAAGATCCCGGTTGAGGCCGTCCTCATGTGTGCAGAACTTGGCTATCAGTCTCTGCTCAGCGACTCTGCGCCATCGTGTGTCGTGAAGGCCGCTTTGGAGAACGCTTACCCGAAGATCAAAGGCCGAAGGCCCGTGACCGCTGAAGTGTTCCCCAACAGGAAGAGAACACTCTTGCCTGGTGATTGTCGAGCGGTGTTCATTCATCCGTTGTCGTAGCGTCTGCATGGTTTCCCCAATGTCTCGTTCAAAGAAGACAGAGGGGAGCAGTGGAAGGGTGCGTTTCTGAATGGAGGACTGTGACAAGTGGTGTTCCTCAGGGATCAGTGCTGGGACCTTTGCTGTTTGTAATATATATAAATGATTTGGAGGAAAATGTAACTGGATTGATTAGTAAGTTTGCGGATGACACAAAGGTTGGTGGATTTGTGGATAGCGATGAGGACCATCAGAGGATACAGCAGGATATAGATCAGTTGGAGACTTGGGCGGAGAGATGGCAGATGGAGTTTAATCTGGACAAATGTGAGGTAATGCATTTTGGAAGGTCTAATACAGATAGGGAATATTCAGTAAATGGCAGAACCCTTAAGAGTATTGATAGGCAAAGGGATCTGGGTGTACAGGTACACAGGTCACAAAGTGGCAATGCAGGTGGAGAAGGTAGTCAAGAAGGCATACAGCATGCTTGCCTTCATCGGCCGGGGAATTGAGTTTAAAAATTGGCAAGTCATGTTGCAGCTTTATAGAACCTTAGTTAGGCCGTACTTGGAATGTAATGTTCAATTCTGGTCGCCACACTACCAGAAGGATGTGGAGGCTTTGGAGAGGGTACAGCAAAGATTTACTAGGATGTTGCCTGGTCTGGAGGGCATTAGCTATGAGGAGAGATTGGAGAAGCTTGGTTTGTTCTCACTGGAACGACGGAGGTTGAGGGGCGACCTGATAGAAGTCTACAAGATTATGAGGCATGGACAGAGTGGATAGTCAGAAGCTTTTTCCCCAGAGTGGAAGAGTGAATTACTAGGGGGCATAGGTTTAAGGTGCGAGGGGCAAGGTTTAAAGGAGATGTACGAGGCAGATGTTTTACACAGAGTAGTGAGTGCCTGAAACTTGTTGCCGGGGGAAATAGTGGAAGCAGATACGATAGTGAGTTTTAAGGGGCGTCTTGACAAATACATGACTAGGATGGGAATAGGTCCCCGAAAGCGTAGGGTGTTTTAGTTCAGTCGGGCAGCATGGTCGATGCAGGCTTGGAGGGCTGAAGGGCCTGTTCCTGTGCTGTAATTTTCTTTGTTCTTTGTTCATGCTGAAGTCCCTGTGCCTTGGAGAAGATGTCACTGACTTGTCAGGTGAGTGGGAACTCTGGAAAGGTTGTCAAACTGTTAACTGTCTCTGGAATAGATGACCCATCATGTGCTTTCTCTCGGAAAAAAATCTCATTTTTGCTCCCTATCCAGTATACTGTGTGGAACCATGGAGTAGATTCTCAAGACACCAATATGGAGTTGACATTGTCTTGCCATCACTACCTGGTACAAATACTGGCAATCAAATGTTATTGTCATTATCCCATCCACTTGTAGTCTTGCCGCCCTTTTATAAGGTTGTGCCCACAGTTGACCCTTAACCAGACCTCACTCCTGCACACTGTCATGGCATTACAGAGTGATTAAGAGGAAGGAAACCAGTAGGATTGTTAAAGGTTGTAAATCACAGCATGTTATCTCAGAGGCACAGGCACCACAAACATGACACCAAGCACTTGTGCGGAGTTATTTTCTCCACTACACTTTGCCAGTAATCATTGATATGACGAGTGAGGGAACCATGGTTCACAAAAGAGGTGGAATGTCTTGTCAAGAGGAAAAGGGAAGCATATGTAAGGATGAGAAAACAAGGTTCAATGGGGTCGCTTGAGGGTTACAATGTGAGTGGAGAGAGCATTAAGCACAGGTTAAAGAGATGTGTATTGTCTCCAGACAGGACAGCTAGTGAGATTTTGCAAGTCCAGGCAAGTTGTGGGGGTTACAGATAGTGTGACATGAACCCAAGATCCTGGTTTAGGCCGTCCTCATGTGTACGGAACTTGGCTATCAGTTTCTGCTCAACGACTCTGCATTGTCGTGTGTCGTGAAGGCCGCCTTGGAGAACGCTTACCCGAAGATCAGAGGCCGAATGCCCGTGACCACTCACATTGTCTGTACCTTTAAGACTTGATTCGCTGTAAAGAATCGCATTCCAATCATTATTCTGTAAATTGAGTTTGTGTCTCTGTATGCCCTGTTTGTGAGCAGATCTCCCACTCCACCTGACGAAGGAGCAGCACGCTCCGAAAGCTAGTGGCATTTACTACCAAATAAACCTGTTGGACTTTAACCTGGTGTTGTTAGACTTCTTACTGTGTTTACCCTAGTCCAATGCCAGCATCTCCACATCAATAAAGGATGGGACAGTACATTAGTGAGAGAGGATCTCAGATCAAGGATCTAAGGATCAAGATGTAGAATCAGTTTGGGTGGAGCTAAGAAACAGTAAGTGGCAACAAACATTGGTGCAAATTGCTTTCAGGCCACCAAATAGTGGTGCTAGTGCAGGGCATGGTATAAATCCAGAAAATAGAAGTACATCTAACAAGAGTAACACAGTAATTGTGGGCATTTCAATCCACATATGGACACAGGTGAGGTGCCTGAAGATTGGAGGGTGGCAACTGTTGTGCCTTTGTTTAAAAAGGGCTGCAGGAAAAAGCTTGGGAACTACAGGCCAGTGAGCCTCACATCTGTGGTGGGTAAGTTGTTGAAAGGTATTTTGAGAGACAGGATCTACAGGCATTTAGAGAGGCAAGGACTGATTAGGGACAGTTAGCATGGCTTTGTGAGTGGAAAATCATGTCTCACAAATTTGATTGAGTTTTTTGAAGCGATAACCAAGAAGGTAGATGAGGGCAGTGCAGTTGATGTTGTCTACATGGACTTTGGCAAGGCCTTTGACAAGGTACCGCATGGTACGTTGTTGCATAAGGTTAAATCTCACGGGATCCAGGGTGAGATATCTAAATGGATACAAAATTGGTTTCTTGACAGAGGCCAGAGGATGGTTGTAGAGAGTTGTTTTTCAAACTGGAGGCCTGTGACCAGCGGTGTGCCTCAAGGATCAGTGCTGGGTCCACTGTTATTTGTCATTTATATTAATGATTTGGATGAGAATATAGGAGGCATGGTTAGTAAGTTTGCAGATGACACTAAGATTGGTGGCATAGTGGACAGTGAACAAAGTTATCTCCAATTGCAACGGGATATTGATCAAGTGGGCTGATGAATGGCAGATGGAGTTTAATTTCGACAAATGCGAGGTGATGCATTTTGGTAGATTGAACCAGGGCTGGACTTACTCAGTTAATGGTAGGACGTTGGGGAGAGTTACAGAACAAAGAGATCTAGAGGTACATGTTCATAGCTCCTTGAAAGTGGAGTCATAGGTGGACAGAGTGGTGAAGAAAGCATTCGGCATGCTTGGTTTCATTGGTCAGAACATTGAATACAGGAGTTGGAATATCTTGTTGAAGTTGTACAAGACATTGGTACGGCCACACTTGGAATACTGTGTGCAATTCTGGTCACCCTATTATAGAAAGGATATTATTAAACTAGAAAGAGTGCAGAAGAGATTTACTAGGATGTTACCTGGATTTGATGGTTTGAGTTATAAGGAGAGGTGGATAGACTGGGACTTTTTTCTCGGGAGCGTAGGAGGCTTAGGGGTGATCTTATAGAGGTTTATAAAATAATGAGGGGCACAGATCAGCTAGATAGTCAATATCTTTTCCCAAAGGGGAGTCTAAAACTAGAGGGCAAAGGTTTAAGGTGAGAGATACAAAAGTGTCCAGAGGGGCAATTTTTTCACACAGAGGGTGGTGAGTGTCTGGAACAAGCTGCCAGAGGTAGTAGTAGAGACGGGTACAATTTTGTCTTTTAAAAAGCATTTTGACAGTTACATGGCTAAGATGGGTATAGAGGGATATGGGCCAAATGCAGGCAATTGGGATTAGCTTAGGGGTTTAAAAAGGGTGGCATGGACAACTTGGGCCGAAGGGCCTGTTTCCATGCTGTAAACCTCAATGACTCGGTAAAATTACAGAAGACAAATTCCTGGAATGTGTTCAGGATGGTTTTCCAGAATAGTATTTTGAGGAAACTGGGTGTAAGGCACTGATCCTCACAGTCATATCACACATTGGCTGAGGTGTAAGCATTGCAGCTTGACACGTTATGCTCCAGGAATATTGCTCATCTGTTGCTGCCATTCCTTTGGTAGTAGTTGCGGTCCAGGCAGGAGAGCATATGCTTTGTAACGGGACAGCACAGTGGCAAGCACTGCTGCCTCACAGTGCCAGGGGCCAGGTTCAATTCTAGCCTCACGTGTCTGTGTAGAGTTTGCACGTTCTTCGATTTCCTCCCACAGTCTGAAAGACGTGCAAGTTAGGTAGATTGGCCGTGCTAAATTGCTCCTTAGGATCAGGGGATTAGTGGAATATATACGTGGATAGGGCCTGGGTGGGATTGTTATCAGTGCAGGCTTGATGGGCTGAATGGCCTCCTTTTATACTGTAGGGATTCGATGATTATGGCAGTGTAGAATGTTCCATGCGGTGCCCACCTCAGAAACTGGACCATTGGCTGGAGTGGATGGTGCGCAGGTTGTTTCATAGTGGTTGTTACAGAGTTGCGGCTCACCCTGCACAATGCCTTACCTGTATGTTTGCTGTTACATACATAGAAACCCTACAGTGCACAACGAGGCCATTCGGCCCATTGAGTCTGCACCAACTACAATCCCACCCAGGCCCTATCCCCGTAACCCCACATATTTATCCTGTTAATCACCCTGACACTAGAGTCAACCTAGCATGGCCAATCCACCTAACGTGCATATCTTTGGACAATCATAACAGTATGTAGATGGAGAGGGTGTAAAGTCTCATGTCATTCACAGCCAATGGCATTTTGTGATAGGGACAGGCTGTGACAGATCTGCCGTCTGGGCTGTGATATGTCGATGATTCTGATGGTGAGTTTCAGCCATTTCAATGTGACTGAGTCACAATCACTGATGTGGATTCTCTCCTTTGTGGGGAGAGTAATTGTGGCATCCATTTAAAAGCTGCTTTAGTTGGAGGTTGCGCACCCGGGACTGGCTGATGGCTAGTGTGAGATAGCAGAACCTTCTACAGAAAGATTCTGCACAAGATATGTCTGGCAACGATCCACTCCAGCACAGAACCAGCCCAGGATCCAGGCCCTCCAGCTGCTCTGCCATTGGCTGCTTCTTCCTCCTCCCTTTGACAATTGCCAGTGAACAGGAGCTGTCACCTCCTCTCCCCCTCGGGACGTCTCAGAGTAACCCTGACCTTGCTCAGTTACACATAAATAATTGCATGCAGTGTTAACAATATTTTTCCAGCAAAATCAGTCCCAGTATTTTATTAGACCTCTGAAAAGTCACACGGACACGAAACTTTGTCTCTGCTTTTCTTTCCATAGATGCTGCCAGACCTGCTGAGTGTTTTCAACATTTTCTGCTTTTATTTCATATTTAATTAGCTGATATCCTGTAATGCTGGTCAGAGTTAGTGAAGTGGCTATTTAATAATAAACAGACTGTGATGGGAATTACATTACAGGAAGTACAAACTAAAATAACAATACAAGTAGATAGATAAATGTAGTTATTATAAAAAGTGTACATTTATCTCCTGTGTTTTATAGACATTCCATTACAATGCACAATGAAAGCCAGAGGTAGAAGGCAAATGTTTATAAAGTTACAGCAGATAATTGAGTTCCCACTGAAATGCGACCCCTTCATTGGGATCTTTTAGAAACAGAGGCTGCCTGGGTGAAGCTATTCAGCTACATCAGGTGCTGCAAGCAGACTTGTTTCCAACAGTTTTAAACATACACTGCAAGGATGCCCAGGTAATTGAATAAAATAATCAGGGCAGGCGGACAGGAATTCACGTGGATAGCAAGAAGATGCAAATTAGGTTATACTGAATGATATTTCAATTGGGGCTGAGATGCAGCTATTCCTTGGGATAGCTTCAGCCAATACCAGTTCAGAAAGAATACACCGAGTTCAAACATCCTGGATGTGGGGGTGGGATTTTAAAATCTCTGCATTCTGAGCAGCTGCTCTGTCCACCCGAGTGCATCAGGCATTCACAGAATATTTTCTGTTTCTCAGAAAACTAGTTGCTGTCTAATCATGCAGTATAGTAAAATAATCATTTAAATTAACTCCATCAACAAGTGTAATCTGTAAATCTTTGGTGTGGGTAAGGTGTTAATATATTCAAAAAAACAAGTGTTAGGATTGTTGAAGTTTTAAACATTGAATTGAGTAGTAGGATTGGTTAGTGTGTAGTGTTGTATTTGGGTGGTAAACATTATCACTACTCCAACCTTCACAGTATTAAGGAATTTCTCCATTACTACACAAATATATTAATAAATAGCAAGTAACAGCCATCAGATGTACAGAGAGTAACGCGTACGTAAAAGAGGTGAATGTTTTTTAAAAAATGGTTCCCAGGTGATTTACAATAAAACCAATATCAACATTTACAAGAATCTATACCAGTAAATGTTTCCAGTAACAGAATTACAATTTGGCTTTCAATACAGCAGAGGCAAAGCCTCAGGAGGAAAAAAATCCCCAAAATGTTTACCCCTTAGCTAACTTACCTTTATCAGTAACAAAACAACCAGAAAAAGCATTCAGTAAAACTGCAAAATACAAAATAAAGTTCTTGAGTTGCTGTAACTTTTGTTGTCTCTGTATTGCTGCAAGGTTGTATGTGCTAAACAGCTTTGTTTCAGTTCTGCTGGACATTTAATCCAGATCTCTTCAAAATGAGCGAATCTCTGGTTAGTTTTTTGATAAGGTATTGCTTGTCACGACCTTGCTGCAAAAATAATCACAAATGTAAACAGATTTTTTTCAAAGACTTACATACTTAATAACTGAGTACTGAATAGGCAAACAACAAATGCTGCTTTGATATATGTGGCTAAATAACCAATATCGCTCAGGTTAGTGTCCTAGGTTCAACCACCTTCAGCTGATTCATCAATGACCTTCCTTCCATCATAAGATCAGAAGTGGGGATGTTCGCTGGTGACTCCACAATGTTCAGCCTCACTCGCGAGTCCTCAGATACTGAAGCAGTCCATGTCCAAATGCAGCAAGACCTGGACAATATCCAGACTTGGGCTGACAAGTGACAAATAAATTCACGTGTCAGACGATAATTATCAGTATCAAGGGAGGATCTAACCATCACCCCTTGATACTAAATGGCGTTACCATCACTGAATCCCTGGCTAGCAATATCCAGGGATTACTATTGACCAGAAACTGAACTGGACTAGCATATAAATACAGTGGCTACAAAAGCAGCTCAGAGGCTGGGAATCCTGTGGCCAAAACCTGTCCTCCATCTGCAAGGTGCAAGTCAGGAGTGTGATGGAATACTCTCCAGTTGTCTGGATGAGTGCGGCTCCAACAACATTTAAGAAACTCGACACCATCCAGAACAAGGCAGCACACTTGATTGGCACCCCATCCACAAACATTCACTTCCTCCACCACCAATGCACAGTGGCAGCTTTGTGTACTATCTACTAGATGCACTGCAGCGACTCACCAAGGATCCTTAGACAGCACCTTCCAAACCCACAACTACTTCCATCTAGAAGGACAAGGGCAGCAGGTACATGGGAACACCACCACCTGGAGGTTCCCCTCCAAGTCACTCACCATCCTGACTTGGAAATATATCGCTGTTCCTTCACTGTCACTGAGTCAACATGCTGAAACTCTTTCCCTAACAGCACTGTGGGTGTATCTACATGTGGGGCTGCAGTGTTCTAAAAGCAGCTCCCCATTACCTGGAGAGGGAAATTAGGGATGGGCGATAAATGCTGGATTCACCTGCATCTCATAAATGAATAGAACTCAATCAATGTAAAAGCAAAGCAGCCTATTGTCTTACTGGGAACCTGTTAGTGTCCAATTGCAGTCAGTCATTATGCAGTTAACTGGGTGTGTGTTACACAATGTATTATAAATTGTTGCTGTATCCAAAATTCAACATTCTTGTCTCTATCTTGATGGGTGCAGGGCAAGAACATTGCCTTTTTTCTCAGCAGTCCTCGCGTTCTGTATCGCCAAGCAATGGTTGTGTTTTACACTGAATTTAGGCAGAAACTCTTGGTAAAAGAATGAATCAACAGCTTGGACAGATGGAGCTCACATTCTACTGAAGAATGGGAGGATGCTAATAGTGGGCAGCACACCCAGAGTTTGGGGATGGCGAGTTCTGTCAACCGTAACAGCAGGTCCTCATTTAAAGAGAGGTTCCTGGAGTCCATCCGACAACATTCCATTTTGTGGCTGTAGATAAGACTCCAGGATGCCATGTTACCTTCCTGGTGCCGGGGTCAGGATGTCACAAGGTGGCCAGAGGCTGTGCTTCACATCAGTACCAATAGAAAGCAGATTTCAGGGAAAAGGAGGAGATTGAAAAGTAGATCTCTGACGTAGTATCTCAGGATCATTCCCAGTGCCGGTGAACATAGAAATAGGAGAATATGGAGTTAAACATGTGGCAGGAGAGGCAGCACAGCAGGGAAGGCAGCAGATTGCTGAGGCAGCTCTGGGAATAGTGGGACCTGTACAAGATGAGTGAGCTGGACCGAGGTTATTATCCTCACAGGGAGATTTCCTGGTGGTGTTAGGGAGGGTTTAAATTAGATTGGTAGGGGGACAGGACCCCCAGACAGAGCTCAGATTCAAGGGAAGTAAAACTGGTAAAAGAAAGTAGAAAGGTAGAGAGCAAAACCTGAAAGCAGGCAAAGCATAGGCAAGCCTGAAATGGTATCAGAATGAAGAATCAAGTTGAAAAAGCAGAATTACATATTGCATTTGCAAAAGGTTGATGATTTGAATGCACAACTTGAAGTAAAAAGTAAAGTTTATTTATTAGTGTCACAAGTAGGCTTACATTAACATTGCAAGGAAGTTACTGTGAAAATCCCATCGTCGCCACACTGCGGCGCCTGTTCGGGTACACCGAGGGAGAATTTAGCACGGCCAATGCGCCTAACCGGCACGTCTTTCGGACTGAGGGAGGAAACCAGAGCACCCAGAGGAAACCCACGCAGACATGGGGAGAACGTGGAAACTGCACACAGACAGTGACCCGAGCTGGGAGTCGAACCCAGGTCCCTGGCGCTGTGAGGCAGCAGTGCTAACCACTGTGCCGCCTTAGGTATGATATAATTGCCATTATGGAGACTTGGCTACAGGGTGACTAGGATTGGGAACTGAATTTCCGAGGTTATTTGGCATTCAGGAAGGATGTTTTCTAAATAACCTGCATTTTACCCAGATTTATACAAAAATATTTGGCCATGACTTTTGCACCATGCAAAGAAAGCTGTCATGTGTCCGCTTCTTGTCTACAGTTGCTGTACAGTTTTACCACGAGTCCAGGCCAGCACCTTTACCCTAGTCTTTATCTTGACAGGAAAATCTGGACCATCTGACAAACCAGTAATAAATCAGTGCAGGAGAATCGAGCTGCAAATTCATATTTAACAGAACTGGAATTAAAAGCACTCACCATAGCCAGCTGCTCTCTCAGCTGAACAACAACTCGTTTATGTGCTCCAGCCAAAGCAACAAGATAGAACAGGATGAGGCTGAAAGAACAAAAGTTAAAGGATGTATTTGCTGAAGTTTAGAAAATGTACAACTCTGGTATTCTCCCTCCCGTCACTGATCCGCATTTCACAGCCCTCCTCACTGAGCCAAAATCCTTCCAATTTGATTGAATATTTGCAAATTTGGGTGTGCTGTTGTTTAAAACGGAACTGTTTTCAGTTATTTTTTCTCTTTTTCCTGGAATAAAGCCTACATCATTCCTTTTAAGCGCTGCTTTTAACATTTCTCCCAGAGTGGATGGGAGATATACACGGAGAAGTCATTCAGGGTGATGGTTAGTTTGCTGCTCTGACAGAAGTTATGTCACAACATCTGTATGTGGCTATTTCTATTATACAGTATCTTAAACAAGAGTCATAGAGGTTTACAGCATGGAAACAGGCCCTTCAGACCAACTTGTCCACGCCGCCCCTTTTTTTAAACCCCTAAGCTAATCCCAATTGTCCGCGTTTGGCCCATATCCCTCTATACCCATCTTACCCATGTAACTATCGAAATGCTTTTTAAAAGACAAAATTGTACCCGCCTCCACTACTACCTCTGGCAGCTTGTTCCAGACACTCATCACCCTCTGTCTGAAAGAAATTGCCCCTCTGGACACTTTTGTATCTCTCCCCTCTCACCTTAAACCTATGCCCTCTAGTTTTAGGCGCCCCTATCTTTGGGAAAAGCTATTGACTATCTACCTTGTCTATGCCCCTCATTATTTTATAGATCTCTATAAGATCACCCCTCAGCCTCCTACGCTCCAGAGAAAAAAGTCCCAATCTATCCAGCCTCTCCTTAGTGGCTGGAGCTTAAGGGCTTTAGTGAAGAGGGAGCCTAGCTGCTAACTATCCAAGCTCTTGTTTTTTGTTTGGTTAGATGTCATAAAGTTATTACAGCACAGGAGGCTATTCGGCCCTTTGAATCTATGCTGATTCTCCTTATATGGAGCAATCCAGTCAGTTTCCACTCTGTCCTTATGACCTCACAGGTTTATTTCCCTCAAAATTGGCCGAGCCAATTTCCTTTTGATATCAGTGATTGTCTGTCTCTGCTTCCACCACCTGCAGGCAGCAAGTTCTCCATAACTGCCACTCACTCGAGTATAAAAAGTTCTCTCTCAAATCCTCCCAGTCCAAGCCTTAAATCTCTGCCTCGAGCCTTTGTACCATCAGTTAACAGAAACAGCTTTTCCTTGTCTACCTTTTCTAAACCTGTCAAAATCTTGTAGACTGCTATCAGGTCTCCCATCAACCTCCTCTGCTCCAGCCTTTCCAACCTGACCCTCTAACTAAGATCTCTCCATCCCTGGAACTATTCTTGTAAACCTCCTTTAGAACCTCCGGAGGACACTTCAATCCTTCCTTAAAGTGTGGTGCTAGATACAACTCTCCAACAGTGGCCTAACCAGAGTCCTATAAAAGCTTTTGTATTGAATGCCACTATTTATGAAGCCCATATGCTCTGGTAACTGCTCTCTCAATATGTTCTGCAAACTTCAAGAATCTAAGTATATGAACACCCAGGTCTCTCTGTTCCTAGACACTCTTTGGAATTGAATCATTAATTATAATGTTCCTTTTCCTGTCGCTTCTGCCAAAATACATCACCTCACACTTTTCTGTATTAAACTGCTTCTGCCACTTGCCTGCCCACCTATGTCCCAATTCAGTCAATTGGTATCATTCATACTCAGCGTCAGCCACAGCTCCATGGCTGGGTTTTCTGATCTTGCTGAAATTCCCAACTGAACTCAATGGACTTCTCAAGTCCATTCAATTTCCCGTCCCACCCATGACGATTCCCTCAGCAGCGGGACTGGAAAATTTAGGCCCAGGTTTGATATCATGTTCAATATCCAAATTATTTAGATTGATCAAAAAGCTGGTTCCAGCACTAACCCTTGGAGAACTTCATTGGCAACCATCCTTCAACCTGAAAAACAACCAATTACCACGACTCTCTGTTTTCTATCCTTAAGTCAATGTTTTATCCAAGTTGAATTTGATTCTCCCAGTCTATAAGCTAATTTTGTTGACTGATCTGTCGTTACAAGGAATGCCCTTACATCTTTTCTTGAACAAACGATTCACATTTTCCACTTTCTAATCTCCTGGCATCTCCCCTATTGGGAAGACTAAAAATCATGGCAAGCAAAGTCCTTCTGCTATCTCCACCACCCCTTCCTTTAGTAACATGGGGTGTAAGTCATCTGGACCAGGTGACTTATCCACTCTAAGCATGGCCAGTCCTTCCAATATAACCTGCTCATCACTTTTCAGCTCTATCACCTACATTTTTACCAATACTTTGTTAGCTTTATCTTCCTATTACATATTCTAGCCTTGCCCTGATCTTCTAAGCACATATCATCTTCTTTGACCCTACTGGGCCCGACCTCACCTCTTACTACCCGTTTGCATGCTGGTGGAAGACTTTTGAGTTCCCCTTTATATTAACTGCCTTCTATTCTCATATTCGCTGTTTGTTGGTCTTATTTTCTTCTACACTTCCTCTCTCAACTTATTGTGTTTAACCTAGTTCTTGCTTGAAGAATTAATCCAACTTGAATCATATACTCTCTTTTTGCTTCATCATATTCTCTGGGAGGGATTTTCTGGCGGGGATTATCCAGTCCCAGTGAAAGTCAATAGACATTCCCTGGGCCGGCAAATCTCCAATGGCGGGTGGGTCCTGCCACGACAGGGCCAAAACCTCCTGGCCCCGTGTCACCCTAGTCACCGGAGGAGCACTGGCTGTGGTCTCACTGTCTTTCCATTTTGTTGGAAAGTATTTAACGTCTACCGAAAACATCTCTTCCTTAAAGATCACCCATTGTTCAAGAACTTTTGTGGGGATATTCAAGTTGTTGGCTCGTTGGGCCACATACAAAGCTAAAAGCCATGTTTCTAAGGCAATGGACAGGTCTGCTAGAGAGGGGACTCTGCAGTTTTGAGTCTCCATCACACAAAGGACTGCAAAAGATAACCTAGACCCCTTAAAAAGCAGACAAAGGTGATATTGCGATTGGAAACACGCGTTTGACAAAGTCCCACATGGCAGGTTGGTTAAGAAGGTTAAGGCTCATGGGATACAAGGAGAAGTGGCTAGATGGGTGGAGAACTGGCTTGGCCATAGGAGACAGAGGGTAGTGGTCGAAGGGTCTTTTTCCGGCTGGAGGTCTGTGACCAGTGGTGTTCCGCAGGGCTCTGTACTGGGACCTCTGCTATTTGTGATATATATAAATGATTTGAAGAAGGTGTAACTGGTGTAATCAACAAGTTTGCGGGTGACACGAAGATGGCTGGACTTGCAGATAGCGAAGAGCATTGTCGGGCAATACAGCAGGATATAGATAGGCTGGAAAATTGGGCAGAGAGGTGGCAGATGGAGTTTAATCCGGATAAATGCGAAGTGATGCATTTTGGAAGAAATAATGTAGGGAGGAGTTATACAATAAATGGCAGAGTCATCAGGAGTATAGAAACACAGAGGGACCTAGGTGTGCAAGTCCACAAATCCTTGAAGGTGGCAACACAGGTGGAGAAGATGGTGAAGAAGGCATATGGTATGCTTGCCTTTATAGGACGGGGTATAGAGTATAAAAGCTGGAGTCTGATGATGCAGCTGTATAGAACGCTGGTTAGGCCACATTTGGAGTACTGCGTCCAGTTCTGGTCACCGCACTACCAGAAGGACGTGGAGGCGTTAGAGAGTGTGCTGAGAAGGTTTACCAGGATGTTGCCTGGTATGGAGGGTCTTAGCTATGAGGAGAGATTGGGTAAACTGGGGTTGTTCTCCCTGGAAAGACGGAGAATGAGGGGAGATCTAATAGAGGTGTACAAGATTATGAAGGGGATAGATAGGGTGAACGGTGGGAAGCTTTTTCCCAGATCAGAAGTGACGTTCACGAGGGGTCACGGGCTCAAGGTGAGAGGGGCGAAGTATAACTCAGATATTAGAGGGATGTTTTTTACACTGAAGTAGGCCATTTTCCAAAAGCCATATTTTTATTATCTCATCAATATTCACCTCATTAAACATATTCATTTATTGGACTGATTGGCACCATTCATAACGTGCCCACAATGCAGAGGGGAACACCCGAATGGACATTCGTTTAAATACCCCTCTGCACAGCTGAGAGACCTTTCATTTCAAAGCCGACAAAAGATCCTTATTCTGCCCAGCAACAGCACGAAGCTGCATTTTAAACCGGCTCTTGGCCAGAAGATCGGGATATCTGCGAGTCAAGACCTGGCAGTGGGTTATATGGCATAACCGGACTGTCAATAAAATATTACAGGAATAAAATGGCCAAGGCAGGCAAAGAAACTTAATAAACTAGGATAAAAAGAATAAAAGATTAGATTAAATCCCCCTACACACAGCAGGACAAAATGACATTAACACTTAATCTCGCAAGCATAGAATACAGACACAAAACATCAGAGGTCGATTTAGATAAGGGGACACATCGAGAGGATAATGGGAAACACATTAAAACACCGGGGCAAGAACAGGCAGTCCCATTAACACGGACACACACCATACAGATGCAAATTGACAAGTCTCTCAGGGAACTTCCTGACCAGACAGGCCACTTTATAAGTATTGTAAAAATGTATGAGCAAATGTTCCCGCTCGAATTTGGATTCCTATAAATATCCAAAGCAAATGTATAACTATTGAGATCAACGTGGCCAAGCCACTGTTTCTGAGCTGGCTACAGGGGTCTCCCTGGGATTCCAGTAATTGTACAATAAAGAAAAACGCTTTGAACCTTGCCTTGCGACTCGACTTCCTTGAATGCACTGGTAGAAGGGATTTTTCCCTACAACAACACAGAGGGTGGTGGGGGCCTGGAATGCGCTGCCAAGTAGGGTGGTGGAGGCAGACACGCTGACATCGTTTAAGACTTACCTGGATAGTCACATGAGCAGCCTGGGAATGGAGGGATACAAACGATTGGTCTAGTTGGACTAAGGAGCGGCACAGGCTTGGAGGGCCGAAGGGCCTGTTTCCTGTGCTGTACTGTTCTTTGTTCTTCTTTGTTCTTTGACTGGCAGACTGCTTAATTAATTACTTTGTGGGGTCTTTATTGAGGAAAGGATGCAAGGAAAAATAAAAATGGAGAATATTTAATGCAGGTTTTAAAGAATTTTAACGGAGAAAATAACGAGGCTGCAGATGGACAAGTCTCCAGGCCTTGTAGTTCCAAACCCAGGGTATTTATTGTGACCTTTCAAAGTCTCTATAGGTTTGAACATTTATATGTAAATCTTCTCTAATTCAATAGCTTTGAACACAAATTATATTTGGAAGCACAGCACCAATCTGACCATCACCAACTTTGATCAAACATTGAGAATCACTCCTGATCTCTCCTCCATTGACATCTTTTTTCTCAGGGTTTTGTGAGAACACCCTTGGAACAATTTTCCAAATAAAATGGGCTAAATGAGTTGTATGTTAGAATTATGATTAATAGTGCATGGGTGCAATCTTACCGGCCGGTCACGCCACACTCCCGCTGCAGCGAGGTCAGTGAATTTGGCACGCGGCCAAATCTCCTCCCACTGCAGCAGGATGGGAAAATCCCACCGGTGTGAACGGTGGTAACATTCCAGCTGGTATGCATAATAATACAATTACCTGTAACTTGTGTATTTGAACATCAAGAGGGATGTAACAATTCTGTACATTCTTATTAAATCCAGTGTTCACCACAGGTAGATTTAAGTATTTATTCTAAAAGATTACAAATTATTTGTTGTGTCACTAAAATCACAGGGACATACGTCAACAAGGGAAAAATAAAGTCCAATAGGGAATAAAAATTACATTTTACCATCAAATGCTCCTTACCACACAAACAGAAAGAATGGCACTGCAAACGCCTCAGATGCCAAACCATACAGAAGATACTGAAGGCCCTTTGGGAAATGTTCAATAGTTTCTGGAACAATATCCCATGTTGTATTGTAGTTAATGAATGGCCCACAAGATTTGGATGACTTGATCCTGAGGAGGGGAAAAAGCATACACATTTATCTTATGGCTAATACAATAATGACATCTCACCTTCCAATTAGGGACATTACAGCTCTCAGAACACAATGGACATGATTCTCTGATCTCTGACACCCAAAGCCTGTCCACCATCTACAAAACACAAGTCAGGAGTGTGATGGAATACTCCCCACTTGCCTGAATGAGTGCAGCTCCAACAACACTGAAGAAGTTCAACACCATCCAGAACAAAACAGTCCACTGACTGCACCTCTTCCACAAATATTCAATCCCTCCACCTCCAATGAACAGTGGCAACAGCATGTACCATCTGCAAGATGCATTGCAGGAATGCCCCAAGGTTCCTTAGCACCTTCCAAACACGTGACCACTACAGTCTAGAAAGACAAGGACAGCAGAAACCTGGGAACACCACCACCTGGATGTTCCCCTTCAAATCACTCACCATCCTGATTTGGAAACATACAAAGAACAAAGAAAATTACAGCACAGGAACAGGCCCTTCGGCCCTCCAAGGCTGCACCGACCATGCTGCCCGACTTAACTAAAACCTCCTACTCTTCCGGGGACCATATCCCTCTATTCCCATCCTATTCATGTACTTGTCAAGACGCCCCTTAAAAGTCACTACTGTATCCGCTTCCACTACCTCCCCCGGCAACGAGTTCCAGGCACCCACTACTCTCTGTGTAAAAAATCTGCCTCGTACATCTCCTTTAAACCTTGCCCCTTGCACCTTAAACCTGTGCCCCCTAGTAATTGACTCTTCCACCCTGGGAAAAAGCTTCTGACTATCCACTCTGTCCATGCCCCTCATAATCTTGTAGACTTCTATCAGGTCGCCCCTCAACCTCCGTCGTTCCAGTGAGAACAAACCAAGTTTCTCCAACCTCTCCTCATAGCTAATGCCCTCCATACCAGGCAACATCCTGGTGAATCTTTTCTGTACCCTCTCCAAAGCCTCCACATCCTTCTGGTAGTGTGGCGACCAGAATTGAACACTATATTCCAGGTGCGGCCTAACTAAGGTTCTATAAAGTTGCAACATGACTTGCCAATTTTTAAACTCAATGCCCCGGCCGATGAAGGCAAGCATGCCGTATGCCTTCTTGACTACCTTCTCCACCTGCATTGCCACTTTCAGTGACCTGTGCACCTGTACACCCAGATCCCTTTGCCTATCAATACTCTTAAGGGTTCTGCCATTTACTGTATATTTCCTATCTGTATTAGACCTTTCAAAATGCATTACATCACATATCGGCATTCCTTCACTGTCACTGGGTCAAAATCCTGGAATTCCCTCCCTCTCAGAACTGTGGGTGTACCTACACCTCAGGAACTGCAGCGGTTCAAGAAGGCAGCTCACCACCACCTTTTCATGGGCAACCAGAGATGAACAAATAAATGCTGGCCAGCCAGCGACGCCCATATCCCATAAATTATAAAAAGTTTGCTTTGCTTAGATCGAATACTACTAAGTTACTCTATAATCCAACATAAAATCATAGAATCAATGAATCCCTACAGTGCAGAGAGAGTCCATTTGGCCCATCCAGCCTTCACCGACAACAATCCCACCCAGGCCCTACCCCCATCACTCCATGCATTTATCCTGTTAATTTGCCTGACATTGCAGAGCAATTTAGCACAGCTAATCAAACTAACCTGCACTCTTTTGGATTGTGGGAAGAAACTTGAGGAAACCCATGCAGACACAGGGAGAATGTGCAGTGTTTGCACAATCACCTAAGGCTGAATTGAACCCGGGTCCCTGGCGCTGTGAAGCAGCAGTGCTAACCACTGTGCAAACATGCCGATAAAATGTTATCATTTTATTTGTTCACAGGATCTTCGCGTTACTGTCTGGACCTGCATTTTATTGTCCATTCCCAATTATCCTTGAGCCGTGTTCTTGAACTTATGCACTCCATGTAGGTGAGGGACACCCACTGTGCTGTCAGGAAGGGAGCATCAGGACTCTGACCTCGCAACAGTGAAGGAACGGTGTTACAGTTCCAAGTCAGGGTAGCATATCGCTTGGGAGAGGAACTTGCAGCTGATGCATCTACTGTCTTTACCCACCTAGATAGTAGCAGTGTGGATTTGGAAAGTGTTGTCAAAGGAATCTTAGTGGATTAGAGTCATAGAGGTTTACAGCATGGAAACAGGCCCTTTGGCCCAAATTGTCCATGCCCCTCAGTTTTTACCATTAAGCTGGTCCCACTGGCCCGCGTTTGGCCCATACCCCTCTATACCCATCTTATCCATGTAACTGTCTAAATGCTTTTTAAAAGACAAAATTGTACCTGCCTCTACTACTACCTCTGGCAGCTTGTTCCACACACTCACCAACCCCTGTGTGAAAAAAATTGTTCCTCTGGACCCTTTTGTATCTCTCCCCTTTCACCTTAAACCTATGCCCTCTAGTTTTAGACTCCCCTTCCTTTGGGAAAATATATTGACTATCTAGTTGATCTGTGCCCCTCATTATTTCATAGACCTCTAAGACCACCCCTCAGCCTCCTACGCTCCAGAGAAAGAAGTCTCAGTCTATCCAGCCTCTCCTTATAACTCAATCCATCAAGTCCCAGTAGCATCCTAGTAAATCTTTTCTGCACTCTTTCTAATTGCAGGGAATAGAAGCAAAACTGGTTCTTTATTTGAATTAATGAAGCATGTACAATCAGATAGATGAAATAATTGCACAAATAGAGACTAATTATTTAATCAGCATTACAGATGGAATTTAATACAGAAAAATGCAAGGTGAATCATTGGCAGAAGGGATAGAGAGAGGCAATATAGACTTAATGGGACAATTCCTGAAGAGTATGTGGAAAGAGGGACTTGGGCTGCACATGCATCAATCTTTGAAGTGGCAGGGTATATTCAGAATGTGATTCGGAAAGCATCTGGGGTTTCATAAGTAGAAGCAGAGTGCAAAAACAAGTTACAATGAACCTGTATGAAGCTCTAGTTAGGCCACTACCAAAGTATTGCATCAATTTCTGGTCAGCGCACTTTGGGAAATATGTGTAGGGCCTTGAGAGGAGATTCATCAGATTGGCTCCAGGGATGAGAGATTTTAGTTATAAGATTAGGTTGGAAAACCTGAGCTCATTCTCCTTGGAGCAAAGGAGACTGACGGCAGATTTGATGGAAGTGTACAAAATTATGACGGATTTGGATGGGGTAATCCAAGGAGAGACACTTCCAATTAACTGATGGTTGAAGGATTTGGGGATGCAGATTTAAAATTTTAGGTAAGAGATACAGGGGGAATGTGAGAAAGAACATTTTTACGGAGCAAGCGGTAACAACATGGAACATGCAGTCCACAAAGCTGGTGAAAGCAGAGGCAATTTCAAGAAGATATTGGAAGGGCATTCAAAGGATATCAAAATTTGCAGGGCCACAGGAGAGTGGGACTGACTGGACTGTTAAACGGTGAGCCAGCAAGGACTTAGTGAAGTGAATGGCCTCCTTCTCCGTGTAATTAACCAACTATGGCCTTGATGCATAACTTGAATGGTGCAACTAGAAAACAATAATCATACTCACACTGCAACACTGAAGAGGATAGGAACACAGGCTAATGGAAGTCCAATTAACAGAACTGCCAGGAAGAAAAAGTTTGAACTTGATGCCCGAAAAGGTCTGGTGGAAGGACGACAATTGTTCATCAAAGATATCTGGAAAATTAAGAAGACATCATGCTTTTTATGAGGAGTAATTACACCAGCCTTTACTTTCCCCCCTTCTCTACTGCTGACTTTTTAAAGCCACACATGTCCATTGATACTTCTTGTAAGTGGCCATTACTTGTTCTTGAACATTGGCATGACATTCCAGCAATGGGACATCAAAACCAAAGCCGATTTTGTTCTTGGCCAATATCTACATATTGCTGGATATCATTCAGGAGCTCATCAAATTTACTTTTCTCAACCCTTGGATTATGGAGGCAAACTGTGGTATCCCAAAGCACCTGCTAAACTGAGATTGACTAATTCATTAACAAGCAGAGAACCTTCACAACCTGACCTGAATCTAATCTTAATCTGTATTTTCTCAATGTGTAAAATACCATAGAACTTTCGATTGCTAAAGATGCTAAATAAAGTTAAGTTTTTGTATCGTGGAGATGCCGGCGTTGGACTGGGGTGGGCACAGTAAGAAGTCTCACAACGCCAGGTTAAAGTCCAACAGGTTTATTTGGAATCACAAGCTCCGAAAGCTCATACCAAATAAACCTGTTGGACTTTAACCTGGTGTTGTGAGACTTTTTATTGTGCTCAGTGACTCGCTAGAGAAATTCTGCACCACGAGTATCTCAGTGGAAACGTGAAATCTAATTTCAGCAAGTCTACCACAGATAAACTAACATCTATTTTGATTGCACATCTTATTAAAATATGAGTCAGGAATAATTAGGTAAAAATTAAACCGTTAATTATATAATTAAAAATAAACAAGTTTGCTTTCATTGGTATATTGTGTAAAATAACACCTTTTTGATATAAAATATGATGATGTACTTGATGGTTGCTATTCCAGGGAGCAGCGGTGAATAAAATGTTCCAATCCAGCAGATTGTCTGACCATAAACAATTTCCAATACATTTTTAGGAACAGCAAACTGCTGTTGACCCCACCACTTGAAAACTTGGCACGAAGAATAGGTTACAATTAACCTGAAAAACAAAGAAATAAAAGGAGCAATTACGTTATCACAGCAAATGAGAGGTCATCAGGTTAGATTGCTAGGTTTGTTTTCCATGGAACAGAGGTGGCTGAGGGGGTGACCTAATTAAGTTATACAAGACTGAGGCCTAGATAGAGCAGACAGGACAGACTGTTTCCCCCTTGTGGAGACGTCAGTTAGCGGGGCGACTTGAGGAAAATCTTCACCCAGAGGGTGATGGTGTTTAGAATTTGCTGCCTGGTTTGGTGACGGAGGCACAAACCCTCAATTCATTTGAAAACTATCTGGATTTGCATCTGAGGTGCTGCAAACTGCAAAGCTACGGACCAGGTGCTGGAAGGTAGAACATAGAACATTACAGCGCAGTACAGGCCCTTCGACCCTCGATGTTGCGCTGACCAGTGAAACCAATCTAAAACCCCTCTAATCTACACTATTAGGTAGGATTAGAATGGGAAGCTAGTTTTTTTATTTTTCTTCTTCGGCTGGCAGACATGATGGGCTGAATGGCCTTTCAGTTGTAACTTTCCTACAGTTTTCCCTTGTTAAAATGCACAGTTCAATAATCCCAATAAAATTCAATTGTTACACACCTGCCTGCCTACAAGAGGTGGCATATTTCTGTATTTCCTTTAGTGAAACGGAGATGTTATACATACTTTTCCTCACTGAGATTAAGGTAGAAGTGCTCTCTCAAGATTATGGGTGGATATGGCCTCATGCTCAAAGCCCTTCTCTCTTCCCTCTTTGAGCAGCATGTCCTCCTCAGTGTTGCCTCTATTCATTAGTTAGGTGAGGCAGTGGTGCAGTGATATTGTCACTGGACTAGTAATCGAGTGACCAGGGGAACATTCTGGTTCGAGTCCCTCCAAGGCAGATGGTAAAATTTGAGTTCAATAAACATTTGGAATCAAAAGTCGAATGATGACCATGAAACCATTGTTGTTGATGTAAAGACCCACCTGGTTCACTAATGTCTTTTAGGGAAGGAAATCTGCCATCCTTACCTGGTCTGGCCTACATGTGACTCCAGAGCCACAGCAATGTAGTCTTAAATGCCCTCTGGAATGGCTCAGTTCATGGGCAATAAAGGATGGGCAATAAGTACTGGCCCAGCCAATAATGCCCACATCCCATGAATGAATGAATTAAAACAAAAATCCTCCCTATCATGCTATATGCCAAGGAGCACAGAAACCGCAACATCCATAACTGTGGTACTTTCAAAATGATAATGAAGGCCTTTGCAGTGTACCACACCATTCCCTGCAGTTCAAAGCAGCAGATGCACTGCTACTAACTCAGCAATAGCCAGAGGAAATCAGCAACTAATCTCAAAGTGGTTAACAGTTCCTTTAAATAGCGCTGGAAGAGGGCTCAACAAGTTCAATGGCGGAGATTAAGAGGCATGAGTTTGAGTGCTGAGGTCACTGTTAGCATGTAATACCGATTTCACTCTGATTGATGCCACAATCTATAACTATATTTCCAGGGCACACTTGCAACTCCGAGGCTCTCAACCTCCCCAAAGAAGTGTGCAAGGTGTTTTAATTTCATTAATTAGTGACACAAGTAGGCTTACATTAACACTGCAACGAAGCTACTGCGAAAATCCCCGAGAAGAAGGGTGCAATGCGGCCTGCACCAGAAATACTTTCACATGGTGTCAATGAAATCTTGGACCCAAAACAGCACTCAAAGCTGAAAATGATATACGCTTAATCACAAATCCAAAAGGATTAAATCATGTACCAATTCACATTTTCCTAATAAATAAAATGAGAAAGGTTGGAAGGGAAATAATGCTTACTTTCTGGGGAATTCCACAAATAGTGCAACAGATGAAATTATAATCAAGTCAAATATCATCAGCTTGTACATTTCTTGTCCTATCCGGGTTTCCCAGCACTGAAACACAGAACCAACCATTAATATTCCATTTACAATCACAATAAAAGTCATTGGTAATGTACAGAACATTTATCCATTACAATATTTTACCTCAAAAGCTCAGTGAGGATTAAATGCTAAAGCAAATGGGGACAGCTTTATGATGTAGGTTTTGGTCCGATGACGTTTTTGAATCTAGGAACATTTGCCTCATTCCAGTCTGTCCCAACTTTGCTAATACTCAAATCTCCCTCATCCCCCACAGCATCCTCGGTAACTGTTCAGCCATCCATTGCCTTTTAATCCCTTGAGAAGTCCTACTGTAGTTATGCCGTGCGTGTTTCACAGATTATACATTGTTTGTCCCCTCCCAGAAAGAAACATGAAAATAGCTAGACATTTATCACATTATTCATCTCCTATTACTTCTCAGTTTGATTCTTTATTATGAGAGGAACTGAAAATAAAAGTAAAGATATTATGCTTCAGTGACACAGAGCAGATCTCGACTACCATGTGCAGTTTTGGTCTCCTTATATAAGGAAAGATGTAAATGTGTTGGAAGCTGTTTAGAAGTTTACTAGATTGATGGCTGGAATGAGTGGTTTGTCTTATGAAGATAGTTGGAAATGCTGGGCTTTTTACCACTGGTGTTTAGAAGAGTGAGGGGTGACTTGATTGAGTATGTAATATCCTAAACAGTCTCAACAAGGTGGACGTGGAAACAATGGCCCTGATTTTACCAGCACAGCCGCTCCGAAATCGGAGCAGGTGAGGCTCGCAGAACGGTGTTCCCCGTTGGCCTTGAGTGCGATCTTACGAGTCTCGGGCGGCTGTGCCAGTAAAATCAGGGCCAATGTGTCCTCTTGTAGGTGAGATGAGAACTAAGGGACACTATTAAAATCAGGGGTTGTCCTTACAGGGCAGAGATGAGGAGAATTATTTTCTCTGAGGGTTGTGCGACTTTGGAATCCTGTGCTTAGAAGGTGGTGGTCACTGAATATTTCTAAGGCAGAGATAGATTGATTCCCTTGTCAAACAGGAATCTAAGGTTATTGGGGGGGGATATGGGGAATGTGGAACTCAACACAAACACATCAGTCATGATCTTACTCAATGGTGGAGGAGGTTCAAGAGGCCTGTGCTCTTATGATTCCATCTGGATAGGGCCATAACTTCTACTTTCATAGAGCTCTTAGGTGCAGAGGGTTCTGGGTAGCCCAGTGCACGAATCACAAAAGGCTAGTATACAGGTACAGCAAGTAATTTGGAAAGTAAATAGAATGCTGTTGTTTATTGTGAAGGGAATTGATTACAAAAGTCAGGGACGGTATGCTTCAGTTGCACAGGGCGTGATCCCAGGAATGAAAAGCCTGACCTATGTGGAGTATTTGAGAACTCTGTGTCTGTACTTGGAGTTTAGAAAGATGAAGGGGGATCTCACTGAAACTTACAGAATACTGAGAGGCCTGGATAGAGTGGATGTGGAGATGATGGTTCCATTAGTAGGCGCGGCTAGGATCCCAGGGCACAGCCTCAGAACAAAGGGGCAACCCATCAAAATCGAGATGAGGAGGAATTTCTTCAGCCAGAGGGTGGTGAATCTAAGGAATGCATTGCCACAGAAGGTTGTGAAGATCAGGTAATGGGTTCTTGATTGGTAAGGGGATCAAAGGTTATGGGGAAAAAGGAGGAGAATGGAGTTGAGAAGCTTACCAGCCATGATTGAATGACAGAGCAGACTCGATGGTCTGAAAACCTAATTCTGCTCCTATATCTTATGGCATTGGTGAGGCCACATTTGGAATATTGTGTACAGTATTGATCTCCTTATTTAAAGAAAGATGTGACTGCACTTGAAGCAGTTCAAAAGTTAAAGTTAATTTATTCAACACAAGTAAGGCTTACATTAACACTTCAATTAAGTTACTATGAAATTCCCACAGTCGCCACAGTCCAGCGCCTGTTCGGGTCAATGCATCTAACATGTCAGAATGTGGGAGGAAAGCGGAGAATCCGGAGGAAACCCACGCAGACACAGGGAGACCATACTCCACACAGACAGTGACCCCAGCCGGGAATTGAACCCAGGTCCCTGATGCTGTGAGGCAGCAGTGCTAACTACTGTGCCACCGTGCTGCCCCTGCAGAGAAGGTTTACTAAACTAATACCAGGAATGGATGGGATGTCTTACGAGGAAAGGTTGGAGGGGTTAGATTTGTATCCATTAGAGTTTAGAAGAGTAAGATGTGATTTGATCGAAACCATTAAAATCCTGAGGGGCATTGACAGGGTGGATGTGGAGAGGATATTTCCTCTTGTCAGAGAATCTAGAACTAGGGGTCATTGTTTAAAAAGAAGGGGTCGCCCATTTAAGAAGAAGATGAGGAGAATTTCTTTCACTCAAGAGGGATGAAAGTCTCTGGAACTCCCATCCTGGAAAGGCAGTGGAAGCAGAGTCTGAATATTTGAAAGGCAGAGCTTAATAGATTCTTGATAACACGGGAGCTACCTATCAGGGGTAGGCAGAAAGATAGCATTGAGGTTACAACCGATCAGCCATGCATCACAAGAATACCCATGTCAGAGGAAAACATCAACTTTACACTGTATGAGAGACTGCTGGCTAATTGGCAAGTGGACTCTGAATGCATTCAGGCGTTACCAGGGAGAATGCACCAGTTAATGGTGACTGACAGTTAACTGTTGAGGCATTGTTGAACATGTGCCCAATATTTGATGTGAATCTGCAATTGGAGAACATTTGGTAAATGATCCTCTGTGTGTGTGATGATGCTGTGTCTTTAAGAAATGTATTTGTTGTGTTTCTTGTGCAGGATCTGCTAAGGCAGTTTATTTTTTGATTATTGATACTATTTTGTCTACATCCAGCAGCCCTGTATTGTTATTGCAACAGCATAATTGCTTCTAATTGCTAGAATGTTTGTTTTAATCTGGACTAATGCTGTTCTGTTGATTTTAGCGGGTTCCCCTGAGGTTTTGCAGAGTAAGGCTTGATTAGGTTGATTGACAGGTAAGGACATATGACTGAATGAAGCTGGGCTTACACAGAAGAATCAAGTCAGATGTTGCTTTGAGTTGTTAGAGAGCAGTGCCCACCCTTTCCCCTCACTGAAGTTTGAGATAGGAATCTGCCAGAAATAAGTCTCTTCCTCTGAGATTCTGTTGTTTGGAAGTAGATCTTTCTCTGAGATTCTGCTGTATCAGAGTTGTTGTTTGGAAGCTGCAAAGAGAGGTATCCCTTTCTGTCTCTGAAGTCTGGAGACTGGGAGCTGCCAGAGACAAGGTTTACGTCTCTGAAGTTCTGCTGTTTGAGGATACATCCTTCACTGGAAACTGCTATCTGGATCCTTTGTGCAGAGGTGTTAAAAGGCTGGAAATCTAGTATCCATGTAAGCACATCTGCTCTTGGTGCTAACTTGTTTTAAAGAAGGGTCTATGGGGGATACTGCTAAATTAGAACAATGGAGTTAGCTAGCTGTTAAGAATTATACTTTGTCATGTTTGGTAAAAGTAATACTAATTCTTTTCGTTATATTCTAACTGTGTTCTTAAATAAAGCTTCCTAGTGGGTCACTTGAATCATACTTGGAGTGAAACACCTCATACTCACCCTAATGCCAAAATCAAAAGTAAAAGTTGGGGTCTAGGCTAACTTCATAATGCACCTTGGAGTTTCTGATCTAGTCCCCCAACATGTGCTAAAAATTACGCTGACAGACAAGCTTCGAAAAAATATCCTTTTTCACTAATAATCAAATTCTGAACCACTTTCTTAATCTACTACCTTTTCCTGTTGATGCATTTTTGAACTTTTATTTAGGGTTTTGCTTTTGCTACGTTTATGTGCGTTTCCTGCAATCCTTTTGAAGGACAAGTTCATTTTTATTCATTAAATTTATTCGGGAATAGGTTACTATTCCTTACTTAAATTGACACAAAATACCCATTTTTAATTTCCAGATTTTTATTGAATTAAAGTTTCACCATCTGCCATGGTGGGATTCAAACCCAAGTGCCCAAATCTTGCCGTGTCTCCGGATTACTAGTCCAGTGACAACACCACTACGCCGACAACACAGAAATTCATTTATTACACTGTTCAGTTTAGAGTTACATTTTATGTTGGCATAGCTGAGCCCATCTGTGACCCGAATCTTTCAAAAAGATTGGAAGACATGCAGGAAAAAGTACATAAATATAGCATAGGCAAATTAAAAAGTTGCTCCTAAATGATTACCAGAAGTAGGAGATTAAGAATGGGGAAAGAAAAATTAAGACTATATAGAAGCACTCATGTTATAAATGCATTCTCACTTTGAGACATTCTCCTGATCAAATTATCTTGTTCTTCATAAAATTAAGAGTTCTCTTCATTGGGTATGATGGATGAGATGGGAACAATTAGTATTGTATATTTTTAAGGCAGATGTGGACAGATTCTTGGTAAGCAAGGGGGTGATACATATCAGGGGTAGGTGGGATGCAGGACTGAGGTTACTATCACATCAGCCATGATCTTAGTAAATGGTAGCCATGATGTGGAGATGTCGGTGTTGGATTGGGGTAGGCACAGTAAGAGGTCTCACAATACCAGGTTAAAGTCCAAGTATCACAAACTTTCAGAGCGCTGTCCCTTCATCAGGTGAAATGGCACAGCAGATTCGAGGGGGTGAATAGCCTGCTCCTGCTTCTTATTTGCATGTAGGCCATAGTTATTTCCGACTTTTGTCCTGGCCTTTCACAGAATCACATTTCATGATTAGAAAACTTGAACCTCTCATGTGCCCCTCACATACAAGACAGATGTCCAGATCACCAACAACCTGTCCTGGACCCCCCATGTCGACACCATAGTTAAGAAAGCCCACCAATGCCTCTACTTTCTCAAAAGACTAAGGAAATTTGGCATGTCAGCTCCGACTCTCACCAACTTTTACAGATGCACCATAGTAAGCATTCTTTCTGGTTGTATCACAGCTTGGTATGGCTCCTGCTCTGCCCAAGTCCGCAAGAAACTACAAAAGGTTGTGAATGTAGCCCAATCCATCACGCAAACCAGCCTCCCATCCACTGACTCTGTCTACACTTCCCGCTGCCACGGCAAAGCAGCCAGCATAATTAAGGACCCCACGCACCCTGGACATTCTCTCTTCCACCTTCTTCCGTCAGGAAAAAGATACAAAAGTCTGAGGTCACGAACCAACCGACTCAAGAACAGCTTCTTCCCTGCTGCTGTCAGACTTTTGAATGGACCTACCTTGCACCAAGTTGATCTTTCTCTACACCCTAGCTATGACTGTAACACTACGTTCTGCACTCTCTCCTTTCCTTCTCTATGAACGGTATGCTTTGTCTGTATAGCGCGCAAGAAACAATGCTTTTCACAGCATACTAATACATGTGACAATAATAAATCAAATCAAATCAAATCAAACCCTCCAGTTCTTCTATGCCACTTTGCTTCTTAAATGTTTTGAATCTAGGACCAATTTGGAATATTGTGTGCAGTTCTGGTCACCTCACTATAAGAAGGATGTGGAAGCACTGGAAAGAGTGCAGAGGAGATTTACCAGGATGCTGCCTGGTTTGGAGGGTAGGTCTTATGAGGAAAGGTTGAGGGATCTAGGGCTGTTCTCTCTGGAGCGGAGGAGGCTGAGGGGAGACTTAATAGAGGTTTATAAAATGATGAAGGGGATAGATAGAGTGAACGTTCAAAGACTATTTCCTCGGGTGGATGGAGCTATTACAAGGGGGCATAACTATAGGGTTCATGGTGGGAGATATAGGAAGAATATCAGAGGTAGGTTCTTTACTCCGAGAGTGGTTGGGGTGTGGAATGGACTGCCTGCAGTGATAGTGGAGTCAGACACTTTATGAACATTTAAGCGGTTATTGGATAGGCACATGGAGCACACCAGGATGATAGGGAGTGGGATAGCTTGATCTTGGTTTCAGATAAAGCTCGGCACAACATCGTGGGCCGAAGGGCCTGTTCTGTGCTGTACGGTTCTAGGTTCTAATGCAAGTAGTGTATAAACACTTGGTGAAGGACATCAAGTATTCGAGGTTTGGTCATTCATTTTCATGCACTCATGGAATCCTTCAATATTACTAGTGGCAGCATTCTCATTTTTAATAGTTACATGAACAGAAACATTTAGACAATTCCTTTTATATCGAATATACTCAAAATAATTTGTGCTCAGTGCAAATTATGCTAGCTCCTGTAATCAATTAGAAAGTTAATTTGAACATAAAAAGTAAATGCTCTTTAAGAAGCAAGTTAAATACAAATCTTTTGTTCTTCATTAAACCTATAAATACTAATAGAACATAGAACATTACAGTGCAGTACAGGCCTTCGGCCCTTGATGTTGCGCCGACCAATGGAACCAATCTAAAGCCCATCTAACCTACACTATTCCAATATCATCCATATGTTTATCCAATGACCATTTGAATGCTCTTAATGTTGACGAGTCCACCACTGCTGCAGGCAGGGCATTCCACGCCCTTACTACTTTCTGAGTAAAGAACCTACCTCTAACATCTGTCCTATACCTCTCACCCCTCAATTTAAAGCTATGTCCCCTCGTGCTAGCCATCACCATCCGAGGAAAAAGGCTCTCACTATCCACCCTATCTAATCCTCTGATCATCTTTTATGCCTCTATTAAGTCACCTCTTAACCTTCTTCTCTCTAACGAAAACAACCTCAAGCCCCTCAGCCTTTCCTCATACGATTTTCCCACCATACCAGGCAACATCCTGGTAAATCTCCTCTGCATCCTTTTCAATGCTTCCACATCTTTCCTATAATGCGGCGACCAGAACTGTACGCAATAGACAAATGGCATATTATGCATTTTTATGCAAGCTTAACTGCAATGATTTTGAAAATAATTTAAAGTCTGTTGAGCATTGTAAGCTGTCGTTCTACAAATGCATAAAACTTCAGTTTATTCAACTATTTTGTAAATATGTTCATAGAAACATAGAAGATTGGAGCAGGAGGAGGCCATTCGGCCCTTTGATCACAGCCGATCGTCCAGCTCAATAGCCTAATCCTGCTTTCTCCCCATAACCCTTGATCCCATTCACCCCATGTGCTAAATCCAGCCGCCTCTTGAATACATTCATTGATTTCATTTCTGCTCCAAGCAAATTGAAAACGGTAGGGCTGGATTTTCTGGCCCATCCCGCCAACGGGATCTTCCAGTCCCACTGATGGCACATCCCACAGCCGGTTCCCTGGCAGCAGGATGAGCGAGGTATGCAAAACGCTGTAGAAATCAGTGGGACTGGAAGATCCTGCCAGTGGCCAATTGCAAAGTGCCTCTGCCGCTGGAAAACACACTGCGGGAGGGTTGTAAAATTCCACCCAGAGTCTTTTAAACCCATTTTCAATCCAATTAGTTTGTTTATAAATGCAGAATTTATCTATGTACTCACTGGGTATAATTCATTGTTGTAGCCACAGGTTTTGCAGTCACCATCTTCACAGGTAGTGATTTGTGACCACAAACTCACCAAGAGAACGATAATATTAGCCAAGCGCACAAATACAGACCTGGAGAAAAGTTCAGTTAGTAAGCTATAATTTGATTTTCTTTAAGGAAGAACACAACGAGGATATGAGACAGCATGGAATGAGACTGAATTTGAAATATCCATGAATCACTTAAAAAGTGTGGTTAAGAACAGAGTTAGGGCTGGAAGCGTTACAGTCTGATATCTGGCTCAGTGTTACATGGGGAGGGGTGGAATGGTAACATTCGGCTACATGGCTCAATTAACACCAGGGCATTGTGCTTACAGGGCCATCTTCAAATAACTTTAATTTTATCGTGAATGAATCCTCTGCAGATCTTTTCAAATTCAATGTCATTTGCATATTTCTTTGGCAATAACTTGAATCTAAGCACCTTTAAATTGTATTCCAATTCAAATAATTAAGTTCAAATAATTAAGCCACCTGGCACAAAATGCAATGGTTACAATCACACAAATCTTTTAGATAACTTGCTGTCTCAAATTTACAGGTTCATAATGTATTATCAATCTCAATCATAAAAATATACTCTACCATGTTTACATCAGATAAATACACCCATACATACCTAATAAGTATAAATTTTATCTCAAAAGCCGGTGAATAGTCTTCAAATTGGATTAAAACTTCAAACAGGTACGGAGTGATAAAGTTAGCTGCAGTGATGACAATCGATGGCAAGTACTCAACGATCAGACTGAATGTGAAGCCTCCAACATTATCTGACTGATAAAAATATTAACATCATCAAATTAGGCCCATGTCACTGTAAAAATCTAGAATCTAAAACTTCATAAAACTAAGGTGGGTGGATAGGGTGGGAGGTGGTTATACAGTGTCCATCTGTAGATTTTAAATACTCATAGCATGGAAGAAGAAAAACTCACATTTAATGTCACACCTTTCAAACCTCAGGATGTCTCCAGCACCTTCTTACCGTAAGAACTAGAAGTCGGCAATTTAGCCTTCGACCCATTTAAAATGATCATGGTTGATCTCATGTCAGCCTCAACTCCACATATCTGTCCCACCATAGCCCTTCAAACCCTTACTAATTAAAATATGTCCAACTCTTCCTTTAGTTTACTCAATGTCCCAGCATTCACCGCACTCTGGGGAAGTGAATTCCAGACTCACCACCCTTTTCAGAGAAGCAATTTCTCCTCATCTCTGTTTTAAATCTGCTACCCCTTATCATAAAACTATGACCTCTTGTTCTAGATTGTCCATGTCTATTTCGTCAATCCCCTTATCTTGTACATCTCAATTAGATCTCTCATTCTTCTAAACTCCAGAGGGTATAGGGCCAATGTGTGGTCAGTTTATAACTTTTCACAGAAAACACCCACAAACAGAAATATTACAATGACACTTACATCAAATTAAACAAAGTGGAGGAAATAAGTCAAAGAAAATAGGATGAGATTTATACTGTAAGGATGAGGGAGGAGGTGTAATTGACAAGATCTCAGACAAAAAAACAAAGTGAATGTAAATGGTGATAGTAAAGGCTCAGATTGGTGCTAATAGCAGCCCACTGAGATGGGAATGTGTAAATGGCAGAACAGTGTAAATCTCCTCTTATTTTCTTTGTCCTCAGCTCTGACGAAGGTTCATTCAGACTCGAAACATTGGCTCTATTCTCTCTGCACAGATGCTGTCAGACCTGTTAAGATTTTCCAGCATTTTTTTTTGAGATAGCTGAAGCGCTGAGTTTAATTTTCCAAAATTCCCTAGATTCTGAGACGGTTTCCTTAGATTGGGAAATAACAAATGTAACTGCTTTATCCAAAAAGGGAGGGAGACAGAAAGCAGGAAAACACAGACCAGTTGGCTTAACATCTCGCACAGACACAATATTAGAAGCGATGAGAGGGCACTATAATAAATTCAAGGCAATCAGGCAGAGTCAACATGGTTATGTGAAAGAAAAAGCACGTTTAACCAATTTATTGGAGTTATCTGAAGGAGTCACATGTGCTGTGGTTAAAGGGGAACCGAAGGATGCACTGTACTTAGATTCCCAGAAAGCATTTGATATGGTGTCACATCAAAGGTTATTGTGGAAAAAAGCTCATGGTGTAGGGGGTAACATATTAGCATGGCTACAGGAGGCCAGCTGACAGCAAAGAGAGATGGCATAATTGGGTCTTTTTCTGGTTGGCAGGATGTAATGAGTGGTGTGCCACAGGCATCAGTACTGGGTCCGCAACCTTGCACAATTTATGTAAACAACTTGGATGAAAGAACATCAGTATATCGAGGTGCCAACTAGAGAGGATGCGATATTGGATCTCCTATTGGGAAATGAGTTAGGGCAGGTGATGGATGCGAGTGTGAGGGAACATTTTGGATCCAGTGATCATAATGCCATTAATTTCAACCTGATCATGGATAAGGATAGATCTGGTCCTCGGGTTGAAGTTCTGAAATGGAAAAAGGCCAAATTTGATGAAATGTGAAGGGATCTGGGAAGTGTGGATTGGCACAGGCTGTTCTCTGGTAAGGATGTAAATGGAAAGTGGGAGGCCTTCAAAGGAGAAATTTTGAGAGTGCAGAGTTTGTATGTTCCTGTCAGGATTAAAGGCAAAGTAAATAGGAATAAGGAACCTTGGTTCTCGAGGGAGATTGTAACACTGATTAAGAGGAAGAGAGAGTTGTATGAAATGTACAGGCAGCAAGGAACAGATCAGATGCTCGAGGAGCATAAAAAGTGCAAGAAGCTACTTAAGAGGGAAATCAGGAGGGCTAAAAGAAGACATGAGGTTGCTTTGGCAGACAGAGTGAAGGAAAATCCAAAGAGCTTCTATAGGTATGTTAGGAGCAAAAGGATAGTGAGGGATAAAATTGGTCCTCTTGAAGACCAGAGTGGTAGACTGTGTATGGAACCAAAAGAGATGGGGGAGATACTGAATGGTTTTTTTGCATCCGTATTTACTGAGGAAACGGGCATGGAGTCTACGGAAATAGGGCAAACAGGTAGGGAGGTCACGGAACCTTTACAGATTAAAGGGGAGGAGGCGCTTGCTGTCTTGAGGCAAATCAGAGCGGATAAATCCCCAGGACCGGACAGGGTATTCCCACGGACCTTGAGGGAAGCTAGTGTTGAACTTGCAGGGGCCCTGGCAGACATATTTAAAATGTCAGTATTCACGGGGGAGGTGCCGGATGATTGGAGGGTGGCTCATGTTGTTCCGTTGTTTAAAAAAGGTTCCAAAAGAAATCCGGGAAATTATAGGCCAGTAAGTTTGATGTTGGTGGTAGGCAAGTTATTGGAAGGTGTGATAAGGGATAGGATCTACAAATATTTGGATAGACAGGGACTTATTAGGGAGAGTCAACATGGCTTTGTGCGTGGTAGGTCATGTTTGACCAATCTATTAGAGTTTTTCGAGGAGGTTACCAGGAAAGTGGATGAAGGGAAGGCAGTGGATGTTGTCTACCTGGATTTCAGCAAGGCCTTTGACAAGGTCCCTCATGGGAGGTTAGTTAGGAAGGTTCAGTCGCTGGGTATACATGGGGAGGTAGTAAATTGGATTAGACACTGGCTCAATGGAAGAAGCCAGAGAGTGGTTGTGGAGGATTGCTTCTCTGAGTGGAGGCCTGTGACTAGTGGTGTGCCGCAGGGATCGGTGTTGGGTCCATTGTTGTTTGTCATCTATATCAATGATCTGGATGATAATGTGGTAAATTGGATCTGCAAATTTGCTGATGATATAAAGATTGGAGGTGTAGTGGACAGCGAGGAAGGTTTTCAAAGCTTGCAGAGGGATTTGGACCAACTAGAAAAATGGGCTGAAAAGTGGCAAATGGAATTTAACGCAGACAAGTGTGAGATATTGCACTTTGGAAGGACAAACCAAAGAAGAACGTACAGGGTAAATGGTAGGACTCTGAAGAGTGCAGTTGAACAGAGGGATCTGGGAATACAGGTACAGAGTTCCCTAAAAGTGACGTCACAGGTGGATAGGGTCGTAAAGAGTGCCTTTGGTACATTGGCCTTTATAAATCGGAGTATCGAGTATAAAAGTTGGAGTGTTATGGTAAAGTTATATAAGGCATTGGTGAGGCCGAATTTAGAGTATTGTGTACGGTTTTGGTCACCTAGTTACAGGAAGGATGTAAATAAGGTTGAAAGAGTGCAGAGAAGGTTCACAAGGATGTTGCTGGGACTTGAGAAGCTGAGTTACAGAGAGAGATTGAATAGGTTGGGACTTTATTCCCTGGAGCGTAGAAGAATGAGGGGAGATTTGATAGAGGTGTATAAGATTTTGATGGGTATAGATAGAGTGAATGCAAGCAGGCTTTTTCCGCTGAGGCTAGGGGAGAAAAAAACCAGAGGCCATGGGTTAAGGGTGAAAGGAGAAAAGTTTAAAGGGAATATTAGGGGGGGCTTCTTCACGCAGAGAGTGGTGGGAGTGTGGAATGAGCTGCCGGATAAAGTGGTAAATGCGGGGTCACTTTTAATATTTAAGAAAAACTTGGACGGGTTCATGGATGAGAGGAGTGTGGAGGGATATGGTCCAAGTGCAGGTCAGTGGACTCGGCAAAAAATGGTTCGGCACAGACAAAAAGGGCCAAAAGGCCTGTTTCTGAGCTGTAATTTTCTATGGTCTATGGTTTCTAACAGAAGGTATGGTGGCACATTTACTGACGACAAAGACATGTAGTTGAGAAGTGGACATAAAGAGGCTATAAAGGAACATAGGGAGGTTCAGTGAGTCGGTAAAGATCTGGCAAATGGAGTATAATCTGGTCACATGTGAAATTGGCCATTTTGGCAGGAAGAATAAAAAGCAGATGATCCAAACGCGGAGACGGCAGAACAGTCAACGGTGAAGTGGAATTTGGGTTTCTTAGTTCATGAATCACAAAGGACGAGTATGCAGGTACGGCAATAATTAGGAAATCCCATAGAATGATACTGAATTGAATATAAAAGTAGGGAGATTATACTTAGTTGTACAGGGCACTGGCGAAACCACATATGGAATACTATGTCCAGTATTGGACTACTTACACAAGGAGGCTGTAAAAGTATTAGAAGTAGTTTAGAGAAGGTTTACTAGGCCAATACTAATGAGGAAAGGCTTGTATCCACTGGAGTTCAGACAAGTAAGAGGCAAGTTGATTGAAACCTTTAAGAGTCATAGAGGTTTACAGCACAGAAACAGGCCCTTCGGCCCAACTTGTCCATGCCGCCTTTTTTTTTTAAACCCCTAAGCTAATCTCAATTGCCCACATTTGGCTCATATCCCTCTATACCCTTCGTACCCATGTAACTATCTAAATGCTTTTTAAAAAACAAAATTGTACCCGCCTCTACTACTACCTCTGGCAGCTTGTTCCAGACACATCACCCAGTGTGTGAAAAAATTGCCCCTCTGGACACTTTTGTATCTCTCCCCTCTCACCTTAAACCTATGCCCTCTAGTTTTAGACTCCCCTACCTTTGGGAAAAGATATTGACTATCTAGCTGATCTATGCCCCTCATTATTTTATAGACCTCTATAAGATCACCCCTCAGCCTCCTACGCTCTAGACAAAAAGTTCCAGTCTATTCAGCCTCTCCTTATAACTCAAACCATCAAGTCCCGGTAGTATCCTAGTAAATCTTTTCTGCACTCTTTCTAGTTTAATAATATCCTTTCTATAATAGGGTGACTAGAACTGTATACAGTACTCCAAGTGTGGCCTTACCAATGTCTTGTACAACTTCAACAAGACGTCCCAACTCCTGTATTCAATGTTCTGACCAATGAAACCAAGCATACTGAATGCCTTCTTCACCATTTTGTCCACCTGTGACTCCACTTTCAAGGAGCTATGAACATGTACCCCGAAATCTCTTTGTTCTGTAACTCTCCCCAACGTCCTAACATTAACTGAGTAAGTCCAGCCCTGGTTCAATCTACCAAAATGCATCACCTCACATTTATCTAAATTAAACTCCATCTGCCATTCGTCAGCCCACTGGCCCAATTGATCAAGATCCCATTGCAATCAGAGATAACTTTCTTCACTATCCACTAGGCCACCAATCTTGGTGTCATCTGCAAACTTACTAACCATGCCTCCTATATTCTCATCCAAATCATTAATATAAATGACAAACAACAGTGGACCCAGCACTGATCCCTGAGGCACACCGCTGGTCACAGGCCTCCAGTTTGAAAAACAATCCTCTACAACCATCCTCTGCCTTCTGTCAAGAAGCCAATTTTGTATCCATTTAGATACCTCACTCTAAGATCGAGGAATCTTGACAAGGTGAATACGGTAAGAAGTCTCACAACACCAGGTTAAAGTCCAACAGGTTTATTTGGTAGCAAATACCATAAGCTTTCGGAGCACTGCTCCTTCGTCAGATGGAGTGGATATCTGCTCTCAAACAGCGCACAGACACAGAAATCAAGTTACAGAATACTAATTAGAATGGGAATCTCTAAAGCCAGCCAGGTCTTAAAGATACAGATAATGTGGGTGGAGGGAGCATTCAACACAGGTTAAAGAGATGTGTATTGTCTCCAGACAGAACAGCTAGTGAGATTTTACAAGCCCAGGAGGCAAGCTGTGGGGGTTACTGATAATGTGACATAAATCCAACATCCCGGTTTAGGCTGTCCTCATGTGTGCGGAACTTGAACTTGGCTATCGGTTTCTGCTCAGCGACTCTGCGCTGTCGTGTGTCGTGAAGGCCGCCTTGGAGAACGCTTACCTGAAGATCCAAGGCTGAATGCCTGTGACTGCTGAAGTGCTCCCCCACAGGAAGAGAACAGTCTTGCCTGGTGATTGTCGAGCGGTGTTCATTCATCCGTTGTCGTAGCGTCTGCATGGTTTCCCCAATGTACCATGCCTCGGGACATCCTTTCCTGCAGCGTATCAGGTAGACAACATTGGCCGAGTTGCAAGAGTAGGTACCGTGTACCTGGTAGATGGTGTTCTCACGTGAGATGATGGCATCTGTGTCGATGATCCGGCACGTCTTGCAGAGGTTGCTGAGGCAGGGTTGTGTGGTGTCGTGGTCACTGTTCTCCTGAAGGCTGGGTAGTTTGCTGCGGACAATGGTCTGTTTGAGGTTGCGTGGTTGTTTGAAGGCAAGAAGTGGGGGTATGGGGATGGCCTTGGCGAGATGTTCGTCTTCATCAATGACATGTTGAAGGCTCTGGTGGAGATGCCGTAGCTTCTCCGCTCCGGGGAAGTACTGGACGACGAAGGGTACTCTGTCCATCGTGTCCCGTGTTTGTCTTCTGAGGAGGTCGGTGCGGTTTTTCGCTGTGGCGCGTCAGAACTGTTGATCGATGAGTCGAGGTGAATACGAACAGGACGTGAATATGAACAGGACGTTTGCACTAGTGTCGGAGGTTGGAAGGGAGGGGGTGGGTAGGGGAGAAGTGGAATTAGGAATATCTGGTTAAAAATTATGGTTAAGATGGAGATGAGGAGAAATGTTCTCCCACAGGGGATTGAATATGTTTGGAACTTTCTTAATCAGTGGAAGGAAGGTCTGAGTATTTTTAAGACACTTAGGAAACTGGGAAATGGGAGAATGGATCGCGACAGACCTCATCTCCAAACTCCATGGCCTAGGGCTCAGCTCCTCCCTCTGCAACTGGATCCTAGACTTCCTAACCCACAGATCGCAATAGTAAGGATAGGCAACAACACCTCCTCCATGATCATCCTCAACACCGGTGCCCCACAAAGCTTTGTCCTCAGCCCCCTACTATACTCCTTATACACCTGTGACTGTGTGGCCAAATTCCCCTCCAACTCGATTTTCAAGTTTGCTGATGATACCACCGTAGTGGGTCGGATCTCAAAGAATGACGAGACAGAGAACAGGAAAGAGATAGAGAATCTGATGAACTGGTGCGACAGGAATAATCTCTCATTCAATGTCAACAAAACAAAGGAGATAGTCATCGAGTTCAGGAAGTATGGTGGAGGATATGCCCCTGTCTACATCAATGGGGACAAAGTAGAAAGGGTCGAGAGCTTCACGTTTTTAGGTGTCCAGATCACCAACAACCTGTCCTGGTCCCCCCATGCCAACACTATAGTTAAGAAAGCCCACCAACGCCTCTACTTTCTCAAAAGACTAAGGAAATTTGGCATGTCATCCATTGACTCTGTCTACACTTCCCGCTGCCTCGGAAAAGCAGCCAGCATAATTAAGGACCCCACGCACCCCCGACATATTTCCATCGGGAAAAAGATACAAACGTCTGAGGTCACGAATCAACCAACTCAAGAAAAGCTTCTTCCCTGCTGCTGTCAGACTTTTGAATGGACCTACCTCGCATTAAGTTGATCTTTCTCTACAGACTAGCTGTGACTGTAACACTACATTCTGCACTCTCTCCTTTCCTTCTCTTTGAACGGTATGCTTTGTCTGTATAGCATGCAGGAAACAATACTTTTCACTGTGTACTAATAATGAATCAAATCTTTCAGTAGTAGGGAAATATTAGAATCTATTGTTAAGTATGTGATAACTGGACATTTAGAATAGAATGGTAAATTTGGCAGAGTCAACATGGATGTATGAAAGGAAAATCATGTTCGACAAACCTGTCGGGGCGGCAAGGTGGCACAGTGGTTAGCACTGCTGTCTTCATAGCACCAGGGACCCAGGTTCAATTCCGGCCTTGGGTCACTGTCTGTGTGGAGTTTTCATGTTCTTCCTGTGTCTGCATGGGTTTCCTCCAATGCTTCGGTTTCCTCCCACAGTCCAAAGATGTGCAAGTTAGGTGGTTTGGCCATGCTAAATTGCCCCTTTGTGTCCCAAGATGTGTAGGCTAGGGGTATTAGCAGGTTAAAGATTTGGGGTTGCAGGGAACAGGTCTGGGTGGAATTGCCCCTTAGTGTCAGAGAGTTACATGGGGTTACAAGGATAGGGCCTTGTTGTCAGTGCAGACTCAATGGGATGGATGGCTTCTTTCTGTACTGTAGGGATTCTATGAATTTCTCAATAATGTTAGGGCCCTGGACCAGAACCCCAACATACATAAGGAAGCTAATCTGTATGCCAACAATTTTTCTCTTTTGTGAGGAAATGATACTTCCTTCCAGGAATGATTCCACTGACGAAGTGGGGATCTTTTATAGTAAAACAAACTTTATTTAGAAACAGTTTAAGTATAAACTCTAACAAATGAAGCAGCTTAACTATTAATAGTTGAGCAATATTTAAAAATGAAAAGGAAACATCTTTAATTTCTAACTTATCACTGCTTCAGTTCCAAATAAGCAACATTCCTCTTACAGACTTAAATGCCACTTTAAATATAGTTAGTAATCATAAATATACTTGCTATAAGTGTAGGCAGCCTTGGAGTTCAGAGATTTAGAGCTTTTAGAAGCCTGCAAAATTCTCCGAACTTCAACCAGAACAGCCAAACTCCACCTCCTTTCTGCAAAAACTGTTTATTTCTCTGCACAAAACCACATGACCTTGTTAATCATTCTAATCCAAAATCCCTGGGGAACTAAAGCAAACAAAAGTCTATTAACTCTCCTTAACATAACCACTGACAAGGCTAAAATGAGTAATTATCCTGCTCTCCCAGCTTCTAAGTTACATTCCTTCCTGACATACCCATTGCCTGTAGAATAAAGTTGATTTTTAAAAAATTCTCCATAAACAAAAAGTAACGTATACAATTTATATACATCAATAGCACTGCTATCATCACAATAAAGTAAATATATCTCAATAAAGAGAGTGAAAGGTTATTGGGTTACTCATCATTGTATTGAATGGAGGAAGAGACTCGAGGGGCTGAGTGGCCTACTACTGCTCAGAGTTCGTAAATACTGGAAAGCCAAAGTTCTCATCTTGAACTCTGCTCCAAATGCCACATCCTTACTATTATTTCATTCACCTTCCGAGCTCCTCTTTCAGACTGAACTAAACAATTTGTATCTTGCTGTTGTGGTCAATACCTCCCTTCATGATACTATTTGCAGTTGTGTTGTGATACTTGATTATATTATATCATATTATAAAGCAATGGGCAGGGTTTTTCAGCTGGCGGGGTTTCCCACTCTACCATGTAAACAGAACAATGGGATCCTGTCCCCACCACCATTTACATATTGCTTAGGTAGAGGCCCTGCCCCAGAGAGTTGCTGGCAATCAGCTTTGTGGTCCCAGCAGCATTAGCAATAGCCAACACTGGGACTCAAACAGTGCTCAAATGCCAGGGGTTGGTGGCAGGGCAAGGTGAAGCCTAAAGTGCGTAGAAGGGTGGGAGTCGGGAAGGGCGTGTGGAGCTTTGATGGGCGGCGCGGTAGCACAGTGGGGGCGGCGCGGTAGCACAGTGGTTAGCGCTGCTGCTTCACAGCTCCAGGGACCTGGGTTCGATTCCCGGCTTGGGTCACTGTCTGTGTGGAGTTTGCACATTCTCGTGTCTGCGTGGGTTTCCTCCGGGTGCTCCGGTTTCCTCCCACAGTCCAAAGATGTGCGCGTTAGATTGATTGGCCATGCTCAAATTGCCCCTTAGTGACCTGGGATGCGTAGATTAGAGGGATTAGTGGGTAAATATGTAGGAATATGGGGGTAGGGCCTGGGTGGGATTGTGGTCGGTGCAGACTCAATGGGCCGAATGGCCTCTTTCTGAATTGTAGGATTCTATGATTTCTATCAGGTGCCAGAGAGGGAGGTGGACCTTGGGAAGGGGCATTCAGCAAGAAATGGGGTCTTTGAGGGAGGCTCCCCACCATGCCCCCCCCCCCCCATCCCACCCTGAGGCCCAAGCAGGGTGACCTGCCCCTGAACTCCTCCTCCCAGACTCAAAATTGATCGCCAAAGTGCCTCGGTTATAGCAAGGACAGATAGCCTGTCCTCAGATCTTCCCTCCCCATGTAAAATTGCAGAAATCTGTGGTGCAGATGAAAGGCTGATGCAAAGGCCACCCATAGACTTCTATGCCCCAACCCAACCCATTCCAGACATCCTGACCTGAAGGACATTAGTGAACGATTTGGATTTTTATAATAATCAATGATAGTTTTATTCTCATAATCACTTAAGATTAACTATATAATTCCAGATTTTATTAATTGAATTTAAATTCCATTTGAACTCATGCCCCAGAGCATTAGCCTGGGCCATTCAATTACTAATCCAGTGATTCTGAATGCGGCATTCTCTCCCAAAGGAGAATGATGTTATGTACACATTAAGAAGCATAATTTAGTCTTGTAATGAGGCAGAGTGCCAACAGAGAAAGAATTAATAGGAAGCAAATTTGCATTCCAACTCCCAAGATCTATGGAATGGCCTGACCATCTGCCCATAGATCTGTGTATCGAGAATCAGCCTGTCAGTCACATGAAGATCCATGGCAGAAACACGCAACCCTGGATACACATCATCCTTGAATCAAGGGGCAACCAATGACAACGTGTTTGGCAATGGAGGATTGGACTTGATTGGGTCTACAGAGACTACAGTTTCCGAGACTTCCCAAGTGCAGGAGAAAATAATTACCAATGTAAACCTGGATGCAAATATGAGTTTAAGGAATATGTTAGGTCCTCAAAATGTTCTGCAGATGTTAAACAGTATCTATACATTCTAGTTTCATCAGTGCATTGCAAGAACAAAATAAAGTATACTTTCCAAGTGATTAAAAGACATCATCATCACACAATAGCATTTTTAATCTAACTCTTCACAGTAATAGCACGACTAGCACACTATTCAAATAACAAAATGAGTACTCACATGTTTATGATACTCTTGAGAGTAAATAGTAGTTCTGTAAATGCAGTAAAAACAAATGATCAATATCAATGCAACGACCAAATTCAGCAAAACTCTCAAGAAGTAGATTCGGCACTTCTCCTTCTTGGTCCGATCTGCAATCTTCTGCTTGATTCTTTCTTCATCCAAGTCAGTCTGTTGCCATTAAAAAAATTGCTTTAATTCTTCATTTCTTGATATCATAGTAGAAATAATTGACTTTGCACTTATCAAAGGTCAGTTTTTCCTGAAAGTGCACATTTATTTAGAAAATAAATTGCACATTTTAATTGTTAAGATTGCACTCCAGCAACAATTCAAATAACGTAAATTTTAATTTTAACAATAACACACAACTCAAAATCACCTTTCCAAATGCCCTCATATTACCAGGTTTCTAATTTTATAATGCTGCAATCTGAAACAAAAACAGTAAATGCTGGAAACTCTCAGCAGGTCTGATAGCATCTGAGGAGAGAGAATAGAGAGAATAGCCAACGTTGCGAATCTGGGTGACTCTTCACTGCTTCTTTCTTAATCGTGGTTTCCCACCCACTGTGGTTGACAGGGCTCTCAATCTTGTCCGACCCATCTCCCTGCTCTCACCCCCCTTCCCGAACCAGGATCATAAAATCCCTATAGTGCAGAATGAAACCATTCGGCCCATCGAGTTTTCCACCGACTCTCTGACAGAGCATACCCAGGCCTTATCCCCACATATTTACCCTGCTAATCCCTCTAACCTACACATCTGGGCACACTAAGGGGCAATTTAGCATGGCCAATCCACCTAACCTGCACATCTAAGGACCGTGAGAAGAACCAGAGGAAACCCATGCAGACATGGGTAGAACATGCAAACTCCACACAGACAGCCACCAAAGGCTGAAATCAAACTTGGGTCCCGGGTTCCACACCATTCTGTTCTCATGTCCACATGTCCATCCTTGGCCTGTTGCAATGTTCCACTGAAACCCAACATAAACGAGAGAAACAGCACCTCATCTTCCGATTAGGCACTTTATGGCCTTCCAGATTGAACAGAGTTCAACAATTTTAGGTTGTAAACTCTCTCCTCCACCATCACCCCATTTCAATCATTTTTTCAAAATGTATTTTTTTTAAAGTTTATTTTAATTTCTTCCATTGATTTATTTTTTTAATTCTACCCCCTCCTCCTTTCCAAATACTTTTTCCCTTACCCCTGTCCCCCCCACCCCCCTCCACCCGACTAGAGGGGTCGTGTAACAAGTCACTCTGGGTGGAGCTTAGAAACAGGAAGGGCGCAGTCACTATGTTGGGGGTATACTACAGGCCCCCCAACAGCCCAAGGGAAGTGGAAGAACGGATATGTCAGGAGATACTGGATAGGTGCAGGAAAAATAGGGTTGTTGTAGTGGGAGACTTCAATTTCCCTGGTATAGACTGGAAATCGCTGAGAGCTGGGACTCTGAACATAGAACATAGAACATAGAAAGTCACAGCACAAACAGGCCCTTCGGCCCACAAGTTGCGCCGATCACATCCCCACCTCTAGGCCTATCTATAGCCCTCAATCCCATTAAATCCCATGTACTCATCCAGAAGTCTCTTAAAAGACCCCAACGAGTTTGCCTCCACCACCACCGACGTCAGCCGATTCCACTCACCCACCACCCTCTGAGTGAAAAACTTACCCCTGACATCCCCCCTGTACCTACCCCCCAGCACCTTAAACCTGTGTCCTCTCGTAGCAACCATTTCAGCCCTTGGAAATAGCCTCTGAGAGTCCACCCTATCCAGACCCCTCAACATCTTGTAAACCTCTATCAGGTCACCTCTCATCCTTCGTCTCTCCAGGGAGAAGAGACCAAGCTCCCTCAACCTATCCTCATAAGGCATGCCCCCCAATCCAGGCAACATCCTTGTAAATCTCCTCTGCACCCTTTCAATGGCTTCAACATCTTTCCTGTAATGAGGTGACCAGAACTGCGCGCAGTACTCCAAGTGGGGTCTAACCAGGGTCCTATAAAGCTGCAGCATTATCTCCCGACTCCTAAACTCAATCCCTCGATTAATGAAGGCTAGTACGCCATACGCCTTCTTGACCGCATCCTCCACCTGCGAGGCCGATTTAAGAGTCCTATGGACCCGGACCCCAAGGTCCTTCTGATCCTCTACACTGCTAAGAATGGTACCCTTCATTTTATACTGCTGCTCCATCCCATTGGATCTGCCAAAATGGATCACTACACACTTATCCGGGTTGAAGTCCATCTGCCACTTCTCCGCCCAGTCTTGCATTCTATCTATGTCTCGCTGCAACTTCTGACATCCCTCCAAACTATCCACAACACCACCTACCTTGGTGTCGTCAGCAAACTTACCAACCCATCCCTCCACTTCCTCATCCAGGTCATTTATGAAAATGACAAACAGCAAGGGTCCCAGAACAGATCCCTGGGGCACTCCACTGGTCACTGACCTCCATGCAGAGAAAGACCCCTCCACAGCCACTCTCTGCCTTCTGCAGGCAAGCCAGTTCTGGATCCACAAGGCAACAGCCCCTTGGATCCCATGCCCTCTCACTTTCTCAAGAAGTCTTGCATGGGGGACCTTATCGAACGCTTTGCTGAAGTCCATATAGACCACATCCACCGCTCTTCCTTCGTCAATGTGCTTGGTCACATTTTCAAAGAACTCAACCAGGCTCGTAAGGCACGACCTGCCCCTGACAAAGCCGTGCTGACTACTTTTGATCATACTAAACTTCTCTAGATGATCATAAATCCTGTCTCTCAGGATCCTCTCCATCAACTTACCAACCACTGAGGTTAGACTCACCGGTCGGTAATTTCCCGGGCTGTCCCTGTTCCCTTTCTTGAATATAGGGACCACATCCGCAATCCTCCAATCCTCCGGAACCTCTCCCGTCTCCATCGACGATGCAAAGATCATCGCCAAAGGCTCCGCAATCTCCTCCCTCGCCTCCCACAGTAACCTGGGGTACATCCCATCCGGTCCCGGCGACTTACCAACCTTGATGCCATTCAATAGTTCCAACACATCCTCTTTCTTTATGTCCACATGCTCGATCCTTTCTGTCCTCCGCAATCCAGCAGTACAACCACCCAGATCCCTTTCCACCGTGAATACCGAGGTAAAGTATTCATTAAGCACCTCCGCCATTTCTAACGGTTCCGCACAAACTTTTCCCCCTTCACCTTTTAAGGGTCCTATGCCTTCACATCTCATCCTTTTACTCTTGACATATTTGTAGAAAGCCTTGGGATTCTCCTTAATCTTACCCGCCAAGGTCTTCTCATGACCCCTTCTCGCTCTCCTAATTTCCTTCTTAAGCTCCTTCCTACATCGCGTATACTCCTCTAAATCCTTAACACCTCCTAGCTCTCTGAACCTTCTGTACGCCTCTCTTTTCTTATTTACCAGGTTCATCACAACCTTCGTGCACCACGGTTCCCGTACCCTACCAACACCCCCCTGTCTCATCGGAACGTTGTCATGCAGAGCTCCAGACAAACATTCCTTGAAAATCCTCCACTTTCCTTCGGTACTTTTCCCCAAGAATGCCTCCTTCCAATTTACCCGTCTAATTTCCTCCCTGATGACACTGTATTTCCCTTTACTCCAGAGAAACACTTTCCTAGCCTGCCTGACCCTATCTCTTTCCAATGCTATCGTGAAGGAGATAGAATTATGATCGCTATCCCCAAGATGTTCACCCACCGAGAGATCCTCCACCTGTCCAGGTTCATTAGCCAGCACCAGATCAAGAACAGCCTCTCCTCTAGTAGGCTTATCCACATACTGTGTCAGGAAACTCTCCTGGACACACCTAACAAACTCCTCTCCATCCAAACCCCTAGCCCTAGGGATATTCCAATCTATGTTTGGGAAATTAAAATCTCCCATCACGACAACTCTGTTATTCCTACATCTCTCCAGGATCTGTTTCCCCATCTGCTCCTCAACATCTCTGTTACTATTGGGCGGCCTATAGAAAACACCCAGCAAAGTTACCGACCCCTTCCTATTCCTAACCTCCACCCACAGAGATTCCGTAGTCAGTCCCTCCACGGCGTCCACCTTCTCTACAGCCGTGACACTATCCCTGATCAACAGTGCCACTCCCCCCCCTCTCTTGCCTCCCTCCCTGTCCTTCCTGAAACATCTAAAACCTGGCACCTGAAGCACCCAGTCCTGTCCCTGAGACATCCAAGTCTCCGTAATGGCCACCACATCACAATTCGAAGCAGCAATCCACGCTCCAAGCTCATCCACTTTATTCACTACACTCCTGGCATTAAAATAGACACATCTCAGACCTTCAGCCTGAGCACTTCCCTTCTCCCTCACTCGTCTAACCTCCCTCTTACCCTGTCTACATTCCTTATCTATTTGCGAGCTAACCTCCTCGCTCTCAGTCCCCTCATTTCGATTCCCTCCCCCCAACCTTTCTAGTTTAAAGTCTCTCCAGTAGCCTTAGCCAACCTTCCCGCCAGGATATTGGTCCCCCTGGGATTCAAGTGCCACCCGTCTTTTTTAAACAGGTCACACCTGCCCCTAAAGAGGTCCCAATGATCCAAGTACCCAAATCCTTGTCCCTTGCTCCAGTCCCTCAGCCACGCATTAATTCTCCACCGATTCCTGTTCTCACTCTCCCGCGGCACAGGCAGCAATCCCGAGATTACTACCTTTGCATTCCTCTTTCTCAGCTGTCTACCCAACTCCCTATATTCTCTTTTCATGACCCCTTCCCTCTTCCTACCGATGTCAGCAGTACCTATATGCATCACGACCTTGGGCTCCTCTCCCTCCCCCTTCAGGATTTCTGGGACTCGACCAGAGACATCCCGGACCCCTGCACCAGGGAGGCAAACCACCATCCGAGAGTCCCGTCTGTGTCCGCAAAAACGCCTATCTGACCCTCTCACCGTAGAGTCCCCAATTAGCACTACCCTCCTTTCCTTACCCCTTTGCACTACTGGGCCAGGCTCAGCTCCAGAGACACTGCCACCGCTGCTTCCCCCAGGTGGGCTGTCCACCCCAGTAGTACTCAGACAGGAGTACTTATTATTAAGGGGCACATCCACCGGGGTGCTCACCATCACCCGAGCTTTCTCCTTCCTCACTGTTACCCAGTTACCCTCCTCCCGTGGTCCCGGTGTGACCACCTGCCGATAGCTCCTGTCAATGACCTCCTCACTATCCCTAACCCGGCGAAGGTCCTCGAGCTGCAATTCCAGTTCCCTAACATGAATGGGAAGGAATTTGTAAAATGCGTACAGGGGGGTTCTTTGGAACAATATGTAGATAGCCCGACTAGAGAGGGGGCTATACTGGACCTAGTACTGGGGAATGAGCCCGGTCAGGTCTTCAAAGTTTCGGTAGGAGAACATGTGGCAAATAGTGACCACAATTCTGTTAGCTTTAGGATAGTGATGGAAAAGGATGAGTGGTGTCCCAAGGGTAAGGTGTTGGATTGGGGGAAGGCTAACTTTAGTGGGATTAGGCAGAAGTTGGCAGCTCTTGATTGGGAGAGGCTGTTTGAGGGTAAATCCACATCTGGCATGTGGGAGTCTTTTAAGGAACAGTTGTTAGGGCTACAGGACAGGCATGTGCCTGTAAAAAAGAAGGATAGGAAGGGTAGGATTCGAGAACCGTGGATAATCAGGGAAATTGAGGGACTGGTCAAAAAGAAAAGAGAGGCGTATGTTAGGTCCAGGCAGCTAAAAACGGAGGGAGCTCTGGAGGAGTACAAAGAAAGTAGGAAAGAACTCAAACGGGGAATTAGAAGGGCAAAAAGGGGTCACGAAATGTCCTTGGCAGACAGGATTAAGGAGAATCCCAAGGCATTTTATTCATACGTTACTAACAAAAGGGTTGTCAGGGAAAAAATCGGACCTCTCAGGGACAAAAGTGGGGAATTATGCTTGGAGCCCAAAGAAGTAGGAGAGATCCTAAATTAATACTTTGCGTCGGTATTCACAAAGGAGAGGGATGTGTTGACTGGGAGTGTCTCGGAGGGGAGTGTTGAACCGTTGGAGAAAATCTCCATTACAAGGGAGGAAGTGTTAGGTTTGTTAGAGAATATAAAGACTGACAAATCCCCAGGGCCTGATGGAATCTATCCGAGGCTACTCAGGGAGACGAGAGATGAAATCGCTGGGCCTCTGACGCAAATCTTTGTCTCGTCACTGGACACAGGTGAGGTCCCAGAGGATTGGAGGATAGCTAATGTGGTCCCGTTATTTAAGAAGGGTAGGAAGGATAACCCAGGTAATTATAGGCCGGTGAGCTTGACATCCATGGTGGGGAAGTTGTTGGAAAAGATTCTTAGAGATAGGATGTATGCGCATTTAGAAAGGAATAAACTCATTAACGATAGTCAGCATGGTTTTGTGAGAGGGAGGTCATGCCTCACTAACCTGGAGGAGTTTTCTGAAGAAGCGACTAGAATGGTTGATGAGGGAAGGGCTGTGGATGTCGTCTATATGGACTTTAGTAAAGCGTTTGACAAAGTCCCTCATGGTAGGCTGGTGAAAAAGGTTGGATCTCATGGGATAAAGGGGGAGGTGGCTAGATGGGTGGAGAACTGGCTTGGCCACATCTTGGTCACAGAAGACAGAGGGTGGTAGTGGAAGGGTCTTTTTCCGGCTGGAGGCCTGTGACTAGTGGTGTTCCGCAGGGCTCTGTATTGGGACCTCTGCTGTTTGTGATTTATATAAACAATCTGAAAGAAGGTGCAACTGGGGTGATCAGTAAGTTTGCGGACGACACAAAATTGGCAGGACTTGCAGATAGTGAGGAGCATTGTCAGAGGCTACAGAAGGATATAGATAGGCTGGAAATTTGGGCAAAGAAATGGCAGATGGAGTTCAATCCTGATAAATGCGAAGTGATGCATTTTGGTAGAAATAATGTAGGGAGGAGCTATACGATAAATGGCAGAACCATAAAGGGTGTAGATACACAGAGGGACCTGGGTGTGCAAGTCCACAGATCCTTAAAGGTGACGTCACAGGTGGAGAAGGTGGTGAAGAAGGCATATGGCATGCTTGCCTTTATAGGACGGGGCATAGAGTATAAAAGTTGGGGTCTGATGTTGCAGATGTATAGAACGTTGGTTCGGCCGCATTTGGAATACTGCGTCCAGTTCTGGTCGCCACACTACCAGAAGGACGTGGAGGCTTTGGAGAGAGTACAGAGGAGTTTTACCAGGATGTTGCCTGGTATGGAGGGGCTTAGTTATGAGGAGAGATTGGGTAAACTGGGGTTGTTCTCCTTGGAAAGACGGAGGATGAGGGGAGACTTAATAGAGGTGTATAAAATTATGAAAGGCATAGATAGGGTGAACGGTGGGAAGCTTTTCCCCAGGTCGGTGGTGACGTTCACAAGGGGTCATAGGTTCACGGTGAAGTGGGGGGGAGGTTTAACACAGATATCAGAAGGACATATTTTACACAGAGGGTGGTGGGGGCCTGGAATGCGCTGCCAGGCAAGGTGGTGGAGGCGGACACACTGGGAACGTTTAAGACTTATCTAGATAGCCATATGAACGGAGTGGGAATGGAGGGATACAAAAGAATGGTCTAGTTTGGACCAGGGAACGGCACGGGCTTGGAGGGCCGAAGGACCTGTTCCTGTGCTGTATTGTTCTTTGTTCTCTTTGTAGAGCCATCTATTATCTGTAAACCTGGGATCAGGTCCTGAACTGGCACTTCACTACGGGGAAGGAGAGAAATACAGTTAAGCCCAGAAACTTGATTCCGTAAGAAAGAACACAAAAGCACAAATGAGGGACCAAAATAACAGAAAAAGCACCAACATTTGCTTTGACAAAAATGCCATGGTTAAGAAAAGCCTAAATTGATTTAACATTGCAGAGATAGATAAGAAGTGACAGGCTGTTTTCCAACTTAGAAAGAAATGAAAAGAAAGATACAGGTAGTGGGTGATTCAGACAATGTCCATAAACAGCAATGGTGTTTGAAACATTTCAGATGACTTAGTGCGCTTAGCCAATGCAGGCATAGGCACAAGTTGCCATGCAACTGGCCCTACAACTGAACAGCGCAGAGTGTGGTAACTAAGGGATTTTCATATTAACTTCATTGCAGTGTTAATGTAAGCTTACTTATGGCTAATAAACTTTAAAACTCCAAACATAATGGCGGAAACGGGACTTTTTCCCACAGTGCAGATTCAATTCCTGTACCGGCCAGGGTTATTCGTGAAGGCCTGCCTTCTCAACCTTGCCTCTTGCCTGAGGTATGGTGAGCACTATCCAGTCATGTCCCTGACAACCTGGGACTACCATGGCCTCTGAGCCCCGGCGTGGTCATCACATCTATCTAGAGAATTCAGCAGTAGCTGCGAGAAGGTCCTCATTGAGGAACCATTGCATTTGCTGACAGAGTGGTGCCAGTTGCTTGTATTGGTTAAAACCAGCCCCTGATAAAGAGTGAAGACATGCTGGTTCAGGCATCAGAGGGAGAAAAAAATTCCCTTAAAAATTAAACTCAGACTGTACACCTACGCTTTCTACGAAGGACTTCAGAACAGAGAAAATTTCCCTTTAAAAAAAGAGCTCAGACTGAACAGCTGCACTTTTGAGGAAGCACTTCAGAGTTAATGGATTGTGAAGTGCTGTCTAAATTAACATAATCTCAATTTTGAAGGAGCCAGAAGCAGTCACTCAAGGGCTGTTAATAGGCTGTTAAAAGTTAATGGTGCGTGCTATGGCATATAAAGAAAGCACTAAAAAGCTTTTAAAAGCTACAAGAGAGAACATTAGCCCCTACAACCTGACAGCTCTTTGAAATTGACATGCTGAGAGATAGTTCAAAACTTTTAAAAGTCACAGCTAGAAAACCAGTCACATGACGCTCATCCCGGGGGAGAACTCCGGCCCAAACTCCTCCAACCCAACTCAAGCCCCCATAACACCCAGCTCCCTTGAAGGCCCCCACCCTGCCATCCGCACTCTACCAGAAGATGCTTTGCCCATGGGCACCCTGAAGGTTAGTACTGAGCAGTATTCACCTCTGTGCTCCCCCTCAGAGTCCTGCTTTTAGGGACCTGCAGAGATTGGAGCCCGGGTGGCTTTTTGCTGGTGGGAGTGGGAGCATACTGGGAGGCCACTGCATTCGAATTTAATCTTACTAATGAAAATAAAATCAACGCAAATGAGTTTGGAGCAGGTTCTCGTCCTTTCTGGGAGAGATCCTGATCACGTCAGGTGGAATGGGCTGGGAGCATCGGAAACTGTTTTACGCCCGGCGTAAATCCCGTTTCAGGCCTCTCACCAAATTCACTGGCCCAGCGGGATTTGAGCTTGGGGCCAACAGGGCCCGAGAATACGGATGTGTGTGTGAGAAGTTATCCACTTTAGATGAAGAAACAGAATGGCAGGGTATTATTTAAATGGTAATAAATTGATGTACAAAGGGACCTGGGTTAAATTGTAAAAGAGTAATTGAAAGCAAGTATGCAGGTACAGCAAACAGTTAGGAAGGAAGGCAGTGAACCTGTGGAATTCTCTACTACAGAAGGCTATGGAGGCCAAAGTAGACAGATTTCCAGGCACTAAAGGGGTCAAGGGGCATGGGGGCGGGGAGTGTGGGGGTGGGAGCAAGGAGTATGACGTTGAGATAGAGGATCAGCCTTAATCACACTAAATGATGGAGCAGCCTCAACGGAAGAGCCTATTTCTGCTCCTATTTTTCTAACTAATCATCTCCAATATTATTCGTTCAAAACGGGAGACAAAATAGCCCTCCGATGTTACGATATATAAAGGTTTCTTCAGCAGAAAACATTTTTGCCTTCCTCCAATTTTCTCTGATTTTCCTGCCCTTTATTCCATGAAGCACTAAATTATGCCTGTGAATTGATAAGCCTGTAAATAGAACTCCAAAAACCAAATTTGCAATCAAGAAACTAGCAAACTACTTCTCAGCAGTCCGCACTGTCAAATGATATTTCACCTTAGCTGAACATTCACAGGTGCATGTTCACCAGATACTAACCAGTAACAATCAGCATTCGGAATCTCAAATTCTTGCTAAGCAGGTTGATGCCTGAACTAGCGTCCCAACTAAAACTAGCTAAACTGGGGAATTTCCACATTATATACAGTCCAATTCCACATCCTTCAGTGCTTTTTTCTTACACTGAGACAACAGTAAAGCTTATACTTTTTCTATTCTAAGAGGAATTATAAAAAAGTACTCACTTTCAGCTCATACTGTAGACAGCTATGTTTCAGCTCTGCAGCATGCTGATCCGTAATGCAGAAGTCCCAACCTGCAAAAATCTTATTACAAAAGCTCTGAAATCGGTCTTCAGATCTGATGAAGCTTTGTTTGAAACCTTCCACAGCTCTAAGCGATTGAGATAAGATAAAAACAGTAAAATGGTAACAAAAACGTAATTGTACTTTCCAAATAACTTTTGAAACTGCCAAAATACACACAATTTCAGTTTGTTTACACTTCAGATCCAATCAAATGGGGCAAGTACAGGGTGAAGCGTTTAATGTTGAACATTCTCAATTAACATGGAGAATGTAGTCAGGTTATATATACATAATATGTTGCTGCAGAACTTACACTGCACTTGCCCAAGAGATGGAATTATCTTATTCACTTCACTTTTACTTACAGTTTCTGCAATAAAGGTTATTTAAGGATATGAATCATTTCTTCCTACAATAGTTTTCACCATTTGAATGAAAGGCAGGCAGGACTTATAATGTTAACATAAATTGGCAGTCGGAGCAAAGGATGCATTGTCTTGTAGGTCATCTAAATATTACAAAACAGATGCCTAAAAGATTCCTCCACACTTACTAAACTGAATATTATTCTGGTTATGGCCAAATTGAAAAAGGGATTGCTCCAATCACATTTGACCTAGAACAACTCGTGAACAAGATCACACATGATCATGAAAACTGATCAGAGGATCTTGTAGTCCCAAGGATATTCAAATCAAGGATATATTTATACAATGTATTAGAAATTAAATGCACTGTACAATAATGCACATATCTCTTTTAGACATTTATTTAAATTATATGAAATTTAGCAAAACGTGAGTCAATGGGAGCCGGGGGGAAAGTCTGCTGGTTAGAGTCGTAACAAAGGAAGATGGCTCTGATTATTGGAGGTAAATGCCTCAGTCCCAGTACATCATTGCAGGACTTCCTCAGGTGGTGTCCGAGGCCCAACCATCTTCAGCTGCTTCAATCATCTTCCCTCCATCATAACGTCAGAAGTGGAGATGTTCACTGATGACTGCAGAATGTTGAAGACTATTTGTGACTCAGACACTGAAGCCATCAACACCTGGACAAAATTCAGGCTTGGGCTGACGAGTAACATTCATGCCACACAAGTTGCCAGGCAATAAGCATTTCCAGTAAGAGGGAATGTTAGCATTTCCCTTTGCCAGTCAATGGCATTACCATTGTTGAATTCCTGAGGGTTACCAGTGACCAGAAACTGAAACAGCCAGCCATATAAATACTGTGGCAACAAGAGCAGATGGTGTGGAGATGCGGCGTTGGACTGGTAAACGCCGCTACAAGAGCAGATCAGAAGGTAGGAACCGTGCAGCATCTAACTCCCCTCCGAACTCTCCAAACGCTGTCCACCATCTACACCGCACATGGCAGGAGGGTAGTGGAATATTCCCCACTTGCCTGGGTGGGTGCAGTTTCAACAATGCTCAAGAAGCTCAACACCATCCAGGACAAAGCAGCCCTATTGATTGGCACCACATCCACCTTAAATATTCATTCACACCCTCCACCACTGACACGCAGCGGCAGCATTGTGCACCATCTACAAGATGCAATGCAGCAACTGGGGGGAAGCATGGGGGCAGCACAGTGGTTAGCCCGGCTGCCTCACAGAGCCAAGGACCCGGGTTCGATTCCCGGCTTGGGTCACTGTCTGTGTGGAGTCTGCACGTTCTCCCCGTGTCTGCGTGGGTTTCCTCTGGGTGCTCCGATTTCCTCCCACACTCCAAAGATGTACAGATTACGTTGACTGGCATAGGGAATAGGGAATGGGCAGGATTGTGGTCGGTGCAGACGATGGGCTGAATGGTCTCCTCCTGCACTGTAGGGATTCTATGAATTCACCAAGGCTGCTATTACATCAACTTCCAAACCCATGACCTCTACCATCTAGAAAGTGAAGGTGAATGCAATGGAACACCACCACCTGCAAGTTCTGACTTAGAACAATATATTTTTTAAAGTTTATTTATAAATGTCACAAGAAGGTTTACATTAACACTGCAATGAAGTTAATGTGAAAATCCCTTAGTTGCCACATTCGGGCACCGGTTCGGGTACACTGAGGGGGAATTTAGCATGGCCAATGTACCCAATTAAAACACCGTTCCTTCACTGTTGCTGGGTCAAAATTCTGGAATTCCCTTCCTAACAGCACTGTGGGTATGCCTACACTGCAGCAGTTCAAGAAGGCAGCTCACCTTCTCAAGGGCAATTCGGGACAGGATATAAATATTGGCCCAGCCAGCAACTCCCACATCCCCTGAACGAGTACTTAACAGACTGAAATCTGGAACAGGAATAGAAGTAATTACCTTTTCACGACCCAGAAGAGGCTCAGGAGGATATAGGAAACCATTGCCAGGAAGTATGCAAGTGGTAGATTATATTTCAAATTGCCAGAATCCAACTGATCAACTTTGTAAAATCCATAAAATAGATACGTATGCTCCAGGAATCCCTAAAAACAAAATATACTAGTAAATGATCAACAGATATTCCAACAGAGTCGTTACAAAAAGAATGGGCAAAAGATTATACCTAAATTATGCATCTTCCAAGTGTAACAGTCGTGCACCGTCATGTGGGGCTGGGGGGAATGGCGGCAGCAGAGGTGATATGAGCTCTAGAAGTATGGAAGGCATTTTACATCGGTTCCCCATTAGCAAACACATGTGTCAAAGGTTTACTTTTAAAATTTTAATTTTTAAAAATATGTTATGGTTCAGATCAGAAATTCCAAAGTGTTTTATGGAGCCCGTCTGGATCATAAGTTTTGCATCTTGAATTTGGTTAGGATAAGCATGATAAGTTTCGCTTCAGGTATGATTCATCTGACCCACTAGGGAGCTTTTATCAAACAAAGTGTATTTAAGAATACATGTAGAGTAAGAAAATTAGCAAGAACGTTTACCAATTACAAACAAGAAACAGAACAACCACCATAATGTATAACCCTTAACAAATATATCTAATGTGTCCTCATCAAACCAATCCCATAGACAAAAGACCCTTTTCACAGGTTTTACACAACAAATACCAACGTTCATGTAATACTGGACTTGACACCTTTGGATGAAGTCTGCAGTTCTCTGGATAAACTCAGAACAGTTTGAAGTCAGAACAGCTTCCCAAAACACCAGGAACTCTAGGCAAGCCACCGACAGCCAATTCTCTCCCTCCAGAAAAGCAAGACCTTGCTTTCAGCTAACCCGCAGAATTTCCAAAACCAGGGAGAGAGAGATTTCTTTTCAGCTTGATGTCCCTTCTAAAATTCAACTCTAACCTGCAGCTCCAAACTGGAAAAAAACCTCCTACCACCTGACCTGCCAACCAGTTTTTTCCCCTAACAATGCAGGGTCAAAAACATTCCAGTAAAAATAAACAAACCCCGTTTAAACAGCAATAAAAGGACATCTCCAGACAAGCCGGTACCACAATGACATCAGCTAAGGCTGTGAACTGAGAAACACTGACTGAGAGCTGCAGAGATCATGATTTTAAAAAAACATCTCTTAAAGGTACACTAACGTCACAACTAACCATAATTTCTTTCAATGGTTTCAAAAAAAAAGCAAAGGTTATGCAATAGAAACATGCAATCATGCACTGCTATTCACATATTTTCAAAGTATCAAAGTTTAGATCATGAAATGTTATTGAAAGCAACTGGACATAGAACTGAATCTATGTAAACCCAAACAATATACAAACACTTTTACTCATGATTCTTCCATTAGAGTAGAAAAAGTGAAGAGGTCTGTTCTAAAACTCAGGACCTAAATCTAAACAGAGGAAACTACAAAGGTATGAGGTGCGAGTTGATGAACATAGATTGTGGAATCTCATTAAAAAGCATGAGCAAATGTGTGCATTACAGCAGTTACACATTCCTTTTTGGAGTGAAAATACAAGAAAAGTGGCCCAACCAAACAAATTAAGGATAACATAAGATCCAAAATATAAAAGTTGCTAGAAAAAGTAGCAAGGCTGAGAATTAGGAACAGTTTAGAATTCAGCAAAGGCGGACCAAGAAATTAATTACAAGCAGAAAAATAGAGTACAAGAGTAACTTGCAAGTAACATTAAAGCTTCGGCAAGTATGCAAAAAGAAGAAAACACTGAAAACAAATGTAGATCCTTTACATTTCAAAAGTTATAATAAAAAACAAAGAAATGGCAGAGCAATTAAATAACGACTCTAGTTCAGTTTTCACTGAAGACACATATTTGATTTAATTTAATATTGTCACATGTGTTAGTATACAGTGAGAAGTATTGTTTCTTGTGCACTATACAGACAAAGCATTCCGCACAAAGAAGGAAACGTGAGGGTGCAGAATGTAGTGTTATATTCATAGCTAGGGTGTGGAGAAAGATCAACTTAATATAAGGTAGATCCATTCTAAAGGTTGATGGCAGCAGGGAAGAAGCTGTTCTTGAGTCAGTTGGTTCGTGACCTCAGACTTTTGGATAGCTTCTCAGAATGCTGAGGAACCAAAGGCCAAATGAGAAGGAGAAATTGAAGGAAATTAGAATTACTAAAAAAAGTGTTGGAGAAAAATTAATGGAACTGAAAGCTGATAAATCCCCAGGGCCTGATGATCTACATCCCAGGGCATTAAAAGAGGTGGCAACAGCAATAGTGGATGCGTTGGTTATAATCTTCCAAAATTGTGTAGATTCTGGAATAGTGCTGGCAGATTGGAGGACAGCAAATGTAACCCTGCTATTTAAAAATGAGAGAGAGAAAACAGGGAATTATAGACTGGTTAGCCTAACATCAGTAAGAGGGAAAATGCTAGAGTTTATTATAAAGGATGTGATAAGAGGACATTTAGAAAATATGAACAGGATTAGAAAGTCAACATGGGTTTATGAAAGGGAAGTCATTCTTGACAAATCTACTGGAGATTTTTTTGAGGACTTAACGAGCCGAATAGAAAAGGGTGAAGCAGTGGATGTGGTGGTGTTTTTGGATTTTAAGAAAGCTTTGAATACTGGAGTTGGGATGTCTTGTTGAAGTTGTACAAGACATTGGTAAGGCCACACTTGGTCACCCTATTATAGAAAGGATGTTATTAAACTAGAAAGAGTGCAGAAAAAATTTACTAGGATGCTGCTGGGACTTGATGGTTTGAGTTATAAGGAGAGGCTGGATAGACTGGGAGTTTTTTCTCTGGAGCATAGGAGGCTTAGGAGTGATCTTATAGAAGCCTATAAAATAATGAGGGGCATAGATCAGCTAGATAGTCAACATCTTTTCCCAAAGGTAGGGGAGTCTAAAAGGGCATAGGTTTAAGGTGAGAGGGGAAAGATACAAAAGGGTCCAGAGGGGCAATTATTTCACTGAGAGGGTGGTGAGTATCTGGAACAAGCTGCCAGAGGTAGTAGTAGAGGCGGCTACAATTTTGTCTTTTAAAAAGCATTTAGACAGTTACATGGGTAAGATGGGTATAGAGGGGTATGGGCCAAATGCAGGCAATTGGGTAAAAACTGGGCGCCATGGACAAGTTGGGCCAAAGAGCCTGTTTCCATGCTGTAAACCTCTAAGACTCTATGTCCTTCGGCATTTCATCTCTGCACGATATTGTTACAGCAAATAATTCTGGAAGAACATATCTACTTGTACAACAACATCCTGATTTTCATGATTAATTGTGCAATTGTACATGTGCAAACTCTGAAAGTTTCTGTCCGATTTACTCCTAAATAATTGTGAGTGCAGGTAGCCTGACTGATATTTCTACCCCAAAATCTGGTGTAAAGCATAAAATACACCACATATTCATGGTGCATCGCAGTTATACAATAATGCAGGCCTACACTCACAAATGTACAAACAGATGATGGGAGGTCCAAAAGAAATGTAGTCAGATTTCTGGATAATTACATCCTCATAACATTCCTAAACCTTTATCATAATAAAATCCGAAAACACTTACCGTTCCTGAGAAAAGATTAATCACATAACTATAGAAGATGACTAGCTTGTTTTTAGGCTGTTCATACGTTGTGCATTCTTCAGCTATAAAAAAAACCACGACAGGAATTAACTCATCTCAATTGTGCAATCACATCATTTTCTTTTCACTGGACTATGATGAAAGACGGAGGATGAGGGGCGACCTAATAGAGGTGTATAAAATTATGAAGGGCATAGATAGGGTGAACAGTGGGAAGCTTTTTCCCAGGTCGGACGTGACGAACACAAGGGGTCACGGGTTCAAGGTGAGGGGAACAAGGTTCAACACAGATGTCAGGGGGACGTATTTTACACAGAGGGTGGTGGAGGCCTGGAATGCACTGCCAAGCAAGGTGATTGAGGCGGACACGCTGGGATCGTTTAAGACTTATCTAGATAGCCACATGAACAGACTGGGAATAGAGGGATACAAACAAATGGTCTAGTTGGGCACATGAGCGGCGCAGGCTTGGAGGGCTGAAGGGCCTGTTCCTGTGCTGTATTGTTCTTTGTTTGTTTCTTTGAAATCAGGAAGCAAGAAAGAAAATAGGAAAACAAATATTTTGAAAGTGGCCATCCTGCAATATTTTGTGACGTGCACAGTAAATTTAAGATTCATGCATTATCACTTCTTGTTGCTGAATACAAATTTATTTAATCAACTTCTAAAGAATAGAATTGTTAGAAAGGTCCACTATAGGCATGGTTTCCATTCTTTCAGAGAACCTCAATCTTCACATAAGATGTTGCTGTTCTCCCGTCAGAGAAAAGGTAGATAAATATGTTATGTTCAATGTGCTTTGTGTTGGTCTTCACAGTGGAAGCCACAAATAACATGCCAAACGTCAATGACAAAGCGGCTATGCCAGGTGATGACCTAGAAATAATCATTAAAGAATCAATGTTAGGTAAGCCAATGACACTAAAGGTAGACAAGTCTCCTGGTCCTGATGGAATGCATTCCAGGGTACTAAAAGACTTGGCGGAGACTAGTGGTAATTTACCAAAATTCCTGCAGATTGGAAAACAGCAAATGTGACGCCACTGTTTAAAAAAGGAGGTAGATAAAAGGCGGGTAACTATAGGCTGGTTAGCTTAGCTTCTGTAGTGGAACAAATGCTTGAATCTATCATCATAAGAACATAAGAAATAGGAGCAGGAGTAGGCCATCTAGCCCCTCGAGCCTGTCCCGCCATTCAATAAGATCATGGCTGATCTGAAGTGGATCAGTTCCACTTACCTGCCAGATCCCCATAACCCTTAATTCCCTTACCGATCAGAAATCCATCTATCCATGATTTAAACATATTCAACGAGGTAGCCTCCACCACTTCAGTGGGCAGAGAATTCCAGAGATTCACCACTCTCTGAGAGAAGAAGTTCCTCCTCAACTCTGTCCTAAACTGACCCCCCTTTATTTTGAGGCTGTGCCCTCCAGTTCTAGCTTCCTTTCTAAGTGGAAAGAATCTCTCCACCTCTACCCTATCCAGCCCCTTCATTATCTTATAGGTCTCTATGAGATCCCCCCTCAGCCTTCTAAATTCCAACGAGTACAAACCCAATCTGCTCAGTCTCTCCTCATAATCAACACCCCTCATCTCTGGTATCAACCTGGTGAACCTTCTCTGCACTCCGTCCAAGGCCAATATATCCTTCTGCAAATAAGGGGGCCAATACTGCACACAGTATTCCAGCTGCGGCCTCACCAATGCCCTGTACAGATGCAGCAAGACAGCTCTGCTTTTATATTCTATCCCCTTGCGATATAGGCCAACATCCCATTTGCCTTCTTGATCACCTGTTGCACCTGCAGACTGGGTTTTTGCGTCTCATGCACAAGGACCCCCAGGTCCCTCTGCACAGTAGCATGTTGTAATTTTTTTCCATTTAGATAATAATCCAATTTGCTATTATTTCCTCCAAAGTGAATAACCTCGCATTTGTCAACGTTATACTCCATCTGCCAGATCCTCGCCCACTCACTCAGCCTGTCCAAATCTCTCTGCAGACCTTCTACGCCCTCCACATGATTCACTTTTCCACTTATCTTTGTGTCGTCTGCAAACTTTGTTACCCTACACTCAGTCCCCTCCTCCAGATCGTCTATATAAATGGTAAATAGTTGAGGCCCCAGTACCGATCCCTGTGGCACGCCACTAGTTACCATCTGCCAACCAGAAAAGCACCCATTTATTCCGACTCTCTGCTTCCTGTCGGATAGCCAATCCCCAATCCACGCTAACACCCTACCCCCAACTCCGTGTGACCCAATCTTCTTCAGCAACCTTTTGTGAGGCACCTTATCAAACGCCTTTTGGAAATCCAAAAACACCGCATCCACCGGTTCGCCTCCATCAACCGCACAGGTCACATCTTCATAAAAATCCAACAAGTTCGTCAAGCACGACTTTCCCCTCATGAGTCCATGCTGCGTCTGCTTAATCGAACCATTCTTATCCAGATGGCCTGCTATTTCTTCTTTAATGATGGATTCCAGTATTTTCCCAACTACAGACGTTAAGCTAACCGGCCTGTAGTTACCCACCTTTTGTCTATTTCCTTTTTTAAACAGCGGCGTAACATTAGCCGTTTTCCAATCCGCCGGCACTACCCCAGAATCCAACGAATTTTGATAAATAACCACTATCGCATCCGCTATTACCTCTGACATTTCTTTCAGTACCCTGGGATGCATTCCATCCGGGCCCGGGGACTTGTCCACCTTCAGTTCCGTTAGTCTACCAAGCACTGCCTCCCTGGTAACATTAATTGTATCCTCCTACCAACCCTCTATCGTTAATATTCGTTAATATCGTTAATATATCAAGGAAGATAAAGCGAGACATCTGGATAGAAATTGTCCTATTGGGAAGACCAGCATGGGATCATGAAAGGCAGGTCATGTTTAACTAATTTAATGGAATTCTTTGAGGACATTACAAGCGTGGTCGACAATACGGAACCTGTGGATGTGGTGTATCTGGATTTCCAGAAGGCATTCGACAAGGTGATGCACAAAAGGCTGCTGCATAAGATAAAGGTGCATGGTCCATGTATTAGCATGGATAGAGGATTGGTTAACTAACACAAAGCAAAGAGTGTGGGTAAATGGGTGTTTTTCTGGTTGGTGATCAGTGACTAGTGGTGTGCCTCAGGGATCAGTGTTGGAGTCGCAATTGTTTACGATTTACATAGATGATTTGGAGTTGGATACCAAGTGTAGTGTGTCAAAATTCACAGATGACACTAAGATGAGTGTAGAGCAAAGTGTACAGAGGACACTGAAAGTCTGCAAAGGGATATAGATAGTCTAAGTGAGTGGGCGAGGGTCTGGCAGATGGAGTACAATGTTGGTAAATGCGAGGTCATCCATTTTGGTAGGAATAACAGCAAAATGGACTATTATTTAAATGTTCAAAAAATGCAGCATGCTGCTGTGCAGAGGGACCTGGGTGTCCTTGTGCAAGAATCACAAAAGGTTGGTTTGCAGATAATTAAGAAGGCAAATGGAATTTTTTCCTCCATTGCTAGAGGGATGGAGTTTAAAAACAGGGAGGTTATGTTGCAGCTGTGTAAGTGAGGGCAATCTGGAGTACTGATTCACTAGGTTGATTGCGGAGTTGAGAGAGTTAGCTTATGAGGAGAGACTGTGTAGACTGGGACAATACTCATTGGAATTCAGAAGAATGAGGGGAGATCTTAAGAAACATATAAGATTATGAAGGGAATAGATAAGATAGAAGCAGGGAGGTTAATTCCATGGGTAGGTGAAATTAGAACTAGGGGGCATAGCCAAAAATAAGGGGGAGCAAATTTAGGACTGAGTTGAGGAGGAACTTCAGCATCAAGTTTAGAAATCAGAGCGAAAGGGTGGGACCGAAACATTCTGTGTTCGTACGTGTAGCAAAGTGTGGTAAGTGATTTTTTGAGGGCTGTGAGGGAGCTGGGGGGCGGGGGAGGTTTCTCTCTCAGCTCAATGGAGTAAACTGAAGCTAAATAAGCCAGCTCAACAGACCCAGAGAACAGTTATAGAAAATAGGCTGAGCTAAATGAATAGAGAATAAGCTGTGCTCCAGAAGAAATCACAGAAGAGAGAAACAAGAGCTAAAGAAGTTAAATAAGTCATTCTATTTAGCCAGGTGTGTAGTTAGGGTGAGACTTTCAGAGGCAACTGAAAGTTATGAAGTAATTCTATTAAGAAGCTGCGGCTGAAGCAATTGACAGTGAGAAGAAACAGTAAGCCAGTCGAGGCAGAGGAAACCAAAAGGGATCGATTCAAAATCCTGAGAGGAATTACTGCTTAAAGTGAAGTGAAAACTCACCTTTGAAAATTATCTGGGAAAATTCTGAGGAAGAATCCACAAACTTGTCATAGAAATCATAGAAACCCTACAGTACAGAAAGAGGCCATTCGGCCCATCGAGTCTGCACCGACCACAATCCCACCCAGGCCCTACCCTCATATCCCTACATATTTACCCACTAATCCCTCTAACCTACGCATCTCAGGATACTAAGGGCAATTTTTAGCGTGGCCAATCAACCTAACCCGCACATCTTTGGTCTGTGGGAGGAAACCGGAGCACCCAGAGGAAACCCACGCAGACACGAGGAGAATGTGCAAACTCCACACAGACAGTGACCCAAGCCGGGATTTGAACCCAGATCCCTGGAGCTGTGAAGCAGCAGTGCTAACCACTGTGCTACCGTGCCGCCCATGTGTGCTAATGAGACCATTGTAGCTTCGAATGTACTTGGTAATCCATGTTAATCTCAAAACCTGTGTGTATTTGTTAAAGCCAAGGGGAGAGTAAAGGAGTATTGTATTATAGGAACACAAGAACGAGGAGCAGAAGTAGGCAATTCAGCCCCTTGAGCCTGCTTCACCGTTCAATACAATTCCTCTCAGCCTCAACTCCACTTTTTTGCCTGTTCTCCGTAACTCTTCAATCCATTACTAACTAGAAATCTGTCTATTTCCTCCTTAAATTTACTCAATGTCCCAGATCCACCGCATTCTGAGGTACTGAATTCCACAGATTCGCCATCCTTGAGTGAAGTAATTTCCCCTCATCACTGTTTCACATATGCTATTCCTTATCCTAAAACTATGACCTCTTGTTATACATTGTCCCACAAGAGGCATTCACTCTATATCTACTTCATCAATACATTTTATCATCTTATATACCTCAATTAGACCTCCTCCCATCCTTCTAAACTCAGAGAGTATAGGCCTGATCTACTCAATCTCTCTTCATAAAACCAACCCCTTGCCTCTAGAATCAACGTAGTGAACCACCTCTGAGTTGCCTCTAATGCCACTGCATCCTTCCTCAAATAAGGGGACCAAAACTGTACACAGTATTCCAGGTATTGTCTCACCAATGCCTTGTATAGTTGCAACACACTTCCTACTTTTATACTCTATTCCTTTAGCTATAAACACCAAAATTCCATTTGCTTTCCTTATAAACAGTTTTCTGCGACTCTTGCATGAGGACACCCAGATGTCTCTGCACCAAAGCACCCCAACTCTTTCTACATTTAGAGAATAGTAAGTTGTAATGTCATTTTTCCAACAAAAATGGATAACCTTACACTTAGAAACATAGAAAAACTACAGCACAAACAGGGTCCTTCAGCCCCACAAGTTGTGCCGAACATATCCTTACCTTCTAGGCCTACCTATAACCCTCCATCCTATTAAGTCCCATGTACTCATCCAGGAGTCTCTTAAAAGTCCCTATTGAGTTTGCCTCCACCACCACTGACGGCAGCCGATTCCACTCGCCCACCACCCTCTGTGTGAAAAACTTACCCCGAACATTTCCCCTGTACCTACCCCCCAGCACCTTAAACCTGTGTCCTCTCGTAGCAGCCATTTCCACCCTGGGAAAAAGCTTCTGACAGTCCGCCTGATCTATGCCTCTCAACATCTTATATACCTCTATTAGGTCACCTCTCATCCTACGTCTCTCCAAGGAGAAAAGACCGAGCTCCCTCAGCCTATCCTCATAAGGCATGCCCCCCAATCCAGGCAACATCCTTGTAAATCTCCTCTGCACCCTTTCAATGGCTTCAACATCTTTCCTGTAATGAGGTGACCAGAACTGCGCGCAGTACTCCAAGTGGGGTCTGACGAGGGTCTTATATAGCTGCATCATTATCCCAGGACTCCTAAACTCAATCCCTCAATTGATAAAGGCCAGCACACCATACACCTTCTTAACCACCTCCTCCACCTGCGGGGCCGATTTTAGAGTCCTATGGATTTTAGAGTCCAACTTATCAATGTTAAACTCCATCTGCCACATTGAAGCCCACTCACCTATCTATATCCATTTGTAAATTTCTTACTTCCTCATTGCACCTTACTGTCCCACCTTTTTTAGTGTCATCTGCAAATTTGGCTATACTACTTTCTACCCCTATATCTAGGTCATTAATATAGATTGTAAATAGCTGGGGCCCGAGGACCGAACCCTGTGACACGCTATCAATTACATCTTGCCAACCAGAAAGACCCATTTGTCCCGACTCTGCCTTCTGTCAGTTAGCCAGTCTTCTAGCCAAGCTAATTACTCCCAACCCCATGTGATCTTGCCTTGTGTATTAACCTTCTGTGCGGCACCTTATCAAACACCTTCCTGAAGTCTAGATATACTACATATAATGGATCACCATTATCCATGCGGCTTGCTACATTTTCAAAGAAATCTAGCAAATTAGTCAAACATGATTTACCCTTTGTAAAACCATGCTGACTCTGATGGATTGCCTTTTGACTTTCCAAATGTCCTGTTTTACTTCCTTAATAATGGATTCTAACCATTTCCCAACAACAGATGTTAAACTAACTGGTCTATAGTTTCCTATTTTCTGCCTCCCTCTCCTTTTGAGTGAGGGTGTTACATTAGCAATTTTCCAATCCATTGTTATGTTTCCACTAGACCTGAGGCACAGGAGGCAACAGACAGAACGGTTGTTGCAGAAATATCCCCAGATGGTAGCAACTGTACTATATTTATTTAAAGAGGATAAACATTTTTATGTCAGTTTGTGACAGCACAAGAAGAAGAATGGAAGATTTGGGCTACAATTGGAACGCATACAGAATAGAGTGTAAAAGATCCCAGCAGACCCAAGGCATCCATTTTCTGTGTCTCTCATTCATTTCATTTTCCTATGAGAAGTCAGCAACATCTTATCCATATGTGAAGACTGAAAAATATGTCAGGTTGTTCTCATACCAACTGACCAATTAGCTGTCGCTTTTGATGGAATCAAATGTCTAGTGAGCGCTGTGATTAACTCAAGTTTCCAGAAACAAAATCTTGCATTCCCAAGTTTAACGCGCATTAATTACCTGCACCAAACTTGGAAACATTGGCATGCGTAATGATAACATCTCCACGGGTTGAAATGATCATCGGAAGTGTGACAAAAATAAACATTAATAGAAATATCACAAAATTCAACAAAACCAGAAAACGTAGAAAGGAGAAGTAGGATTGGATTCCGGTGCCAAATTTGCCTGAAAGATAAAAAGAAAAGTCAAAATAATTCAAGAATCCAGTGCAATCGCATCCTTCCTGTGGCTGGGTGACCAGAGCTACACACAGTGCTCTGAATACAGAAGCAGGGGTGTAATCATAGAAATATATAGAATGCAGGTTGGGCCGCAGCTGGAGTTGTGTGTGCAGTTCTGGTCATCACATTGCGGGAGGGACATAATTGCTCTGAAGAAATTACAAGATTTACAAGAATATTGCCAGGGCTTAAAAATTGCAGTTCTGAGGAAAGATTGGATAGACAAATCATAGAATCCCTATGTGCATTTGAGGCCATTCAGCCCATCAAGTCTGCACTGACTCTCTGACAGAGTATCTTAACCAGGCCCTCTCCCCTACCTCATCCCTGTAATTTCACACAGGCAAGGGTTGTTTTCCTTGGAACGGAGGAGGCTGAGGGATGACTTGATTGAGATATATAAGATTATGTGGGGCCTCCCTAACAATATAGGGATGCACTGTTTTCCTTGGCAAAGAGGTCAATTATCAAGAGGCACAGATTTAAGGTGATTGGTAGAGGGATTGGAAGGGACATGAGAGAAAACATCGTCACCCAGAGGCTGGTGGGAGTTTGGAATTCGCTGTCTGGTTTGATGATGGTGGCAGAAACTCCAACTTATTTAAAAGGTACCTGAATCTGCACCTAAAGTGCTAAACTTGTAAGGCTATGGACTGGGTGCTGGAAGGTGGCATTAGAATGCGCAGCTAATTTTTCTTTTGGCTGGTGTAGACAGAATGGGCTGGATGGTCTCTTTCTGAGTGATAACTTCTCTATAATTTTAGAGAAGTCTTAAAAATATCCTCTTACATTCTAGGGGATTTTCACAGTAACTTCATTGCAGTGTTGATGTAAGCCTACTTGTGACACTAATAAATAAATTTTACAAAACTTTGCATTCAGCGTGTATCCAGTTTAGAAGGCTGTTAAAATGCTTGTGTTCAAAATTCAATTTTGCAATTATACAAATGCCTTTCCAAATTCTACACTGCTGGCTTATAGTGATCGAAGATACAGTTAATGGCAGGACCCTGAACAGCACTGATGTACAGAGGGATCTTGGGGTTCAAGTCCATATCTAAAAGTGGCCACAAAGTGGCAAGGAAGGCATATGGCAAGCTTGCCTTTATTGGTCGGGGCATCGAGTACAGGAGTCAGGATGTCATGTTGCAGCTTTATATAACTTTGGTTAGGCCACACTTAAGAGTATTGCATTCAATTCTGGTCGCCACATTACAGGAAGGATGAGGAGGCTTTGGAGAGGGTGTAGAAGAGGTTTACCAGGATGCTGCCTGGATCTGAGGGTATGAACTATAAGGAGAGGCTGCACAAACTTTGGTTGTTTTATCTGGAGTGGCGGAGTCTGATAGAAGTCTATAAAATTATAAGAGGCAGAGATAGGGTTGACAGTCAGAATCATTTTGCCAGAGTTGAAATGTCTAATACTAGGGGCATGCACTTAAGGTGAGAGAGGGAGATGTGAGGGGCCTTGGGTGTTTATCTGTATGGAGTTTGTGCATTCTCCCCATGTCTGCGTGGGTTTCCTCTGGGTGCTCTGGTTTCCTCCCACATGTCCAAAGGTGTACAGGTTAGATGGATTAGCCATGGAAATTGCGTGGGGTTACAAGAATAGGGTGGGGAGATGGGCCCGGGTAAAATGCTCTGTCAGAGTGTCAGTGCAGACTCGATAGACCAAATGGTCTTTTTCTGCACTGTATGGATTCTATGGACAGTCTTATTGAGCAGCACTTACTCAGCAATAATCTGCTAACGAATACTCAGTTTGGGTTCCACCAGGGTCACTCAGCTCCTGACTGCATCACAGCCTTGGTTAAAACATGGACAAAAGAGCTGAACTCCAGGGATGAGATGAGAATGACTGCCCTTGACATCAAGGCATCATTTAACCTAATGTGGCATCAAGGAGTCCTAGCAAAACTGGTGTCAATGGAAATCAGAGGAAAGCTCTCCACTAGTTGGGAGTCATGTCTGGTATAAAGGAAAATGGTTCTGGTGGTTGGAGGTCAATCATCTCAGTTACAGAACTTCACTGCAGGAGTTCCCCAAGGCAGTGTCCCTGGCCCCACCCATCTTCAGCTGCTTCATCAACCACCTTCCCTCCATCATACAGTCAGAAGTGGGGACATTTACAGATGATTACACAAAACATCCAGCACCATTCGTAACTCCCAGATACTGAAGCAGTCTATGGCGATATGCAGCCATAGATCTGGACAATATACAGGCTTCGGCTGACAAGTTGCAAGTAACAATTATGCCACAAAAGTGCCAGGCAATGAACATTTCCAACAAGAGAATTTTAACCATCGCCCCATACATTCAATGGCATTACCAAAGAACAAAGATCAGTACAGCACAGGAACAGGCCCTTCAGCCCACCAAGTCTGTGCTGACACAGATGCCGCTCTAATATTTTCTTGCCTCTATGTGGTCCATATCCCTCTATTCGCTGCCTATTCATGTATCTATCCAGATGCCTCTTGAACGTTGTTATAGAATCAGTTTCCACCACCTCCACCGGCAGCGCGTTCCAGGCATTCACCATCCTCTGAAAAACTTGCCCCTTACGTCTCTTTTTGTTCCCCTCTCACTCTCAGCCTATGCCCCTGAGTAATTGACCCTTTGATCCTGGGAAAAAGACTCTATCCACTCTGTCCAAGCCTGTCATAATCTTGTAAACCTCTATCAGGTTCCCCGTCATCCTATGGCGCTCCAATGAAAACAATCCAAGGTTGTTCAACCTTTCTTCATAGTCCATATCCTCCAAACCAGGCAACATCCTGGTAAATCTCTTCTGCACCCTTTCCAATACATCAACATCTTTCTGGTAGTGTAGCAACCAGAATTGTACACAATACTCCAACTGCGGCTTAACCAAAGTCTCATACAGCCGCAACAAGATTTTCCAATTCCTATACTCAACGCCCTGACCGATGAATGCATGCCATACGACCACCTTCTCGACCACCTTGTCTACCCGAGTTGCCACCTTCAGGGAACTGTGGATCTGCATGCCTACATCCCTCTGTATGCTAATATTTCTAAGGGCTCTACCATTTACTGTAAACTTTCCTCTGCAGTAGACCTTCCAAATTGCATCACCTCACATTTGTCCGGGTTAAATTCCATCTGCTATCTTTCAGCCCAGGTCTCCAGCCAGTTTATATCCTGCTATATCCTCTGACAATCCTCCTCACTATCCGTTACTCCCCAATTTTTGTATCATCTGAAAATTTACTAATCAGTTCACCTACATTGTCTCCAAATCATTTATATATATTACAAACAATAGAGGCCTCAGCACTGATCCTGTGGAACACTCCTTGTCACAGACCTCCGGTTAGTAAAGTACCCTTCCATTGCTCCTCTCTGCTTTCTATGTCCAAGCCAGTTTCGTATCCATCTTACCAGCTCACCTCGGATGCCATATGACTTCACCTTCTGTGTCAGCCTGACGTGTGGAACCTTATCAAAGGCTTTACTAAAGTCCATGTATACAACATCCACAGCCCTGCTCTGGTCAATGTTTCTTGTCACTTCCTCAAAGAACTCAATCAAGTTTGTGAGACATGACCTCCCCTTCAGAAAACCATGCTGCCTATCACTAATAAGCCTATTCCCTTCCAGATGTGAGTACATCCTGTCCCTAAGAATCATCTCCAATAATTTCCCCACCACTGATGTAAGGCTCACAGGCCTGTCATTTCCCAGATTGTTTCTTCTGATCTTCTTAAACAGAGAAACAATGCTAACTACTCTCCAGTCCTCTGATACCTCACCCATGGCTAAAGAGGATACAAAGATTTTGGCCAAGGCCACCTATCCACCACTGACACTGTCAGCAGTGCATACCATCTACAAGATGCACTGCCACAACTCACCAAAGCTCCTTCAACAGCACCTTCCAAACCCGTGACCTCTACCACCTAAAAGGACAAGGGCAACAGGTTCATGGGAATACCTACACCTGCAAGCACCCCTTCAAGTCACACACCATACTGACTTGGAACTATAATCACTGTTCCTTCACTATCGCTGGGTCAAAATCATGGAACTTCCTTCCTAACAGCACCAATATCCTGGAAATGAATTTTAAAAATCCTTCCGTGTTCAGTGACCAAAATTGGACACAATACTCTAGTCAAGGATAAGCCAGTGCTTTATAATGGTTCATTGTAACTTCCTTGCCTTTGTGCTGCTACTGATGAAGCTAGGATCTAGTATGCATTATTAACTACTTACAAATCTGATAGAGTTTTTTGAAGGGGTGACCAAGAAAATAGATGAGGGCAGTACGGTAGACGTTGTCTACATGGAGTTTAGCAAGGCCTTCAACCGCATGTTAGACTGGTCAGTCAGATTAGATCACATGGGAACCAAGGAGAACTAGCCAATTGCATACAAAATTGGCTTGCCGGTAGGAGACAGAGGGTAGTAGAAGTTTGCTTTTCAGACTGGAGGCCTGAACCCAGCAGTGTGCCGCAGTGATCAGTGCTGGGTCCACTGTTGTTTGTCATTTATATAAACAATTTGGATGAGAATATAGGAGACATGGTCAATAAGTTTCTGGATGACACCAAAATTGGTAGAACAGTGGACAGTGAAGAAGGTTTTCTAAGAATACAATGGGTTCTTGGTCAACTGGGCCAGTGAGCCGAGTTATGGCAGATGGATTTTAATTCAGATAACTGCGAGGTGTTGCATTTTGTTAAGACAAACTAGGACAGGACTTGCACAGTTAATGGTAGGGCTCTGGGGAATGGTATTGAACAGAGACACCTAGGGGTGCAGGTACATAGTTTCTTGAAAGTGGTATCGCAAGTAGATAGGGTGGTTGGGACGCTATGTTACAACTGTACAAGACATTGGTAAGGCCACATTTGGAGTACTGCATACAATTCTGGTCATTCTGCTATAGGAGGGATGTTATTAAACTGGAAAGGATACAAAAGGACTGGGTGCTTCAGGTGCCGGGTTTTAGATGTTTCAGGAGGGACAGGGAGGGAGGCAAGAGAGGGGGGGGAGTGGCACTGTTGATCAGGGATAGTGTCACGGCTGTAAAGAAGGTGGACGCCGTGGAGGGATTGACTACGGAGTCTCTGTGGGTGGAGGTTAGGAACAGGAAGGGGTCGGTAACTTTGCTGGGTGTTTTCTATAGGCCGCCCAATAGTAACAGAGATGTTGAGGAGCAGATGGGGAAACAGATCCTGGAGAGATGTAGGAATAACAGAGTTGTCGTGATGGGAGATTTTAATTTCCCAAACATAGATTGGAATATCCCTAGGGCTAGGGGTTTGGATGGAGAGGAGTTTGTTAGGTGTGTCCAGGAGAGTTTCCTGACACAGTATGTGGATAAGCCTACTAGAGGAGAGGCTGTACTTGATCTGGTGCTGGCTAATGAACCTGAACAGGTGGAGGATCTCTCGGTGGGTGAGCATCTTGGGGATAGCGATCATAATTCTATCTCCTTCACGATAGCATTGGAAAGAGATAGGATCAGGCAGGCTAGGAAAGTGTTTCTCTGGAGTAAAGGGAAATACAGTCTCATCAGGGAGGAAATTAGACGGGTAAATTGGAAGGAGGCATTCTTGGGGAAAAGTACCGAAGGAAAGTGGAGGATTTTCAAGGAATGTTTGTCTGGAGCTCTGCATGACAACGTTCCGATGAGACAGGGGGGTGTTGGTAGGGTACGGGAACCGTGGTGCACGAAGGTTGTGATGAACCTGGTGAATAAGAAAAGAGAGGCGTACAGAAGGTTCAGAGAGCTAGGAGGTGTTAAGGATTTAGAGGAGTATACGGGATGTAGGAAGGAGCTTAAGAAGGAAATTAGGAGAGCGAGAAGGGGTCATGAGAAGACCTTGGCGGGTAAGATTAAGGAGAATCCCAAGGCTTTCTACAAATATGTCAAGAGTAAAAGGATGAGATGTGAAGGCATAGGACCCTTAAAAGGTGAAGGGGGAAAAGTTTGTGCGGAACCGTTAGAAATGGCGGAGGTGCTTAATGAATACTTTACCTCGGTATTCACGGTGGAAAGGGATCTGGGTGGTTGCACTACTGGTTTGCGGTGGACAGAAAGGATCGAGCATGTGGACATAAAGAAAGAGGATGTGTTGGAACTATTGAATGGCATCAAGGTTGGTAAGTCGCCGGGACCGGATGGGATGTACCCCAGGTTACTGTGGGAGGCGAGGGAGGAGATTGCGGAGCCTTTGGCGATGATCTTTGCATCGTCGATGGAGACGGGAGAGGTTCTGGAGGATTGGAGGATTGCAGATGTGGTCCCTATATTCAAGAAAGGGAACAGGGACAGCCCGGGAAATTACCGACCGGTGAGTCTAACCTCAGTGGTTGGTAAGTTGATGGAGAGGATCCTGAGAGACAGGATTTATGATCATCTAGAGAAGTTTAGTATGATCAAAAGTAGTCAGCACGGCTTTGTCAAGGGCAGGTCGTGCCTTACGAGCCTGGTTGAGTTCTTTGAAAATGTGACCAAACACATTGACGAAGGAAGAGCGGTGGATGTGGTCTATATGGACTTCAGCAAGGCGTTCGATAAGGTCCCCCATGCAAGACTTCTTGAGAAAGTGAGAGGGCATGGGATCCAAGGGGCTGTTGCCTTGTGGATCCAGAACTGGCTTGCCTGCAGAAGGCAGAGAGTGGCTGTGGAGGGGTCTTTCTCTGCATGGAGGTCAGTGACCAGTGGAGTGCCCCAGGGATCTGTTCTGGGACCCTTGCTGTTTGTCATTTTCATAAATGACCTGGATGAGGAAGTGGAGGGATGGGTTGGTAAGTTTGCTGACGACACCAAGGTAGGTGGTGTTGTGGATAGTTTGGAGGGATGTCAGAAGTTGCAGCGAGACATAGATAGAATGCAAGACTGGGCGGAGAAGTGGCAGATGGACTTCAACCCGGATAAGTGTGTAGTGATCCATTTTGGCAGATCCAATGGGATGAAGCAGCAGTATAATATGAAGGGTACCATTCTTAGCAGTGTAGAGGATCAGAAGGACCTTGGGGTCCGGGTCCATAGGACTCTTAAATCGGCCTCGCAGGTGGAGGATGCGGTCAAGGCGGCGTACGGCGTACTGGCCTTCATTAATCGAGGGATTGAGTTTAGGAGTCGGGAGATAATGCTGCAGCTTTATAGGACCCTGGTTAGACCCCACTTGGAGTACTGCGCGCAGTTCTGGTCACCTCATTACAGGAAAGATGTTGAAGCCATTGAAAGGGTGCAGAGGAGATTTACAAGGATGTTGCCTGGATTGGGGGGCATGCCTTATGAGGATAGGTTGAGGGAGCTTGGTCTCTTCTCCCTGGAGAGACGAAGGATGAGAGGTGACCTGATAGAGGTTTACAAGATGTTGAGAGGTCTGGATAGGGTAGGCTCTCAGAGGCTATTTCCAAGGGCTGAAATGGTTGCTACGAGAGGACACAGGTTTAAGGTGCTGGGGGGTAGGTACAGAGGAGATGTCAGGGGTAAGTTTTTCACTCAGAGGGTGGTGGGTGAGTGGAATCGGCTGACGTCGGTGGTGGTGGAGGCAAACTCGTTGGGGTCTTTTAAGAGACTTCTGGATGAGTACATGGGATTTAATGGGATTGAGGGCTATAGATAGGCCTAGAGGTAGGGATATGATCAGCGCAACTTGTGGGCCGAAGGGCCTGTTTGTGCTGTGGCTTTCTATGTTCTATGTTCTAAAAATGATTTACAAGGATGTTACCGGGACTGGAAGGTTTGAATTATAAGGCAAGGCTGGATAGGCTGGGACTTTTTTTCCCTGGAGTGTAGGAGGAAGAAGAGCGACCTCATAGATGTTTATAAAATCATGAGGGGCATAGATAAGGTGAATTGCCAAGGTCTTTTCCCCAGGTAGGGGAGTCCAGAACTAGAGACATAAGATTAAGGTGAGAGGGGAGAGATACAAAAGGACCTGAAGGGCAACTTTTTCACATAGTGGGTGGTGTGTATATGGAATGAGCAGCCAGAGACGGTGGTAGAGGCGGGTACAATTATAACATTTAAAAGACATTTGAACAGGTACATGGATAGGAAAGGTTCAGAGGGATATGGGTCAAGTGTAGGCAAATAGGTCTGGTTCTGTTTAGGAAACCAGATCGGCATGGACAAGTTGAGCCAAAGGACCTGTTTCCATGCTATATATCTCTGACTCTACTTCCATGCCATCTTCAATTAAAACACATTTGCATATGTAAATTGTTAAATTTACATCCTTTGTATTCTTCCTTTAGCAGAATAAAAATCTCCAACATTTCATAATAAATACAGAATTGCAACATGACAGGGTAAACTATTCCCCAATCAAACCCCAGCCACTTCCTCATCTAAAATGCTTGTTCTCTTTTACCCATCAACCTCCAGTAAACTATTGGGCGAATGGACTGGTCTCAAGGATGGAGAGGCCTTGCTTCTCTTTTTCCAATGGAGAACTCAAAAATTTACAAATTAAAAATAAATAGCTATTAACATTTTACCAAAGCAGCCATTTTAATGATTTAAAACAAATTAATTCCGTTGTTTAGCTGAACGACCATTCAAATTTTCTCACCTTCTATATCATGAATGTCTTTTTTCCAAAGATACAGGCTGGATAAACGCTCCTTGATCGTTTGAAAAAATCTTGCCTTTTTTCTAAATAGACGGCTTTGATCAAACTTTGTTGACATGTGTGCTTGATAATCTTGGCCAGCTCTAATAGAACAGTGATCAAATTAAACATTAGAAACACATTAACAGGTGTGAAAATAGATGAAATATTGAAAATGTGGCCTAATCCTGTAATTGTTTAGGTTTAATGCTGCCTCTTTGCTGCTGTATGAGGGCTATGTTGAGATCTAGGCCAAAAATTTCCTCGGAGCTGTTCCCTTCATGGCTGTAAATTCGCTGGAAACATGAGCAGCACTCAACGTACACACATCAATGAAGCTTTCATTGCATTTCCGTTTAAATGACAGCAGAGGAACAGGTCAAACTTCAGACCCGTAGTTATTTTTAATAAACCTTTCTTTAAACTTATTTATTTCAGCTGAAGGATATGCAGAAATCCTGAGTGACAATAACATGCTCTGAAGCTCAATAATCACGGTGCCACCATGGGCAGCTTTCCATTTTAGGACATAAAAGAGAGGATGTTAAAGTGGAAGTACTACATTGCAGTTTCAAAACTATCCAACTAAAAATCTGTTTTAAACAACCAGATATCCCTTGGCTTAGTTCAATGAGTCAGAGGCAGAGAACAAGATGACCAACTGAAAATCTACTCACTCTCAGGGGCTTGTGATTGTTCCATTATAGCCTGTGATTCTAGACCAGTGACAGATTGAGAGTCACAGAAACTGACTGTGTGTGAAGGAGAAATTAAATGACAACATTTTGGCATCAAATTCAACTCTGCAGTATTGGTTAAAGGAATAGGGGATTTTCACTTCATTGCAGTGTTAATGTACACCTACTTGTGACACTAATAAATAAACTTTTTAAACTACTATTGTGGGAGGAGATTTCCTATGAACTTGAGAAGGACGAGGGAAGGATCGCATTGAAACTTCCAGAATACTGAAAGGCCTGGATAGAATGGACAAGGAGAAGTTGTTTCCATTAGTAGGAGAGACTAGGATCCGGGGGCACAGCCTCAGAACCGAGATGAGGGGGAATTTCTTCAGCCAGAGGGTGGTGAATCTATGGAATTCATTGCCACAGAAGGCTGCGCAGGCCAGCTTATTGAATGTCTTTAAGGCAGAAATAGATAGTTTCTTGATTGGTAAGGGGATCAAAGGTTACAGAGAAAAGGTGGGAGAATGGAGTTGAGAAATGTATCAGCCATGATTGAATGGCGGAGCAGACTCGATGGGGCAAATGGCCTAATTCTGCTCCTGTATCTTATGGTCTCTCACTAAATGCCAACAAACAGCTATGTATATTCAACCCAAAAGGATTATCCTCACCAAAATATAACCAAAGTGTTAATACAGGAAAGCTATGAGGGATTGGGTGGATTAAATTTGTGTAGAAATGAAGTTGTATTCACTCGAGATCTATTGGTCATTTTGGATCGTGAAAGATACAGAAATGGTGTACAATGCTAGAATTAATGCAAACAATCAAAATAAAAAAGAACTTGTATATTGTGTTACAGAAGCCAGTGGAAAAGTTAAAAAAAGGAGGAATCTGAAAACCCTTGATTCAAATTCAAGAAAATACACAAGAGCAGCAGAGAACGATGCAAAGAAGCAGACCACAGAATGACAATCAAACTAAATTTAATGACGAATCTAGGAGAAAATAATGTAAAGAAGGGAGAAGAAAATTAGAATCCCCTGTAGAAGGGAAGGGTGATGTAAATAAGGAAAAAAGGAGATAGAAAAGGAACCTAACAAAGACAAAGAAGAACTATTGAAAAGACAGTTGAAAAAAAACCCAGCTGAACCTAAAGTAAATGATAAACAGATGAGTAAGAAATCTCAGCAAATGAGTCAGAGGCTGAAGGAATAGGAAATATGGAAAAGATGGAGCAAAAAGGAACTTCCCAGTTCAAAATCTGTGTGCTGATGAAAAGTCACAGACATGAAACATCAACTGCTTTTCTATCCACAGATGATGTCTGAGTATTTCCAGCATCTTCTGTTTTTAATTTCAGGGCCCAGATCCATTCTCCAGGGGTACCCCAGAAGATGCACTGTGGGAGCCCCCAGATGTCGCTCACGCATGGACTGCACAGGAATCGCCTGGGCAGTTTTAACTTCCAACGGACAATAACCCTACAAAACATCAAGTTAATCGGAGACTTTGAAATGGTTCAACTCTCTGAGCAGAATAGTTACCTCGAAAAATTTAGAACAGAACATTACAGTGCAGTACAGGCCCTTCGGCCCTCGATGTTGCGCCGACCAGTGAAACCAATCTCAAGCCCATCTAACCTAAACTATTCCAATATCATCCATATGTTTATCCAATGACCATTTAAATGCCCTTAATGTTGACGAGTCCACTACTGCTGCAGGCAGGGCATTCCACGCCCTTACTACTCTCTGAGTGAAGGATCAAAGCCACTTCTAACTCCTGGGTAACCACAGCACAGACCACTCACCCTCCAAAAAACCCCCACTGAGTCCCCTCCTCCTCCCCACTTATGTTCTCTCCTGTCAAAGTGACTGGGATCTTTAAACCTGCCCGGTTTACAGCAGCTGTTGCTGTAAAAAGAGACAGTAGCTTCATTTCCCCCGATGCTGCTGCCCTGGACTGGAAGGACTCCTCACAGCTGCTGCACTGCACATTTCTCACCAGGCCCAGTTTGGAAGTCTAGACAAGAATTGTGCAGCTCCAGACTCGGGTAAGTAAAAAGGAGCAGAGTGGTAATCTGATGCTGATTGCCATTCCATGGGAGTTCTGGGCCCTGATTTCCAGCATCTGCAATATTTTGCTTTTGCAGAATCTGATGAGGATGAAAGGAAAAGGAATCAGAAGCAGAACTGAAAAGATATAGAACCAGTTGCTACAACTGAAGGAAGAATTCGCTGAAAGCTATGAGCTAAGCAAAGAATATTATTTTGAATAAAATCAAACAAAGCCAAGGGAAAGGACTATATTTAAATGTTTCCATTATAACACAAAATTCTACTGAAAGCCAGAAACCCGTCTGGCCTTTCAAGGAACTATGGAAAGCATAGCAATGAAATACTCCACTCTTTGACCGTGTCAGCAGAATTGTTCAGTGAACATGGCAAGAAAGAAATAATTAATGCAGAAGAAACCTGGCCAAAACAACAAAAAGAAAACTGTAGGAGCTGAGCAGAGATATGTACAGCATGAGAAAGAAGGAAATCTATTGCAGTGGACTCAATTAGATATTGTGGTGGGCAAGAGAACTACCAATCTTCTAACAATAGGGATGTTATTCAAAGCGCAAGAGGGAGAATGTTACGGCAAGTAGAATAAATTAATTTGAGCAATTCCATTCACTTCTCTGTTTACCTGAACCCCTCAATGAGCAGTTATTTAAAATCTGCTGGAACTGTAATTTTCTTATTTCTATCCTTCAAATTCAGAGATCTTTTTCTTCTATTTCTCTCCCATAATCGGGTATATGGTGCACCCCCCCATTAAATCAACAATCTTTTACTTCAGATATTTACAACAACAGCCAGTTCACTAGCTGGTATGTTCACCTCTGTACTAGTAAACAATGGGTGCAGTGACACAGAACATGACCACATAACCTAGAGTGACAAATCTGTGCAGTACCGCGGAGGATTTGCACTGTTCAAATGCTACCTTTCAGATGTCTTTTCAATTATAAACCCCGTATCACTATTCAAAGAGTACGGAGTTATCCTTGGCCCACTTCTGAACCAATATCACTGAAACCAGATTTCTAGTTATTTATCTCAGTTGCTCTTCTGTGGGTCTGTGTGAGAAAATTGTTGTGTCGCACTTATCCACAAAGCTGCAATGAAGGTGTTTCAAAACTAACTAGTTAGCTCTGAAGTACTTTAGGACATTGGAGAATACAATTTTTTTATTATCACAAGTAGGCTTACATTAACACTGCAATGCAGTTACTGTGAAAATCCCCAAGTCGCCACACTCCGGCGCCTGTTCGGGTACACTGAGGGAGAATTTAGCACGGCTCAATACACCTAATCAGCACATCTTTCAGACTGTGGGAGGAAACCGGAGCTCCCAGAGGAAACCCTCGCAGACACGGGGAGAACGTGCAAACTCCGCACAGACAGTGACCCAAGCCGGAAATCGAACCCAGATCTGCCACTGTGAGGCAGCAGTGCTAACTACTGTGCCACCGTGCCACCTGATAGATCCTTTGTAAAGACAAGGTTGTTCCTTTCTTCTTAATTGATTGATTGTAGCAGTCTAAAAACTATAGCAGTAAAGCATCAAAGTCTAAATGATATGGTCAGCGGTTTTGCATTATTTCCAGTTCAGTTAACATTATGCTCATGAACTGATCAGGGCATCATCAAGTTCCATATGCAATGGTAGTTTTCTATGCTATAATACAGACAGTCTAACCTGATTCTTTTCTTCTCTTTAATACTAAAAGGCAGCTCCCGCAATGGCCCAATGGGCTGTTCAAGGTCCTCTGAATCAGATCTTCTGTGAGGTTGTGAAGAAAATAAATGACTGGGGTTGACTGATTTCCGTTTATTTGTCGTTGCACCAAGTGAAGACCTTCTAAGCAATGACCGATAACTAGGCAATTCATGCAAGAGTGGGTTGATGGTGGGAAAGAAACCTACAAGGGAAGAAAAAAGTTGTTCAAAAGAAATAAATGAAACAAAGTAAGAAAAACAATTCATATGTACTTAGAAACTATTCCCTCAAAGTGAAACATCAGTCAACCAGTTAACATCAAAATTAAACGTCATAAAGGCCATTTTTTAAAATACAGTTTTAAAGTTGGGCATCTGAGTACACATGTCAGCAACTGAAAAATGGATTGAATAAGTCATCAGCTCCCTTTCCTTTCATCTGTCCATGAGTTTTTACAGTGAACATCAATAAATTATTTCATCCCGTGGGTGAGCAGATGGAAAACCAAAGAAATGCAGATCACAGTCAAGCCAAATGCTTTCTAACCCAAGCCCTGCAAGATGTATTTCTAGCAGTGTTGACTGGATTGCAATTGGGAGTGTGTTTCACTAGCCAGGGACCCAGGTTCAATTCTAGCCTTGGGTGACAGTCTGTGTGGAGTTTGCACGTTCTCCCCGTGTCTGCATGGGTTTCCTCCGGGTGCTCTGGTTTCCTCCCACAGTCCAAGAGGTGAACTGGTTAGGTAGATTGGCCATGCTAAATTGCCCCTTGGTGTCCCAAGATGTGTAGATTAGGAGGATAAATAGAATCATAGAATCCCTACAGTGCAGAAGGAGGCCATTCAGCCCATCGAGTCTGCACCGACAACAATCCCACAAAGACCCTATTCCTGTAACCCCACATATTTACCCTGCTAATCCCCCTAACATTGGATCAATTTAGCATGGCCAATCAACTGGAGGAAACCGGAGCACCCAGAGGAAATCCCCACAAACACGGGGAGAACATGCAAACTCCACACAGTAAGAAGTCTCACAACATCAGGTTAAAGTCCAATGGGTTTATTTGGTAGCACGAGCTTTCGAAGCACTGCTCCTTCATCAGGTGAGTCACGTGATGAAGGAGTAGCACTCCGAAAACTCGTGCTACCAAATAAACCCACTGGATTTTAACCTGGTGTTGTGAGACTTCTTACTGTGCTTACCCCAGTCCAACACCGGCATCTTCACATCATGGCTACACAAACTCCACACAGACATTGACCCGAGGCCAGAATTGAACCTGGATCCCTGACACTGTGAGGCAGCAGTGCTAACCACTGTGCCACCCCAAATAAGTGGGATTATGGGGATAGGGCAGAAGGGTGGGCCAGGGTAAGATGCTCTTTCGGAGGGTCGATGTACACTCGATGGGCCGGAGGTCTCTTCTGCATTGTTGGGATTCTATGGTTCCAGGTGTTCGGTGGTAGTTTACCAACAAGCAAGGCAAAGCACCCAATCACACTGAAGTATCCTCAGAGAGAAAACCAGTAAATTAAAAGCATCTTTTCACTTTTAATTTTAATTTTCAGATAGTGAAATACATCATGATTGGATTAGGATAGAAGCTAAAACAGTCATTTTAAAATGTAGAATTTTTGCACAATTGAAACATTTGACATTCCACAAACATAAAATGAGCTTTCATGGGCAATGAGTTTGTATCGCAGTAAATCAATCTGATCACACCATTAAAAATTCACTTATACTTGAATTGGCAAATTTCATTTTTGTTTGGCTTATTGGATATAGAAACTTTTAACATATCACTCTACTCGGCCTCTCTGTGCTGGCTCTGGATTCGATTGGACAAATCAAATTGGCAAAAATAGTGTGGAGGAGGAGTTCATAGAGTGTATTTGGGACAGTCTCTTAAAACAATACATTCTGGAACCAACCAGGGAACAGTCTGTTTCAACCTGGTAATATGCAATGTAAGAAGTCTCACAACACCAGGTTAAAGTCCAACAGGTTTATTTGATAGTAAATACTATAAGCTTTCGGAGTGCTGCTCCACATCATATGCAATAAGACATGATTAATTACCTCATTGGAAATGATCCACTAGGCAAGAGTGATCATAGCATGATTAGACTTAAATAAAGGCAATTAGAAAGGCATGTAGACAGGTTTGCCTAAAGTGGAATATGAAAATAGGTAAGACAGTAAGAAACAGATATTTAAGGAGCTAAGATATATTCCATTGAGAAAGAATGACGCTATGAGAAGGATGCATCATCCAAAGCTAACTAAGGGAATAAAGGTAGTAGCAAATTGAATGAAATGATGTACAATGCTGCAGAGTGGTGGGCAGGCCAGGGAATTGGGAAAATTTTAGATATTAAAAAAGGTAATTTAAAAAGAATTGAAGAGAGATAAAGTAGATCAGACTATAAAAGCTTCTACAAGTATATAAAAATAGTAGCGAAAGCAAATGTTGATCTTTTAGAAGATGAGACTGGGGAATTAATAATGGAAAGCAGGAACATGCATTTTATATCTGTCATCATGGTAAAGACGCAAAGGCCATCCAGAAATAAGCAGAGGGGGATGGGAGGAGCTTTAACAGATACAATCACGAGAGAAAAAGTACTAAGGAAACTAATGGGACCAAAGGCTAACAAGTTCCATGGACCTGATGCCCTGCATTCACAGGTGTTAAAAGATATGGATGCAAAGATAGTGGATGCATTGGTTATAATTTTCAAAAATTCACTAGATTCTGGATCGGTCCCAGCAGATTGGAAAACCACAAATGTAACACCTATATTCAAGAAAAGGAGACAGAAAGTAGTACTGTTACTATCTGAGTTGATATCACTACTGGACAAGAAGATTCCAGAACACAACCAAGACCGCAACTTTTACTTTTTTAAAAAAATTTTTTTAGGAACATTTAAGCAGTTATTGGATAGGCAAATGGAGCACACCAGGATGATAGGGAGTGGGATAGCTTGATCTTGGTTTCAGATAAAGCTCAGCACAACATCGTGGGCCGAAGGGCCTGTTCTGTGCTGTACTGTTCTATGTTCTATGTATGAGAGCAGAGTCCCAGGACCGCTAATTAGTTTAACAACAAAAAATAAATAAAACATGAACAGTTTGATTATGACACATGATGATGGGAATTTAATCATATAATACCCAACTAATACCCAAGCTAATATTTTAATACAAGATTTTGAAAATAAATAGGCATTAGAATCGTAAATGTAAAACTAATAGATGTGCCAATAACTGATTGTAGAACCCAAGGATTAATTGTATCAGTGAATTGACTAAAAGATGAAGACTCGATTACAATGTAACTTAAACATGGTACAGTTATGAAGCCATGCATTGTTTAAAAGAACAAATTATATAAATTTGTATCAAATTTGTGTTCGAGAACAGGGAGCTCAGTCTGGGTATTTTGCCAGATGACTGGACCCACATCCAGCAGAAATACCAGTTCTAAATACCTCACAATAATGCTGAATAAGTTAAAAATATAGCTTTGTATTGCTGAGCGACAAGGAAGCCATTTTTATTGACAAGTATACTTCTGATAGTTGAATGAACAAATGACAAACCCTTATTTAAGGTGTCAGATTGTAATTTGATTTGAAAATGTTGTCATGAATAGATTGACAAGTTGAATATTAAATGAAATCATGTTAAGTTAATTGCTGGGCTGTATTTAAGATAACTAAATTGTATAAAATTGCTCAAGTTTTTGGCACGAAAGTTAAGATCTGTGGAGGAAACTCAAGGTGCTGTCGCACCACCAGATTCCCCTTCAACCGAAGTATTGTACCATTGTATTTGTCTAATGTATGTCTTTTGTTCTTCGTATTGTTTGCATGTTTTCTAACAAAACTAGTTTTGGAAATAAATTTTATTACACTTTAAATCCGAGTTATATTTACTTTTGCGAAGGTTATTAAACAGAATTACTTTGTAGAATTTCTAAAGTAATCTGGCCACTGAAATAGAATTCCCCACTACAACACAATACTCCTTCACTCCAAAGAACAAAGAACAGTACAGCACAGGAAACAGGCCCTTCGGCCCTCCAAGCCTGTGCTGCTCATTGGTCCATCTAGACCATTCGTTTGTATCCCTCTATTCTCAGACTGCTCATGTGACTATCCAGGTAAGTCTTAAACAATGCCAGCATGTCTGTCTCCACCACCCTACTTGCCAGCGCATTCCAGGCCCCCACCACTCTCCATGTAGAAAACGTCCCTCTGATATCTGAGTTATACCTCGCCCCTTTCACCTTGAGCCCGTGACCCCTCGTGATCGTCACCTCTGACCTGGGAAAAAGCTTCCCACTGTTCACCCTATCTATGCCCTTCATAATTTTGTACACCTCTATTAGGTCTCCCCTCATTCTCCATCTTTCCAGGGAGAACAAGCCCAGTTTACCCAATCTCTCCTCATAGCTAAGACCCTCCATACCAGGCAACATCCTGGTAAACCTTCTCTGCACTCTCTCTAAAGCCTCATAGAATCCCTACAGTGCAGAAGGAGGCCATTCGGCCCATCGAGTCTGCACCGACCACAATCCCACCCAGGCCCTACCCCCACATATTTTACCCGCTAATCCCTCTAACCTACGCATCCCAGGACTCTGAGGGGCAATTTTTTTTTTAACCTGGCCAATCAACCTAACCCGCACATCTTTGGACTGTGGGAGGAAACCGGAGCACCCTCCACGTCCTTCTGGTTGTGTGGCGACCAGAACTGGGCGCAGTACTCCAAATGTGGCCTAACCAGCGTTCTGTACAGCTCCAACATCATACTCCAGCTTTTAGACTCTATACCCCGTCCTATAAAGGCAAGCATACCATATGCCTTCTTCACCACCTTCTCCACCTGTGCTGCCACCTTCAAGGATTTGTGGACTTGCACGCCTAGGTCCCTCTGTGTTTCTATACTCTTGATGGCTCTGCCATTTATTGTATAACTGCCCCCTACATTAGTTCTTCCAAGATGCATCACTTCGCATTTATCTGGATTAAATTCCATCTGCCATTTCTCCGCCCAATTTTCCAGCCTATCTATATCCTGCTGTATTGTCCAACAATGTTCACCGCTATCCGCAAGTCCAGCCATCTTCGTGTCATCCGCAAACTTGCTGATAACACCAGTTACACCTTCTTCCAAATCATTTATATATATCACAAATAGCAGAGGTCCCAGTACAGAGCCCTGCGGAACACCACTGGTCACAGACCTCCAGCCGGAAAAAGACCCTTCGACTGTTACCCTTTGTCTCCTGTGGCCAAGCCAGTTTTCTACCCATCTAGCCACCTCTCCTTGTATCCCATGAGCCTTACCCTTCTTAACCAACCTGCCATGAGGGACTTTGTCAAATGCCTTATTGAAATCCATATAGACGACATCCATGGCCCTTCCGTCGTCAACCGTTTTTGTCACTTACTCAAAAAACTCCACCAAATTTGTAAGGCACGACCTCCCTCTTACAAAACCATGCTGTCTGTCACGAATGAGATTGTTCCGTTCTAAGTGCGCATACATCCAGTCTCCAACAACTTCCCTCCCACGGACGTCAAGCTCACTGGCCTATAATTACCCAGGTTATCCCTGCTACCCTTCTTTAATAACGGTACCACATTTGCTGTCCTCCAATCCTCAGGGACCTCACCTGTGTCCAATGAAGAGACAAAGATTTCTGTCAGAGGCCCAGCAATTACATCTCTTGTCTCACTGAACTAGGATAGATGCCATCAGGCCCTGGAGATTTGTCAGTTTTAATGTTACCTAAAAAACCTAACACTTCCTCCCTTGTAATGGAGATTCTCTCTAATGGGTCAACACCTCCCTCTGAGACACTCCCAGTCAACAAGTCCCTCTCCTTTGTGAATACCGATGCAAAGTATTCATTTAGGATCTCCCCTATTCCCTTGGGTTCTAAGCATAATTCCCCTCCTTTGTCCCTGAGAGGTCCGACTTTTTCCCTGACAACTCTTTTGTTCCTAACATTTCGGGAGCAGTTCGGAGGAGGAGGAGCAGTCTCTGGGTGAGCATAAAAACTCACTTTAACCCGGGGATCGGGGCCTAGTTTCGGGAGCTGTTCGGAGGAGGAGGAGCAGTCTCTGGGTGAGTATAAAAACTCACTTTAACCCGGGGATCGGGGCCTAGTTTCGGGAGCTGTTCGGAGGAGGAGGAGCAGTCTCTGGGTGAGTATAAAAACTCACTTTAACCCGGGGATCGGGGCCTAGTTTCGGGAGCTGTTCGGAGGAGGAGGAGCAGTCTCTGGGTGAGTATAAAAACCTAACGGTAACTTCCTGTTTTCCACTTTTTCTTTCTTCAAAAGTGACGTCAGAGGGAAGCTGTGATCTGATTGGTTGATAGCAAATCTGCCCCAAATTTAAAAAAAACACAGCTAAACTCATAAACTTAAATTAAACTAATTAATTAATTAGAGATGGCTGGTCAGGTGATGTGCTTGAGCTGCTTGATGTGGGAGCTGGCAGATCCCATTGCGAGCAACAGCGACCACATCTGCAGTAAGTGTTGGCTGCTTGAAAAACTCCGGCTCAGAGTTGATGAGCTGGAGTCTGAGCTTCAAACACTGAGGCACATCCGGGAGGGGGAGACTTACCTGGACACTGTGTTTCAGGAGGCAGTCACACCTGTCAGAGTAAATAGTTTAAATCCTGCCAGTGGCCAGGGACAGCAGGGTGTGACTGCAAGTCAGGCAGGTAAAGGGAACCAGCAGTCAGGAACTCAGGAGCCTCAGCCCTTGACCCTGTCCAACAGGTACGAGGCACTTGCTCCCTGTGTGGATGGCAAACAGGGCTGCAGGAAGGATGAGTCAGCTGACCAAGGCACCATGGTTCAGCAGGCCATTCAAGGGGAGGAAGTAAATAGGCAAGTTGTAGTTGTAGGGGATTCTATTATCAGGGGGATAGATAGGATCCTTTGTGAGCAGGATAGAGTGTCCCGCATGGTATGTTGCCTGCCCGGTGCTAGGGTGCGGGACATCTCTGACCGGCTTGAAAGGATACTGGAGAGGGAGGGGGAGGATCCAGTTGTTGTGGTCCATGTTGGTACCAACAACATAGGCAAGTCTAGGAAAGAGGACCTGTTTAGAGATTATAAAGAGCTAGGATTCAAATTAAAAAACAGGTCCTCAAGGGTCATAATCTCCGGATTACTGCCCGAGCCACGTGCAAATTGGCATAGGGAGGCAAGAATAAGGGAAGTTAACACGTGGCTGAAAGAGTGGTGTGGGAAAGAAGGGTTCTTTTTCATGGGACACTGGCATCAGTTTTGGGGCAGGGGGGACCTATACCGTTGGGATGGTCTCCACCTGGACCGAGCTGGGATCAGTGTTCTGGCGAAGAGAGTAAATGGGGTGGTCAATAGGACTTTAAACTAGAGATTGGGGGGGAAGGGAAAGTCAGGGAACCAAGAGGTGAAGGAATCAGTGGGAAGCGTAGCTGCTTAGGATTACAAAAAATCACGAAAAGACAGCACTCAGGAGAGGTTACGATAGTCCCCATCTCACAAAATATGACACAGTGTCTGGAAAGGCTCAGTAGACCAAGGTCCACCACACTACGAAAACAAAAAGGGACGGTCAATAGGGAATTAAAGGTGCTATATTTAAATGCCCGCAGTGTCCGGAACAAGATAGATGAGCTTGTGGCCCAGATTGTGACTGGCAGGTATGATGTGGTAGGCATCACAGAGACGTGGTTGCAGGGGGTTCAGGACTGGCAGTTAAACATCCAGGGATTCACAACCTATCGAAAAGACAGAGGGGTGGGTAGAGGGGGCGGGGTTGCCTTGTTAATTAGAAATGAAATTAAATCAATAGCACTAAACGACATAGGGTCAGACGATGTGGAGTCTGTGTGGGTAGAGTTGAGGAACCACAAAGGCAAAAAAACCATAATGGGAGTTATGTACAGGCCTCCTGACAGTGGTCAGGACCAGGGGCACAAAATGCACCACGAAATAGAAAGGGCATGTCAGAAAGGCAAGGTCACAGTGATCATGGGGGATTTCAATATGCAGGTGGACTGGGTAAATAATGTTGCCAGTGGACCCAAAGAAAGGGAATTCATTGAATGTTTACAGGATGGCTTTTTGGAACAGCTTGTGATGGAGCCCACGAGGGAACAGGCTATTCTGGACTTAGTGTTATGTAATGAGCCAGACGTGATAAAAGATCTTAAAGTAAGGGAACACTTAGGAAGCAGTGATCATAATATGGTAGAATTCAGTCTGCAATTTGAAAGAAGGAAGGCAGAATCAGATGTGAAGGTTCTACAGTTAAATAAAGGTAATTACAGGCGCATGAGGGAGGAACTGACAAAAATCGACTGGAAGCAGAGCCTAATGGGAAAGACAGTAGAACAGCAATGGCAGGAGTTTCTGGGAGTAATTGAGGACACAGTGCAGAGGTTCATCCCAAACAAAAGAAAGGTTATCAGAGGGGGGATTAGGCAGCCATGGCTGACAAAGGAAGTCAGGGAATGCATCAAGGCAAAAGAGAGAGCCTATAATGTGGCAAAGAGTAGTGGGAAGTCAGAAGATTGGGAAGGCTATAAAAACAAACAGAGGATAACAAAGAGAGAAATAAGGAAGGAGAGGATCAAATATGAAGGTAGGCTAGCCAGTAACATTAGGAATGATAGTAAAAGTTTCTTTAAATACATTAAAAACAAACGGGAGGCAAAAGTAGACATTGGGCCGCTCCAAAATGACGCTGGTAATCTAGTGATGGGAGACAAGGAAATAGCTGAGGA